>NC_053036.3:189867978-190178710 GCF_002575655.3 Aegilops tauschii subsp. strangulata
CCCTTAGTCTGCAGGCTTAAGAAACTCGTCAGAGGTCTCATACCTCTTGACGTGGGCACTAGTCTGAAATCCCAATTTCAGTCTTCGGAACATCTCATATGTTCTGTGACGTTTCAAAAACGTCTCTGGTGCCACAATTCTAAACCATTAGCATTACGCACTGAACTATCACGTAGTTATCAAAACGTGTATGCCAGATGTTTCGTAACATCTACAGACGACGCTGAGGTTCAGCACACCGAGCGGTGCATTAAGGACATAAGCCTTCTGTGCAGCAATGAGGACAATCCTCAGTTTACGGACCCAGTCCGCATAATTGCTACTATCAACTTTCAACTAAATTTTCTCTAGGAACATATCTTAAACACTAGAGCTAAAGCGTAAACTATGACATAATTTGCAAAGACCTTTTGACTATGTTCATGATAATGAAGTTCATCTGATTATTTAATGAACTCCCACTCAGATAGACATCCCTCTAGTCATCTAAGTGATACATGATCCGAGTCAAACTAGGCCGTGTCCAATCATCACGTGAGACAGACTAGTCATCATCGGTGAACATCTCCATGTTGATCGCATCTACTATACGACTCATGTTCGACCTTTCGATCTCTTGTGTTCCGAGGCCATGTCTGTACATGCTAGGCTCATCAAGTCAACCTAAGTGTTTCGCATGTGTTCCGAGGCCATGTCTGTACATGCTAGGCTCGTCAACACCCGTTGTATTCGAACGTTAGAATCTATCACACCCGATCATCACGTGGTGCTTCGAAACAACGAACCTTCGCAACGGCGCACAGTTAGGGGGAACACATCTCTTGAAATTTTAGTGAGGGATCATCTTATTTATGCTACCGTCGTTCTAAGCAAATAAGATGTAAACATGACAAACATCACATGCAAATCATAAAGTGACATGATATGGCCAATATCATCTTGCGCCTTTTGATCTCCATCTTTGAGGCGCGGCATGATCACCTTCGTCACCAGCATGACACCATGATCTCCATCATCATGATCTCCATCATTGTGTCTTCATGAAGTTGTCTCGCCAACTATTACTTCTACTACTATGGCTAACGGTTAGCGATAAAGTAAAGTAATTACATGGCGTTTTTCATTGACACGCAGGTCATACAATAAATTAAGACAACTCCTATGGCTCCTGCCGGTTGTCATACTCATCGACATGCAAGTCGTGATTCCTATTACAAGAACATGATCAATCTCATACATCACATATATCATTCATCACATCCTTTTGGCCATATCACATCACATAGCATACCCTGCAAAAACAAGTTAGACGTCCTCTAATTGTTGTTGCATGTTTTACGTGGCTGCTATGGGATTCTAGCAAGAACGTTTCTTACCTACGCAAAAGCCACAATGTGATATGCCAATTTCTATTTACCCTTCATAAGGACCCTTTTCATCGAATCCGATCCGACTAAAGTGGGAGAGACAGACACCCGCTAGCCACCTTATGCAACTAGTGCATGTCAGTCGGTGGAACCTGTCTCACGTAAGTGTACGTGTAAGGTCGGTCCGGGCCGCTTCATCCCACGATGCCGCCGAATCAAGATAAGACTAGTAACGGCAAGTAAATTGACAAAATCGACGCCCACAACTACTTTGTGTTCTACTCGTGCATAGAAACTACGCATAGACCTAGCTCATGATGCCACTGTTGGGGAACGTAGCAGAAATTCAAAATTTTCTACGCATCACCAAGATCAATCTATGGAGTTTACTAGCAACGAGAGGGAAGGAGTGCATCTACATACCCTTGTAGATCGCGAGCGGAAGCGTTCAAGAGAACGGGGTTGATGGAGTCGTACTCGTCGTGATCCAAATCACCGATGATCCTAGCGCCGAACGGACGGCACCTCCGCGTTCAACACACGTACGGAGCAGCGAAGTCTCCTCCTTCTTGATCCAGCAAGGGGGGAGGAGAGGTTGATGGAGATCCAGCAGCACGACGGCGTGGTGGTGGAAGTAGCGGGATTCCAACAGGGCTTCGCCAAGCGCTGCGGGAGGAGGGAGATGTGTCACGGGAGGGAGAGGGAGGCGCCAGGGCTTAGATATTGTTGCCCTCCCTCCCCCCCACTATATATAGGGCCAAGAGAGAGGGGGCGCATCCTTGGCCCTTCCTCCAAGGAAGGGTGCGGCCAGGGAGGAGTCCATCCTCCCCAAGGCACCTCGGAGGTGCCTTCCCCCTTTAGGACTCTCCCTTTCCCTTATCTCTTGGCGCATGGGCCTCTTGGGGCTGGTGCCCTTGGCCCATATAGGCCAAGGCGCACACCCCTACAGCCCATGTGGCCCCCCGGGGCTGGTGGACCCCCGGACCCCTTTCGGCACTCCCGGTACAATACCGATAATGCGCGAAACCTTTCCGGCGACCAAAATAAGACTTCCCATATATAAATCTTTACCTCCAGACCATTCCGGAACTCCTCGTGACGTCCGGGATCTCATCCGGGACTCCGAACAACTTTCGGGTTACCGCATACTAATATCTCTATAACCCTAGCGTCACCGAACCTTAAGTGTGTAGACCCTACGGGTTCGGGAGACATGCAGACATGACCGAGACGACTCTCCGGTCAATAACCAACAGCGGGATCTGGATACCCATGTTGGCTCCCACATGCTCCTCGATGATCTCATCGGATGAACCACGATGTCGAGGATTCAATCAATCCCGTATACAATTCCCTTTATCTATCGGTATAGTACTTGCCCGAGATTCGATCGTCGGTATCCCGATGCCTTGTTCAATCTCGTTACCGGCAAGTCTCTTTACTCGTTCCATAACACATCATCCCGTGATCAACTCCTTGGTCACATTGTGCACATAATGATGATGTCCTACCGAGTGAGCCCAGAGATACCTCTCCGTTTACACGGAGTGACAAATCCCAGTCTCGATTCGTGCCAACCCAACAGACACTTTCGGAGATACCTGTAGTGCACCTTTATAGCCACCCAGTTACGTTGTGACGTTTGGTACACCTAAAGCATTCCTACGGTATCCGGGAGTTGCACAATCTCATGGTCTAAGGAAATGATACTTGACATTAGAAAAGCTCTTAGCAAACGAACTACACGATCTTGTGCTAGGCTTAGGATTGGGTCTTGTCCATCACATCATTCTCCTAATGATGTGATCCCGTTATCAACGACATCCAATGTCCATGGTCAGGAAACCGTAACCATCTATTGATCAACGAGCTAGTCAACTAGAGGCTTACTAGGGACATGGTGTTGTCTATGTATCCACACATGTATCTGAGTTTCCTATCAATACAATTCTAGCATGGATAATAAACGATTATCATGAACAAGGAAATATAATAATAATCAATTTATTATTGCCTCTAGGGCATATTTCCAACAGTTTACTGGCTACCACGCGGGTTTAATGAAGGCGTTTGAATGCGGCGAGGAGGCGTGTTCAGCCGGGCATGCAGAGTGTGGCGCCCTCGACTGGCGCGCCGCTTCAATGATGGAGGCAGTGAGAGGTCGCGTCCGCTCTGAGCCGTTTTTAATGTGCAGCGGCGCGCTTTATAGCGGCATGAATGCGGGTAGCCGGCGCCGGGCTGTAACGCGCGCGGGCGAGGTAGGAGGGGTTTTGGGTGGGCCAAGGTGGTAAGAAGCTGACGTTGTTTTCGGGATGTGGTTTATACTTGCCTCCATAGGGCATCTCTCAGGCACCGACTCTAACAACGACCGTGAAAATGATTTAACGCGGATCTGTATCGGTTCGCTGGATGGTTCGGATGCGTTTTCTCCCGTAAACCGAAGATAAAAGTGGGCCAAGGTGGTAAGAAGCATCCTGCGAACCGATACAGATCCGCGCTAAATCATTTTGGCGGTCGTTGTTAGAGTCGGTGACTGAGAGATGCCCTATGGAGGCAAGTATAAACCTTAGAGCATCTCTAGCAGACCCCGTATAAGTGGTCAAACCTGCATAATTTTTGTGTTTTACAGTTTTGGTCGAAAAAAGTGTCTAGAACAGAAACCGTAAAAGTGGTCCAACCCGTAAATTTTTTAAGGGCCACCGAAAATGCACACCCGAAACCCTTATATTTGGAGGTTGGAAGGCCGAACCTAAGGGGCCCCGTATACCGGTCAAACCTCGTCGGAGCAAACACGCCGTCGCGGAGTTTGCCGGAATCAGCCCTAAACTCGCCGGAATTCATCACCGCACACCGGAAAAGGCGCTAGACGCGGCAATCGATTGCCGCCAGTTCGAATTGGACGAGGTCGACATCACCGTGGCCGTCGGAATCCTCCCGGCGCGGCAGGCAAAGGTGCACGGCTCGGCCGGCGCGGCTGGCAATAGAGCAAGGCGCGGACGGCGGAGGCGACGGGGCGTGGCCGGCGAGGCGGGGTGCGGCCGACGGCCGACGGGGCACGGCTGGCGGGCGACGGGGCGCGGCCGATCTGGTTGGGCGCAGCCGGCTGGGGAAAGGGGCGGCAGCGGCCGGACTTGAAGAAGGAGCTCTTTATCCCAGTTTTACAATTTATTTTACAGTATCTGTTCGGTCGTAGCTAAAATGAACCTTTAAAATGCATTTTTTCTGATCCTCATTTCAGTTTTCGATTTTAAGGGGTTCTAGAAGATGCTCTTACCTCGGTCCACCGTCGGCCGTCTCTCGGATCGAGTCACTAGCTTCTCCGTCGCGGCCAGATCCAGTCGATGGGCGGCCACCAGAACAGTCGACACTGGCGCGGCTGCATCTGGAGCCGCCACACGCCACAAGTAGTGCTGCCACGGATTGTTGGTCTTGCTAGTCTAACCACAGAGCCGGTCCTAGCTCGGACACTTTCTGTCACTCCGTGCCCACGACGAGCTGCTGCTGCTGCTGGCTAAAGCCACTAGCTGCACATCTTTTTAAATCCACTCGATGCAGCGGAATCGATCACGACAAAATTTCTCCTCTCATATTTTTAAATGAGGTAATAGCACCCCTGTGATGATTCAGTCCTAAACTTGTAAAACTTGACTCCACCATACCCCAACTTGCACCTCATGTGATGATTTAATCCCAGACCAATCACAGCTCGACAATTGGCAGCCAGGTGGCTGGACCGGTCAGCGCACGCACTTTTGCAGAAACCCCCTGCCGTTTTCTTTAATCAACCCGCACACAGCGTCCGAACCAACCGACCAGGATCGGCACGAACGGCGGCTCGTACGCGTGGCCAGCATGGCGCGCGGCGCGATGAATGAAGCGGTAGCGCTGGTCGTGGCGCGTGCGCGGGCGCAGCACACTCTGGGAGCTCTTCCACCAGGACGACCGCGAGCGCGTCCGCGACGGCACGGCCTTCGGCGTGTTCCCCGTCTCGTCCTCCGCCGCGGCGCTCCCCACCGAATTCCACCAACTGCCGCCGGCTCGACCGTGCGTCCCAGAGATCTTCTTGGAGGACGAGATCGTTATGGCCGAGAGCTCTGACGAGATAACTCCGGTGGTGGAGCGCGTCTTGGTTGTCGACACCTCGGGAGAGATGGAAACCGAAGCTTATGGGTCCGGGGAGGTCAAGGCCATGAAGGATCACATAGATCTCGAATCTTCGCAGCCCAAGAAGCCGCCGCCCATGGACCTGAAGGAGATCGCCGGGAGCTTCCGGCTCGCTGCCTCGATCTTCAGCAAGAAGTGGCACAAGTGGAGGCGCAAGCAGAAGCTCAAGAAGGAGGAGGCGACCGGCAGCAAGGCAGCGGCAGCGGCCGCGGCAATGCCGCCGTCGGAGAAGCCATCCAAGCCCTCCTTCCTTCGGCGGAGCCGCCTTCGTGGGGAGGCAGGCTCGGAGTTCGCCAGAGGCCGTCGTTCGTGCGACACGGACCCAAGATGCTGGCCGCATGTCTGTCGACGATGTAGGTCTATCCTGGGACGGGCCCCGCGCGTCCTGGGACGGCTACCTCTTCGGCGCCGGCGCCGGCATTGGCCTTGGCCGAGCTCCTCCGCCACTGTCACGGCTCCCGCCCATCCTCTCCGCGCTCGAGGACTCACCTGCCGGCGTGGTGGAACGCTCCGACGGCCAAATTCCTGTGGAAGATGACTCGCAGCCTGAGCCCGACGGCGACGCCAACACCCCCCGAGGCTCGGCGCAGACGCGAGACTACTACATGGACACGTCGAGCCGGAGGCGCCGGAGCCTGGAGCGGTCAGGCTCCGTGCTGACAAGGTCATTCGAAGTGCCCAACCCAAAGCCAGCCCCTGCAGTGGCCGCCATCACCAATGCCACGGTGCCCCCACTGACCGGCAGCTCAGAGTTCTACCACTTCCACCATGCCGAAGACCTGCTCGACCAACGGTTCAGCTCCAACTCTCTCGTCGAAGACTTCCCGGTGACCCTGGACGCCGCGTTCCCGGGCCCCGCCAAGAAGCCACGGCGTCTAGGCAAGGCGTGGAGCCTCTGGGGCTTCATACACCGCCGGGCCACGAGCCGCCGGGGCAGCCCGTCCGACGCCGCGGACCGCGCGTTCTCGGAGCCGTGGCCGGAGTTGCGCGTCCGCGGGTACAGCAACGTCGGGATGCAGAGATGCAACAGCAACGCCAACGCGCGCAGCTCGTTCAGCAGCAACAGCGCCGGCCTGGGCAGCTCGCGGCGCTGCTTCGTCGACGGCCACGGCAGCGTCAAGCGGCGTCAGGAAGACCAGTGCGTGCTGGAGCGGAACCGCAGCGCTCGGTCCTCGCCGGGGCACCACGCCAACAACGGCATGCTGCGGTTCTACCTGACCCCGCTGCGGAGCGCCAGCGGCCGGCTCGGCGCCACCGGGCTGCCGGCCAATGGCGGCCGGCATCTGCGGTCGCAGCCGTTCGCGAGGAGCATGCTCCGGCTGTACTGAGGCGTGGCATCTCGTTTCACCTGACCAGTAGCTCGGCACTCCGGTCGAGTTGTTTCTTTGCAGCAACAGTAGTGATGAAGGCTTAGTAGTATGATTAAGGTCTGATTAAGGGTAATGGTATAGTCATAAATCCTTTTATTACATGCTTGTGTAGGTTTGGATGGAACGGAACGAGGTTTATCTCATGTGATCACTTGTTTGTCTCGTGCTGTTCTTCTGCCATTGCTTCTGTTCGTCGTCGGTAACTGGTGGAATTCGGTGGGGAGCGCGGCGGAGGACAAGACGGGGAACGTGCCGCAGGCCGTGCCGTCGCGGACGCGCTCGCGATCGTCCTGGTGGGAGTAAATTGCACAGAAGTACCATAATTGGGGCATTGGAAGCAGATTGGTACCAAGTTTGGTAATTTTTACATGTCAGTACCAAGTCTGGGGCTAGACGTTACAAAAAGGTCTAAATCGTGTATAAACGCGTATTGACAGTGTATCTGATCGGCAGGGCCCGCCTGTCAGCTGCTGACGTGGCATTTTTTTTGCAGAAACCCCCCGCACCTCCTTCTGCTAGCCCTGGCCCTAGCCCTCACCCTCCCGCCCGCCGCGCCGCAGCCGGCGCCGGGGTCGGCGGCGGAGCCGCAGGAGGACGACGCGCGGTGCCTCAAGGGCGTCAAGGCCGACCTCAGGGACCCCGAGGGCCGCCTCACCTCCTGGACCAGCAACACCTCGGCGGGCGCCGTCTGCGACTTCTCCGGCATCTCCTGCTTGAACCCGCAGGAGTCGCGCATCCTCGCCGTCTCCCTCTCCGGCTTCGGCCTCCAGGGTAAAATCCCCCCCGCGCTCCAGTACTGCCGCTCCGCCAACACGCTCGACCTCTCCTCCAACGCGCTCGAGGGCCAGATACCCCCCGCGCTCTGCGACTGGATCCCCTTCGTCGTCAACCTCGACCTCTCCGGCAACCGCCTCACCGGCCCGCTCCCCTCCGAGCTCGCCAACTGCCGCTTCCTCAACTCGCTCAAGCTCAGCGACAACGCCTTCTCCGGCCAGATCCCCGCCTCCCTCGCGCGCCTCGACCGCCTCAAGGCGCTCGACCTCTCCGGGAACCGCCTCGAGGGCCAGATCCCGTCCCAGCTCGGCTCTGCCTTCTCCAAGGACTCCTTCTCCGGGAACTCGGGCCTCTGCGGCCACCCCGTGTCCTCGCGCTGCGGCAGCGGCCTTGGGGGCACCGGCCTCGGCATCGTTATTGCTGCCGGGGTCTTCGGCGCCGCCGCTTCGCTGCTCCTCGCCTTCTTCTTCTGGCGATGCACCGGGAAGGGCAAGGCTGGCCGCCGCCGCCAGGGCCGCGGAGGAAGCGAGTCGGAGGTCACTGCGACTTATCCAGATCGGGCGCCGCCGCGCGTGAGGACGAAGGAGGTGCGGGGGGTTTCTGCAAAAAAAATGCCACGTCAGCAGCTGACAGGCGGGCCCTGCCGGTCAGATACACTGTCAATACGCGATTTAGACCTTTTTGTAACGTCTAGCCCCAGACTTGGTACTGACATGTAAAAATTACCAAACTTGGTACCAATCTGCTTCCAATGCCTCAATTGTGGTACTTCTGTGCAATTTACTCTCCTGGTGGAAGAGCGCCCAGAGCATGCTGCGCCCGCGAACGTCGCACGACCAGCGCTGCCGCTTCATTCATCGCGCCGCGCGCCATGCTGGCCACGCGCACGGGCCGCCGTTCGTGCCGATCCTGGTCGGTTGGTTCAGACGCTAAGTGCGGGTTGATTAAAGAAAACAGCAGGGGGGTTTCTGCAAAACTGCGCGCGCTGACCGGTCCAGCCAATTGGCGAGCTCTGATTGGCCTGGGACTAAATCATCACATGGGGTGTGGTTTGGTCAAGTTTTGCAACTTTGAGACTAAATCATCATATTGGTGCAAGTTAGGGTACCTGGGTTGCTATTACCTCTTTTTAAATCCTCTCGATGCAGCGGAATCGATCAGGACAAGATTTCTCCTCTCGATATATATGCTGCTTGTGGTGGATGGATCTTAAACAGTTTGTCTTTGGAACAAAATATAAATATGTAGGAAACAGCTACTTCTGAAACAGGAAAGAATTGCAAGCATAAGGAAGACAAATATGTTCAAGGGAATACAGTTAATCTGACTGAAATTTCAGCCTCAACGAAAATATTCATGGATGCAGCTTGGAATAAACAGGAACAATCAAGTGTGAATGGAACAGGGAAAACAGGTATAGGGATATCCATAGAAGGACAAGAAGGACGAACAAAATGGCAGATCAAGATTTCCGCAACAGCAATGCAAGCTCAATCAGCGATACATGCCGAAGCTTTGGCGATCAAGTTAGCAGCCATCATCATAAACATGACAGGAATACATGAGGCTGCCATTCTAACGGATAATTTAACTTTAGCAAAAGCAGCAGCGGCAAGGGAACCAACCAGGCATTCTGGACACTGGATGATTAGAGGTATATTAGCAGATTTCTGTGCCCTCACAAGCTCAAGCCATGTCCAGGTATTCCATGTAAGAAGGAACCACAACTCGGTAGCTCATGATGCAGCAAAGCTAGCTTATTCGCAGGAATTTAATCCAAATCAACACTGTGTAACTACTTGTACTATTGCTGAACATCAACGCTGGCATCATTCCCTGAAGCAGGTTATCCAAGATGTATCACAAAAGGGATATGCCATTAATCATGTAAGCTGTTGTTATAATGAATGAATTGGCGCGCTATGCGCCTTTCACTTGTTCAAAAAAAAAAACTCAGCAAGCTCGCTCATGTGACCCCATTTTATTTTATTTTGGAAACGTAAAGCTTGTGAGGCGTGCCGATCAGGTATCGTCGTGAAGCAAGCATAGGATGCTCCTCCCCACCACATGCGTGCTGTGATGATGCGTGCCCCAGAGCCAGATCTCGGTACCGGGTCCGTGGTTTTATTCGCGACGCCGGGTCCATGCTGTCTCCTCCCCCAACAATTTCTCTCAAGTACCCACCACAGGGCGTACTGTAGCATGCAGAAGCCACAAGGTGCAGCCCTAGCAAGGATGCAGAAGCCACAAGGTGCAGCCCTAGCAAACATGCAGGTTAACCGCTGAGGTCTCCCCCGCAAAAAAAAACGCTGAGACTGTTATTAGGACGTGGCTCGCTAGCGCTCGTGCGCTCGTACGCGGGAGCGGGCACGGGCGCTCTCCCATATAAGGAAGGACCACCCCGCGCGCCTGCAAGGACAACCAAAAAAGGAAGCCGAATACGCACGCATAACTAATCCCACCTGCATTTATTAGGGGATCAAAAATTTTAAAAACCTGTAACTTTTGATTAGAATGTCAAAATTCAAATCCGTTTTCATCGTTGGGTTTCTCGCGACGAGTTCTTCAAAACTAGATCCCATATAAGTAGGTTTCGACGAACTTTTTTTTCCAAGCAACTTTGTGTGCTACAGAGGCAACTTTAGTGCTATAGAAAAGCGACTCATTTTTCCCTAGTATGACTACCTATCAACGGAGGATCCTTGTAAGTTGATTACCATGACTACCAATTGTCTAGCTTCACCTCTAAATCGCCTACCATAAGGACAACTCCGACGTGGATCACCAATACGCCCCAAATATCACAATCGGCTTCTCTAGACACTTTTAACCATCCAATGAGTCCAACTACTATCAGACATGTAAAAAAGATCTGATGCCCCATATAAGTTCCTTGCAGTAAAAAATAGTATGCATCCCCTGTGCAAAAGTAAAAAACATGCAGCAGCTTTGCTATGATTTCAGGCAACTCTTGTAAAATTTGAAACAACTAGTGTCATGCATTAAAAGAGGGGTTGCTGCCACATAAGCTCCTTGCAGTAATATCAGACAACCCTTGTGCAAAAAAAGAACCACAAAAACAACAAGTAGAGACAACATATATAAGTGGCACTAATGCATATATACGTGCATTATATATACAAGTAAAATAATGCGGTCGCATAATAGCACAGCGTACTAGCCATGTGTTTCTTTTCCCAACTGCTTTTAAGCAACTATCATGTGTGATATAAACAACTTTGTCCATGCAAAAAATGTAAGAAGCTTGTTCAATGCAAGTACAATCAAACTTTTTCCACACAAAATTAGGAACTGATTTTGTTCTACAAAAAAATATGCAGAAAATTTGAAGAAAATGCTTATGTCCTACTAATTAAAAAAAGCAACTTTCTCTCAGTTTCACGGGTGCCTGTGATCCCGATGATTTGAGTTAGTAGGCAACCATGTGGAGTTTTCTGAACAACTTCACTGTTTTCTTTGGGTAACTAGACACACACCCATAGTCGTGTGCCTCATATCTCCAGCTATGACACCTCATATCTCCAACTATGACACATGAGAAAAAAGGGTTCTTCATACACAAGTTCTTTTTGGGAGGGCTTCATAGGAAAACTTAATCATGTAAGAACACTATATCTCGTTGACCAGCTCCACCCCTCCCCTCTACGATCATTCTCACACCAAAGGGATACCACCCCGAGGAGAAGAAATTCTTGGTGAATGTCTGTGACACAAACGTAATTGAAAGGTATTTAAAACCTTTAAATATTGGCCAAAATATGGTCTTGGTGATGTTTCTGATCATGAGGATTGGGCAACTGGATACATGATTTTAGGCAACTGTATGTTTGATTGTGGGCAACTATGTTATCTTTCATGTACTGTGCATAAAAAACAAGAAAGTGCCCTAGCAAAAACAAGCAATTGTCCTAGAAAAACCAAGCAACTCCCCTAGCATCTACTTTAGGCGGAGGAAAAATGTATTAACAATTTGAAAGCCTTTTATGGACAAATATTTGATCTACCCCCCTCCCCTCTCATCCCCCTTCTCGTATGTTGTAGCAGAAGATCAAAGCAACTCAACTACAAAGAAACACAAAAAAGTGGTAAACTGATCTACCAGCAACAAGCAGATGTCCGTAGCACTACTACTTAGATTGTCTATTTTACGCAGAAAAAACATATGAGCAAGTTGAATAACCTTCGTGGACAACTATCCTACCCCGCCCCTTCCCCCATGTAACTTCTCATCTGTTCTAGCAAAAATCCAAACAACTCAACTACAAAAGGACACAAAATGCAAAATTGTACTAGCAAAAAAAACCAAAGCAATCGCCCTAGAAAAAAGAAGCCATTTTCCTACCAAAACCAAGCAACTCCCCTAGCATCTATTTTAGGCAGAGGAAAAAATGTATGAGCAACATGAATAGCTTTTTATGGACAAATATCACATCTACTCCCCCCTCCCTCTCATCCACCTTCTCGTATGTTGTAGCAGAAGATCAAAGCAACTCAATTGCAAAGAAACACAAAAGGTGGGAAACTGTTCTAGCAGAAACAAGCAGATGTCTGTAGCATTACTACTTAGATTGTCTATTTTAGGCAAAAAAACATATGAGCAAGTTGAATAACCTTCGTGGACAACTATTCTACCCCGCCCCTCCCTCATGTAACTTCTCATCTGTTCTAGCAAAAAATCCAAACAACTCAACTACAAAAGGACACAAAATGCAAAATTGTTCTAGCAAAAAAAACAAAGCAACCGCCCTAGAAAAAACAAGCAATTGTCCTAGCAAAACCAAGCAACTCCCCTAGCATCTACTTTAGGCAGAGGAAAAATGTATGAGCAACTGGAATAGCCTTTTATGGACAAATATTCGATCTACCCCCCCCCCTCTCATCCACCTTCTCGTATGTTCTAGCAGAAGATCAAAGGAACTCAATTACAAAGAAACACAAAAAGTTGGAAACGATTGTAGCAGAAACAAGCAGATGTCCATAGCATTACTACTTAGATTGTCTATTTTAGGCAGAAAAAACATATGAGCAAGTTGAATAACCTTTGTGGACAATTATCTTACCCCCTACCCCATGTAACTTCTCATTTGTTCTAGCAAAAATCTAAACAACTCAACTACAAAAGGACACAAAATGCAAAACTGTTCTAGCAAAAAAAACAAGCAAATGCCCTAGCAAAAATAAGCCATTTTCCTAGCAAAACCAAGCAACTCCCCTAGCATCTACTTTAGGCAGAGGAAAAATGTATGAGCAACTTGAATAGCTTTTTATGGACAAATATTCGATCTACCCCCCTCCCTCTCGTTCACCTTCTCGTATGTTGTAGCAGAAGATCAAAGAAACGCAAAAAGTGGGAAACTTTTATAGCAGAAACAAGCAGATCTCCCTAGCATTACTACTTAGATTGTCTATTTTAGGCAGAACAAAACATATGAGCAAGTTGAATAACCTCTGTGGACAACTATCTTAATACCCTGCCGCTCCCCCATGTAACTTCTCATCTGTTCTGGCAAAAATCCAAACAACTCAACTACAAAAGAACACAAAATGCAAAACCGTTCTAGCAAAAAAATCCAAGCAACTCTCGTAGCAAAACCAAGCAACTGCATTACAAAAAAAATGCAAAAAATTGTCCAGAACGAATCCGAGCAAATGCCCCATGCAACAAATCTAAGAAATTGCGTTACACACACAAAATGCAACTCTTATAACGAAATCCAAGCAACTACTCTGACCCCCACAATGAAAAGTCGTGTTGTGAATCCAACGCTACCCACCTCCTGTGGAAAATCCAAGCAGAATGTATGATAGACTTACACTTGTACATGTTGATTTGTTCTACCCACCAAGTTCCCTGCAACATGAGCCTTATAAACAAACGATAATACATGCTATTTTCTATACAATTATATCTAGAAAATAACTTATTTGGAAACTTAGAAAGTTTGTTACAAAACAAACTATGTGATGACCCACGTAGTTGCATTCATTTGATGCATGCTTTGACTGGTTCTTTTGTTTAGGATCACAAATATGTGATCAGTGTCATTTCAACATACAAAGCTGATTGCATGAAGAACCTCGTGTGTATGCAACATACAGGAGGGAGATCAACAAAACAAACGAAATGGTGGACAATTATAGATGGTTATCAATTGGATCCGATCTGCGCACGTACGAAACATTCATCCTCCAAGTGCCATCTGATTCGTGAGCAACTCTAACCCCAGCGAAAAGCAACTGCTTGGCCTGCCTCCACTCATTAATCTCTCCTGCCTCGTCAACTATGACTTTTTTGAGCAACTCTTACATCCGTATTGAGATACTACTAGTCTGGTGAATACAACTTCTGTAGAGTTTACCTCTTCAGCAGCAAGCCAGCCGTGTTCATCTACTAGAAGAACGCAGTAGGCCCAGAGCTTCAGGTGCGTCCTAGTGGACACGCACATGGACTCGTTTGCCCCGACCAGTAACTCGGCGTCGCAAATGTCGCTCCATCCATTGAGCTCCGTCCAGGACCCTCAACTTGAAGGACCACGCCTGCCGATGGTGCCACCCTTCCGTTGTCTCCATGGAATCCTTGAGCGGCAACATCAGCGCCCGCCTAGTGGAGAGAGGTAGAACGGGTTGGCGACCGGCGTCGGAGGGGACCGGGGGAGCACGCCCTGCTGGGCGCGGTGCGGATCCCCATTAGTAGGCAGGAGGAAGGGGCGTGGGGCTGCGGCCGCATCTCAGGAAGGAGGCACGGGGCGGCGGCCACATCGAGAGGAGGCGCGTGGCGGCTGGTGGTGGGACGACGAGTAGGAGGTGGGATGAGTGGATAGAGTGCGGGAGTTGGACGACACGTATGATTTTTTGTCGGTAGCGCGTGCGCTCGCGGCGACTAAATCGTGCAGCTGGATAGCATGATTCTTGAAATGTATCTTGACGCATCTCTATGCCACGAACTTGAAAGGCATCTAAAACCTTTACATATTGGCCAGATTATGGTCTTCATAATGTTTTTGTTCATGAGGATTGGGCAACAGGATGCATGGTTTTAGCAACTGTATAGTTAATTGTGGGCAACTGCAAACATGGTTTTAGACAACTGTACGGTTGATTGTGGGCGACTGGATACATGGTTTTAGGCAATAATATGGTTGATTGTAGGCAACTATGTCACCTAAAAAAGGGATAAAATAACATGCGCATGTTCATTGTTTGAGGGGTCACAAATAAACTTGCTCCCCTAAAAACACTTCATGGTTTTAGTATACTTTTACATAAGCGTAAGACAACTAAACAGATGCTAGTTGTCTAAACTCCATGACAATCCTGGTGTAGAAAAATGTAAGCAGGTTAGACGGAAAAGGAATCATAGATTGAAAAGGTCCCAACGCGTCAGGTGCTCATGGCCAGCTGAATCATAGGTTGAAAAGGTCCCAACACGTCAGGTGCTCAAGGCCAGCTTCTATCTCTAGCAATAATGTAAGCAGTAATCTACAAGCACACTTACGGATCAAGCACACATCAATCACGCACAACACGTATGGATCAACCCACACATGTGCACATCAAGCACGCGGCTCCGGTTGATGCTGATGGCTGTGGGGTTCGTCAACGACTGCACTGCCGGAGAGATGGTGGATGGCGGCGAGCAGACCCAGAAGTGCGTCTTGAGATGCAGAGCTTCTACACCCACCCAAACTGCACCCCGCAGGCCACGGATGCAACACGGAGAGACGCCTTGCGAGGGGTTGGCGGGGAATTCGAGGACGTGCTCGTTAGCCGCGACGGCGAGCCAGGGGTGGTCCGTCGTAGATCTGGGAGCGCCGCCGCCTCACCTGCTCGATCTGGAATCCCCAGAGGGGATGGAGAGAAGGTGAGGGGAGGGGGAGATGCTATGGGCGGCGGCTAAGTAGGGAGACGGGGGTGGTGGCTGAGCAGGGAGACGGTGGCGGTGGCGGCGCATCGGGAGATGGGCATGCGACGCATCTAGAGAAGAAGAGCAAGAGAGGAAAGAGGCGGCCGCATCGGGAGAGTAAAGGAGAGGAAGTGGGTGATGGTTTCAGACCGTACGGAACCTGACGCCCCCGGTTTGGAGCCGACGGCTCCATCGCACGGCTCTCGCGCGTGCGCTCGCGAAGTCCATTGGGCGCAGCGGCACGATTGAGTTTTAGGCTGTTATTATGGGGTTTTCACCAAGTTGCGATGAGGTTTGTGGGAGACAAGTGGGGTCGCTTTATACGGCATGATTAGAGCAAGTACAATAGTGGGCTATAAGCCCGCTTACATGGTACTTTTGTCTATGTGGACGAGAGAGACAAAAAAAAGTGAATGAGTGGGCTCTCATGCAAGAGCCAGGCTCTACGCGTGCTCCTAGACAAAATCATTTAATGAGAGAAAAGAGATAGAGAGAAAGTAAAAAAAACTGTGAGCTTATAGCCAACTTTATAGCCCATTCTATCGTATGACCAATTAATAATGCTAATTTTTGATGATATGGCATTTCCATATAGCCAGCAGCTGGCTACACTATTAACCATGCTCTTAAGTCAATCTCTTGACCCGATGTAACGAGCTAGACTCGCCCCGGTTCAAAATTTGCTGGGATGAAGTTTTATTACTCCCTCTGTTTTCATTTAGTTTGCGTATTAGCCACTTAGCTGCATGCGCTAGTTCATATGAAAACGTCCACCTGGGCTTTGTTCTTTTTTATTTTTGTGTGTGAGAGCTTTTTTTTCTTTCTTTTGCTAAAGTGTGGACGAAAACTTAGGCCTCCTTTGGTTTGGAGGGATTTCATAGAAATTTTAGAGGATAGGATTCTTATAGGATTTTTTCCTTTAGAGCCATTTGGTTCATAGGAATGGATTCCTATTCCTACATAGGGTTGGTTCCTATCCTCCACATTTCATAGGAAAATAAAAATGAGCCTAGACTCAATGGAAAAATTCCTTTGATGTCAACCAAATGACATCTTGTTTCATATTTCTACTTATAGAATTTGAGATACATGTCATCTCATTTTTTACAAAATTCCTATTCCTACGATAACCCTATCCTATGAACCAAAAGAGGCCTTAGAAGGTGGTTAAGTTGATACTCCATGCAGCGCGATATGGAGTATACGCGATATGGAGTATTTACTAGGGTAGATTACTACTCCCTATGTAACTTAATAATATAAAAAGTTATAGAGATAGTATTTATTTCCTCTACATATAGCGGCCGACTGGTTTGGAATTCATTTTTTAAAATAAATACTAGTAAGACTCATCCATATCGATCAAGCCAAATAGTATAGTCACCCCATCTATAGAAAAAATATAGTCACCCTGGAAAGTACATCGATATCCCTGAAGGACTGCACCAGAGATGCCTAAACTATTTCGGACGATATTGGACAAGTTTTATCTTAAAAAAATATTGAACAAGTTTCTTTTCAATTGACTCGAAGGAGAGCGGAGGACCAAATTGCAAAGGAAGGAAAGCCGCCACTTACCCCGCGTCTTCCTCTTGAGTGCTCATGCTTAATTTAGGGTGCATGCTTTGTCTTTGGCGGTATATAGTATAATGATGTGTTGGATGAATTAGCTGTTCGGCTAGCTGGTGTATTTTTTATATATACGTATGTATGTATAAAACGTGCATTATGTATTTATATAGTATTACAAAAAAGAAATATATTATTATTAAAAAAAAGAGTTTGTACCACCGGTGCAACCTAACAACAAACTTCCATCTTCCGAGTCGCAACGACGCGTCATCCTAACAAACTTTATCAAAACACGCAATGTAGAATGTAGCCGCTCCCACTTACCGCGCGGGTCCACGCGTTGCCTGGTCCACTATCAGCCGAAGCCATCCACGAAGGCCAAACCAACCACCTGACGCCCACCGAAAACCCTTATTTTTTGGACAGGACGCCCACCGAAAACTTAGCGTGGACAAGTCGTTCATTTGCAACTAGCCCTCCCCCCCCAAAAAAAGTCGTGCATTTGCAACTGCTCCTCATCCTCTCTCCCTCGACGGACCCTCATCCTCACCGCCATGGCTCCGCCTCCGCCTCCGGCTACGGACGAACGAACCGTGTCTGCCGGAGACACGCACGAAGCCGGCACATGTGTGGTGGTGCTCGCCGTCGGTACCTACCTGCTTCTCTGTGTTGTCCCTGTCTACATCTATCTTCTACAGGGGGGCCTGACTGGCCGGTGGACGCCATTAATACACCATTGATGCCGTCCGTCCCAGCGTGAATAATTTCTCTTCTCTTGCCTACGCAGGTCCGTCTCTTGGTGCGACCAAGTGCTTGCATGTTTACATGAGTAGGTATGATATGGATCGAGCCGAGGATTCACCACACAACCTTCGGTTTCCCAGTTTCTCTGCTCTGGTTTGCCGATGGATGGAGACGAGCTTCTTTCTTCTGGCCGGTAGATCTGGTTATGATCCACAAATTCGGTTTTTGATCTGCTACCGTACGTGTATGTATCATCCTCTCCCTCTTTCTCCTCGACTTTTTAGCGAAACAAGATGAATTGAACACATCTTTGTGGTTTCTCTCTCTGATGCGGTTGTGGATTTCTTTCTTTATTTCTTTCTTTTAGATAATATGTCTTCCCTCCATCTCGTGCATGGAAGTATGTTTGTGTTGGAGACGGCCGGTGATGGACACGGATCTCATCACACGATTCACAGTCTAGGCTTTCGAGGTGAGCCAACTGTGGCTTTTTATGTTTTCTCTGCTCCTTTTCCCATGGAAACGACTTCTACTCATCTTGTGATTTCCATCTATTGATACATATATGTTCCTTCTTGTTTTCGCCAGATGCAAGCAATTTTTTATTCGACAAAGGGTTAGGCGAATACCACGACCCCCTAAGTTTCCGATCCTTTTCACTCGAAACTCTCTCGCCGGCCGGCATCAACAGGCGCAATACAAGGTCTCCGCAGCCGCATAGGAAGCATAGGGAGCGTGTATATATCAGTTTGTAATTTTGGAAACGTATAATTATGATTTTACTGTATCGTCGTGAACCTTGCTGTATAGAAAGATAATATGTCTTAAAAAAATGGAGTAATATCTTTGCTGTTTTGCACTAATTAATGATCTCATAGTACTATAGCTAGTTTGTAGTCGAGGTTTTGGTCTGACACTATATTCTACTCCTATGTCTTTGTTTTTCTAGGTCGATCTACCAGTTGGAGCTAATTAATGGTGTTGCCCTGCCCCCGCCTGTTACGGGGCAGAGCTTTCGGCCGTCGGCCAAGGTTTCTGTCCAACAGTTGGTGTCCAACACCGGCGGAGAGAAAACGACCTTGGACAAGAACTAAAAAGCTATCAAGGTGCCGTTTCCTTCCTGTTTTACATTTCATCTTTTATATACTCTTTCTTCCGATTTCTTTCTACACATGTGCGTATATTTTACTCAAAAAGAGAGGGGAATTACACAAAAGCCTACTAGTGAGTGATATATCCCTTCAAAGCTGAATTGTTGAACCGGTGGGTCTAGAATCAAAGAGACCCTAAACTTTGATGTGTTGAGGTAGCTGCTGCATGTGATGGATATTGTTTGGGCAGCAGGTTTAGTTGACGGCCAGCCAAGAACAGTGAAGTGTCATTGGCGCGCATGTCTATCACGATACGGTGGACATCAGAAACACAATGTCTAGGCATAATATATTTTTTGTTTCAAGGGAGAAATGTACTGTGATTATCTTAGTTTTTTATGAGAAAACTATAAATCAAACTTGTTACCCTTGGCTTACATGAAACAAAGTAACCATGTTCTATAGATAGATAGGATGACCAATAGGAGGAAAAACAAGTGAGTGTGGGTGGTTGATTGGAGTTGAAGTGATGGCCAGCTTGATGATAACCAACCACATCTTAAGGCTAACCTGCGGCCAAAAAGGAACTTGTGCCGTCGGGCTTATATCTCCTCATCATATATTAAATAACGCACTAAATACAATGTTCCAATGTTTAGAGATGTGCACTAGTGATAAATGGCTGTACTGTACGGTGATCCTAGTTGTAAAGATAATGTCCATTTTTCGCAAAATAAATAAATAACATCAATGTGCATATCCCTCGCAAAAAAAATAAAATCAATGTGCATATGCTGCAGCATGCAAAAACAATTTTTTCAATGTTAAAATAACACATTTTTTCTAGAGATGTACTTGTTTGTGTCCCATGGTTGTCTGCAAAATTTTATGGAAAACACAAATATTGTGACCTGTGTTAAAAAAACGAGTTGGCTGCCAAATTTGTTGCTTGTTTAAGCATTAAACTTTGTCTTTTTTATTGGGAAAACATACATTGCACGAGTATTGACCATGGTAGCAAAAAAACAAGTACACGAGATTTCAGTTTTTTTAATTTTATTTTCTATTTATTCGAATTTAACTGCCAAAACTCCATGCCCAGATAATATGGAGTACATTCATTTTACTTTCTGATAGAGGATTTTTTGTGACTATATCTGTATCTCTTATTCTCTTTGCTTGTTCAGATCCTAATGGTGTGGCGACGCGTGACACCCTGCCGGTTAGGGTACAAGATCTTTCTTCACATGGCCACCAGCCAACATAGCAGTTGGTGTCGACCACTAGCGGAGGAAAAAAGCAACTCAAGCCATCGATGTTTTCGTGTACGTTGTATACTTCCTATTTCCCTCCCTCTCTCTCTCCCTCTCTCTCCCTCTCTCTCCCTCTCCTCCCCCTCTCTCTCTCCCTCTCTCTCGCTCTCGCTCTCGAACAGGCCAGCGACCGCAGCATCACCATGCCTCCTCCAACGGACGACCGAGCTGGTGACTAGTAGCTTCACGGTTGCAAAACATCAGCTTGTCCATAGTTTGAAACTATGGATTTAATCCAAAAAATGAAACAGTTTGGATTGGTTTGGATGGAAAATACACCCAGCTTGGTTCGGTTTGGGTTCTAGACCTCAATATTTGGTTTGGATTGGATTGGTAGCTGGAAAGGAAGTCGTGTGGTCTGGGCTGGATTTAATCTGGATCTGAAACTATTCCCAGGTTTACCTACACCAATCCCATGTCTAAGGACTAAAATAGCCTAGACGTGAGGGGGAGTGTTGAAATATATTGCCCGCCTCTCTCCACTTGTTCGGACTTTTGGATGAATTGGCTCAAGCATGAATTCAATAATCTACATTCATTTTCATGCATTTTGGTATTATCTACGGTGTGAATGAAGTTACATTGTTAGCATTGTTAGGCATAGATGAAATGTTATATAATCTCTGGGCCAATCTGTCTCTATGCATAGTTAGTTGGTTGAGTGTTTTAAACACTAGCACAACAAACCTTCTCTCCTTTAATTTTCCTCTCCTTTTCAATCTTTGTTTTGTCTTTCCATTAGATTTTTTCATGCAACTGTAAGAAGGTTTCTTTGTTATTTTTATGTTGTTGGAGATGCTTGTGCAAAGTGAGAGCTCGCCCACCTACCGATGTTGATATGTATTTTGACTAATATGTTTTCTTTTGCTTTCTTTTGTGGACGCTGATGCGAGCATTTTCGCCATAGAGGGTCCTTTCTATATGCTGTGATGCTAAGGTATTATCTGAAAAAATACCTACAAGTTTATTTTATCTTAATTTTTGTTGATCTCTGGATTCTTAGGTATTACACACTTGAATGTTGTGTCCATATCGTGCTTGATCCATGCTAAATGGATTTGTGGTTTTTGAGCTCTTTGCTTTGTAAGATAAGTGAATTGTGGTCCACTGGTTTTATGTTATCTCACTATTTCTTACTTTTTGGTGGTCTTTCCTTTATGAAAGCATCAAAACTGAACCAAGTATGGCACACTCGGACCGTGTATGCGGCATGTAGTTCTATGCCGTTTTCTTTGCAAGTTAATGATTCTGATCTCTGTTTTCCGAAGCTTTCACATATATGTTTGCAAGTTCTGATCTTTCTTTTTCATTTCACAGTTGCTGCACTACCTGTGTTCCTATGTTTTTAAGGCGTCCGTAAGGCGACGCCTAGGCGTCGAGGCGCCCCCCCAGCGCTTTGCAAATATGCCCGCTTTAGGCGCCTAGGCGTCGAGGCGCCCCCCCAGCGCCTTAAAGCGAAGCATCGCCTTAAAAACACAGAACACAGTGTGTTCTGCTGGGCGCTTGATCATGTTGCCAGATTCCTAAGGCGTAACTTTGCTTACTCATCTTTCTATAGGTAACTAGTATATGTAGAATTATCTCTGGATTTAGTGTTCCTAGTTTGTTGTGCCACCAGTCTCCACTGCCCTGTGGTTAACATTGGCTTTATGTTATCTCGTTAAGGATACTTGGAAGAACCTTGTTTTTGGGTGGAGACAAACAATACCACACTCAGCCTCCTCTAATCAAATGCCGAAGTTGCGTGGGGGTTCCTTCTGATAATATCGTTGTTCTCGTATGTTGCTCCAATTTCTTCAGAATTATGTAGACTCTATTTCGTCTGAGTAGCTACATCTTCTGAGTTACACCTTGCTTATCTTGCAGGTTGGCACCGCAACATCATTCTGACATTCAGACATTATGGCTTCATCCCACACGTCAAGCACTTCCTCTGCCAAAGTAACCATGCGTGCGTCCCTTGCTTCCTGGAGTATTACTGCTGTCTACGGGCCTCAATCCGTTGCGGATAAGTTTGCCTTCATCCAAGAGATCAAACAACTAAAGGCCTCCATGCTACCTTCTTGGCTGTTGCTGGGGCACTTCAATCTCATATGTTAAGCTAAGGACAAAAGCAGTGCTAACAGGAGGCTGCTTAACTCCTTCAGGGCAGTTCTCAACGCAATTGAGGTCTCTGAACTCTGGCTGCACGGTTGGCGGTTTACTTGGGTCAGCACCTGTCAGTCGCAAACAAGGACGGAGATTGATCACGTTTTCTGCACCGCTGACTGGAATCTTATGTTCCCATAATGTCACCTGAGAGCCATCTCCTCTGTCTCCGATCACTGTGCCATGGTGCTCTCTGGCCAGGTCAGCCAACACCATTTCAGAGGGTTCCGATTTGAGGAATACTGGTTCAAGCTCAGGGGCTTCACTGAGGCTACTCATGATCCGCCCCATCAAAGTGCTTTCATTCAGTCCCGTTCCATCAAACTGCTACATACAAATAAAGATGATGCTCTGATGCTTAAACTGGACATTGTCAGTGCCTTTCACTCTGTTTCGTGGGGGTTCTTTATTGAGCTGATGCAACGACTGGGATTCGGCCGCAAATGGTGTGATATGATCAGCCTGCTGTGGTGTTCATCCTCTTCAAGGGTCATGGTTAATGACGAGCTGGGCGACAGATTCTTCCATCAGCGGGGCCTTAGGCAAGGAGATCTGCTGTCTCTAATGCTATTCACGATTGCAATCGCGCCGCTACACTGGATGTTGCTGAAGGCCAGCTCCTCCGGTCCCCTCTCGTGCTCGCGCCTTCCTCCCTCTCAACTGAGAGTGAGTCTTTATGCAGACCACGCTGCACTGTTCGTAGCCCCAACAGCAAGAGATATTGAGGTCACAAGGCAAATTCCATGTGCTTTTGGTGATGCTAGTGGTCTTCGGGCCAACCTGGCCAAGAGTGGAATATACCCAATTGGGTGCTTGAACATCTCTCGCCCCATCATCCTGCAGCAGTTTCCCATACCTGTGTGCAATTCCGCTGCAAATACTTGGGCCTACCTCTGCACTTCAAGAAAATTACAATAGCTGACCTGCAACCGATTTTGGATAAGATAGCATCTAAGCTCCAGGTTTGGCGAGGTAAGCTTATGTCCAGCGATGCCAGGCTGCGGTTACTCAACTCAGTCCTGTCAGCCATACCCACATACCTCATCTCGCTCACCAAAGGTCGATGTCGGGGCTGCACCGCATCAACACTCTTCCCCAGCTATGCCAGTTCACCAAGCTATGGTCCTTGATTCAATAATTCCAGCTGCAGCCCAACTCTTCGGACTTGATCAGCTGGAATGACTCCATTACCGGCTCCTACTCCGTTCGTTCTGCATATCTGACTCAGTTTTGTGGATCCTAGTGCAACATCAACTTCAGCAGGCTTTGGAAATCAAAGGTTGAGCCTCAATGCCGCTCTTCGGCTGGCTCATGCTTCGGGGCAGGATCCTAACCAACGACAACCTCTCTCTCAGCAACATTCAGTACAACGTTGACATGTGCAGCCTGTGTGACCAGGAGGAGACGCCGCTGCACCTCATCCTCAAGTGTTCATATGCTAAGCAGGTCTGGTTCCTCGTTGCAGAATGGTGGTGGCCACCTTGATCTGGTTGCTCATGCGGATGCCGCCACCGCTCTTGTCTCATGGTGGAATGATCTTGTTTTCTGCACACCTGGTAAAAGAAGTTGCACATCTGATAATAATAATAATAGTAATAGTAATAGTAATAATAATAATAATAATAATAATAATAAGACATTCATGTACTGGAATGTAAGTTGTCTTCTGCACATCTGATCTTTATCTCTTCCTTGTCATTGCTTCTATGCATTCGCGTCAGATGTGGGAATAACGTGAGGCATAATTTGGTGTGTTTTGCTGCACGTTATCCAAGATGATTATGTGTACCCTAGTAACTATCATTCTCCAGCTAGCAACACTTCCTTTAGCAGTTTACAACTTTGCTGCTGACAATCTTTACTCACTGTCATTTTTCCTGGCTTTCTTGTCTGTTATTATTCAGGTGCTAAAGATCGGGCGGACAGTCAACCCGTACATCCATCTCTACGTTCCGTTCCTCCATACACCCATTGCCACGGTCCGGCGGTGGTGGCTCAGGTTGCGGGACACGGAGGACGAGATCAGGATTGGACTTACGAGGTCTGTGGTGCAAAGAAGAAAAACTTATATCTACTATGTAAGCGTGTGCGTTTCACGTCTTTCCCGATGATTATAAACTCTTGCGCTCGAAAGTCAAGTTGAAACATAGACCTGGTTGTGCGCTTTACTTTCGCCTTCGCCTGATCAGCTTGATGACCATGAGGCGATTTGTTGACTTTGGTGGTGGATGTATCTAGGGGTGCAGAGCGGCGTCCTGCATAGTCTTGCCAGAGTGTTTAATTAGCACAAATTAGACTACACCACCACAGCCTAGCTAGAACAAAGTTTTCCTAATTAAACACATTAACGTACGCATCATGCGCGACCGCTCGCGTAGTCCACGTCGGATTTACTGTGCTCGTCGATTGGGCAAGACGTGCTGTTTCTATTGGCCAGGAAGTTGGTCCACCTCGTTCCGGTTTGGTCGTCGTGGATGGATCGAGATCCAATGACATGCTGTGAGCATGTCACCAATGAACAGTAATGGTAACATGCGCCCCTCTCTGGACCGCCCGATCGTGAATCAACGGATAGATGTCAACTAAACAGTGCCGGATCTACAGTATTTTGTCTACAGTACCCCTTCTACAGTGTTCTTTGCTACGGTACCATCCACAGTGTTTCTCCGCTACAGTATTTAATCTGGACCGCCCCCCTTGCATCCAACGGCTGTCGGCCCGCATGTTACGGCGTGACTGCCTGTGGGCATGTCACCGGATCCCTGTCCTGTTGGTCCACCTCGCGTGATGGGTGGAGCAGAGCACGCAACCTTCTATCCTCTCCTCTTCCACACGCAACCTCTCTGCCTATGCCCTCCGCCGCCGCTTTGCCTCATCTTGGTGGCGAGCAAGAAGAAGCGCAAAGATGGGGCGGATCTGGGTGACGGCTCCCGTGCCACCTCCCCGGAACGAGAGATCTCGCCGTCGTGATCTCCCCGCACGGTGCGGTGTTGGTGAACGGCGACGGGGCCCTTGACGAGGATGGCGAGGTCGGTGTTGACAACTGCAGCGGGAGGTCGTCAGATCCGTCGTCGTCACCATTCCGCTCGAGCTAGTCGTCGTCCACGTGCTCCTCTTGAAGTTCCTCCTCGCCACCACGGGTGGACGCCGGTGAGGCCAGCCTTCCCTCCACGCGTAGGTAATCCTGCACTCCCCTCGACGCACTCTCCCTTCTCCCGTATCGTTGTTCCTCCCTTGTCGATGTCTTCAAGGGTGGGGAATGACGGTCTCGAACCAGCGAATCTGCGAGAAACATCGGAGACAGGAGGTGGGAGGGAACGTATCTGCGGCAGGAAGTTCTGGGAGAAGCGGATTGGCGATAGTGGGATCTGCGAGGGCATGTCGTGGTAGGAGGCAGTGCAGAGCGGATCAACGGCAGCAGCCGACGAGGAGGCAAGATTCGTCAGTGGCGGTGCTTTTGGATGGCGGCGGCGCCACTGCGGACGATGCCAATAGCAGGGATAGCGAGCCGGCGTAGTCCGAAGTGTGGAGTGAAGCCGGATCCGCAAGTGTCCGAGTGGATTAAAGCCATACTACGCAAACTGATACACTCTGGTTTGAGGCAATTTCTCTGTTATAAATGAACCACCGTCTGATGTTCATACTATATACTCCTAGATTTTCTTCTTCTTTGCAGCTCTGTCTTTCTTGTCGCCATGGAATTTGTTCTTTGTGTTGTCTACACAGTTCAATGAAATTGGAATCTTTCATCTTATTCTTTCTTCAGAAAAGTATTTATAGATTGAGGCCTAATGCAAAAACATCTCTCTTTACAAACTATTTCGTAATATCTCCTCGGGTGAAACACTGGTCTGTTCAACCAAACGCCCAATAAGGCCTTTTGACAGGTTCATCAATTAACTATGAAGAAAACCCAGCAAATAAACTACATGGCCGCAGGTTACATGGCTTGTTAATTCTGAATATCAGAGACAGTAAAGCAAGCAAAAAGAAGGGGGTGGTTTAAGTGACACCCTTATGCAAAATGTATCCACTATGGGGATATTATAATTTTTATGACCACTGACAAGCTCAATTAATAACAAGCTACTGCTGCAATAAGGTGTGATGAACTGAAGGGGAAACCGGGCATTCTTCCTAACCTTGTGCTGAAGTATTAAAATGCCATCATATGCTAGGCTTGCTATCCCAGTTAGACATCACCGATCCTATAAGTATACCTTTCTTTTACGCATCAGAGTATACTGACAGAGGGGTAATCTTATGTCGTTGTTGAAGTCAAATACTCCAAAGTGCATATGCTGATCCCAGTGGTTACCATGTCAAAAAGTTCCAAAGGTTCAGTAATTAACAAATCATATGAGTTGTCGACAATTGTAAATCTCTTGGCAGCAACATGCATTTTTTTCATATCCTATGTTTGTTGAGTTCTAGAAATTTTCAACACAGAGAAATGGACGTGTATGGTAAATATCATGCCCACTTCAACACTGAAATGGACTTGTATATATATGAACTGAGTACTTGAAATTTTCAACGACATGGTTCTGCCGCTTCTAATATCAACGAGTGTAGTTTTCAAGAATCAGAAACAGGTTCATAGCTGCATATAAATTTCGACATGATATACTACCATGTTTTAGATTTCTTTTGGACGATAACCGAGGTGTTTGCTGCATGGTTGAGTGGGTGTTTCGTGTTTCCGCTCCTAATTGGACAAGTACTACTCCATGCAATGGGTTTCTGACTAATTAATCGAGTGATCAAGTCGGCCTAGAGCTTGCACTACTTCAGTGGCTGACACACGCTATGGATTTGTTGATCTTTTGATTGCCTTTTTCCTGCAGCAACTGAAAGGAACAAGGCGACTGGGAAATCCTGGGCTACATATCCTTCCTTTCCTTGATTTTCCTTCCAAAAGCTGAGGTAATTGATTTACTAAATCCCATATGTGCTGACTTCTAATGCGTCTGAACATTTCTTGGTTTTATGTGTCTGTTAGCTTTTACTGGAAACCTTGCTATCCTTGTGCTTTACCAGTGTGAAGTTCAGCACTATGGCTGCCATTATGTGTTGTCTAATGGTCTGGAGGTCAGGAGTCATGTGTGATATAGTTATCATTTCGATGCTTAAAGCTGGTCATTTTGTAGGAAGATTCCCTGGTTCTCGTCAAATGCAAGCTGCACTACTGTCAAAAAGTGTACTCTATTTTGCAGTGCCATAACTTGTAAGTAATGTTGTTTGGTATTGCTTGAAATTTAGAAAGTTTAGTCATGTTACCAAGCTACGGATTTTGAAATTTCAGTTGTGAAGTTCATATCTGCAAGACATCTGGGAACAAGTTTTTAGATGTTCGGTACATAAGAATACTAAGCCGCCAGCTGAATTGCTATGTGGTGTCGTTTTTAGTTTAGACATGTGCATCCGTGGTGCTAACCTTCAACTCATTCCTATGTTATACTTGTGCTTGAATGAGTTCATACTGATGCTTGAGATGACATAGCTTTTCGGTGTTTCCTGCAGGGTAATCCACCAGAGGGATAGGTAGATGGGAGCCGGGGGCGGAGGTGACGCGATCTACTCGGGAATAAGAGAATGCTATAATTATGATGTCAAATTGGTCGGCAAATACTGCTGCTTCTGGAATCTGAATGTACACCGCTATGCATGTTGCAAGCAATGAACTCTTCTACAAGAGAAAATATCAGGAAGTAACAGCTCACTATATTGGAGCTATTTAAAAGAATCCAAATGAGCCCGTGGTAAGGATTTGGTTTATAGTGATTATACTTTATATAGCATCTCAAGGCAACTTTAGCTCATTGGTTAAATTTGATTCTCAGTTCAATTGGTTAAATTTGGTTCTCCCTTCAAGTTAGATGAGCCTCTCATTAATATAAATTCAGTCACAGAACATATCATTTATAAGTTGTCTTTTTTGTTATACATTTTTAATTGTAGGCATCCTGATTACTATAGTGTTTTACTTTGATGAGTCTTCTTTCTCAGTTTAAGGTAGTGAGGCCTCAGTTAATCTTCAAGTGTGCTATGTTCTTGTTTGTTTGTATGCGTTTGCAAACTAAAAAAAATATTCTGTTTTTTCAGGTCTCTGCTAGAGGAATGTATTGTCTTGCAAACTGAATTGGTTTTCTGGTTCATGTCTTTGCATTTTAGTTGCTGGAGAGATTGTTGGATATACTTTGTTGCTTCCAGCCCATAGATAAGAATATTTCAGTCGCTGGAGAGATTGTTGAACATATGACATTGATGCAAATCTCTGGCCACCTACAAGTGAAACTGCTTGAAGACCAAGTTCGAATATGTATGAGGGTAGTGAAGTTGGGCATGCGAGTCTACTTGCAGTATCGCATCCTGATGTTATCAGTCCAGTAGTGAGGGGAAGGTGCCGCCGACGAGGATGTGGAGGAGGACGAGGTCGAGCCGGGTCGATGAAGGGTGTTGTGGTTGGCTTGCTGGCCAAGCAGCCACCTCTCTCCTCCTCGTCTTCGACATCGTGAAGAACGATGATGAAATGGACGCATGCTGCAGGAGCAGCAGAGACGTTGTGTGAGCCTTGGGTTCTTCATCGATTCGTTCGTGCATGCCCTTGGTCACATGAACACCTCAGGTACAACTTGCCTCTCGTCTCTCCTCCCTGTTATGGATCCGACATGAGGATAAATTGTTGGGACAGTAGGTAATATCAGGATTTTTATTGTTGTTGCTTCTATTTACCTTGATGTTCATGGTTTTGGTGTATGGCGTTCACCTTTTACCTGGATGCCAGACCAAATAAGATCTCAACTCAGTTTCTTTATTTGCATGTTCATCTCGTGTATCATGAAGAAACTTCAACACTAAACAGAGCAAAGCTATTATCTCGTCAATAGAAGCTAGAGAAATTAATCCATTATAATTTTCATGCATATAATTTAATCTAATTTTTAGTTGTGCTAATTTAATAACAGTACCATCTATACTACTGATTTGGAGATATGTGCAATACATCTTTCAGTAATCAATAGTACACCTACCTATGTATAGTATGCATTAACTAGATTAATTAACGACAAATGAAGGATATATTCAAGTCAAGTTACTAAATATTCATGATGGTATTTTTTTCCCTGAACTTCTTATCCAGGATCAACTGGGAATTGGATACTGAAGTGGTTTAGTAAAGCTTCAAATGCAATAGTGGCAAACATCTCCATTGATGCTACAAAACGTCTTGATGATTTTGAAGCAAGACTCCATGTTAATTACATTACTTTTTTTATCATGCCCTATTGATTGAAAAGTTACTTAGCCCTAATCATCCATGCTTAATAATGAGGATGGATTTGGGACTTTGTTTAGCTTTCCAACATATGTCTAAAGAATTAAACTTTTATAGTTTATTAGTACAGAGCTAGATCTCTCACTGTGCTCATCACATGTAATGAAGTCATATCACTTGGTTTTCTAGCAATGGGTCAGCAAGTGGGTCATGATGAACCAATTTATGTTCTCTCTCTTGCATTTGCACGATCATACTGAGCTGATCTCTATTGTAGGTTCCACAGAAGCACTGAAACTTGCTGATTTTGTAGCCTCCTCGTAGCAGGGCCAGGAGAGCAGCGTCAGTTGGATCCAGGAGGAGCACCATTGTGGGATCCGCTGCGGCCAAGTATGTCTCTCTTCCTCCCCGTCCTCTTGATCCACTGCCTCTCTTTGTTTCTGAATTTCACACTGAAATTGTAAAGTGAGGCTCAAAAAGATACAGTGGTTACCAACGGTGACGACGACGACGAAGACTGGCCCAGCATCTGGGACAGTGGATGCGTTGAGCTTGAGATGAAGATCGGCCACTCCATCCACGATCACTGTTCTCCCCTTCTTTTTGTGGAGACGATTTCAGTATTCTTTATCAATGATCTTTAGAACCAAGATGCATGTATCACTCGTTCAATCAAGTGTGTAATGATCTTTTAATTTTGTTCCTGATGATTTGAAATTCCTGGTTTATCCACGCTCCCTGCTGCTTATTATGCCTAGAATGCAATACCACTACACAATATAAAAAGGAAAGTGGAAGGGGCGCCTCCCACCTGGCACCGTCCAGGTTCCTCTCCAGCGGCGCCACCGGGTGGCGCCCCAACTGCTAGTTTGAATACAAAACGGGATGGGTTCAGGCGCCGCCTTGCATCCCTAGATATATCTCATTACCTCTGCTGTGCCAAGCTTTTTGGAAGGTGCCTTGGGAGTACCTTGAACTTGAATCACGGTGCTATCATGCTGAAGTCCCCGAATGGACTGATTTATGCCAGGTGCTTTTTGCTTTGTGACTTGTATCGTGTAGTTTGACCCGACGGTTTGGTAGCCTAGATCATCATTTGTAGAATTGAACAATGTTTAAACTTGCATGATCCGTGGTCAGTCACTAAGTTCTAACAAAATTAGGCTACTGAAAACAAGATAGTGGAATTTGAACATGCAGTTTACTTGAGCGTGAATACTACTTTAGCATGATCCTGTAATGCCTTGATTTTTGCTCCTTGATTTTTCCTTCACTGGTTTTGGGTATGTGGCTCTCATCTTTTTCTTTGGCGTTCATGGGATTTTCAATAGATCTTTGATAGATGTTGATAGTCTAGTGGCAATGCTTCTCCTAGACCCCTCAGATATTATTCTCAAGATCCTTACAACAACAACAACAACAAAGCCTTTAGTCCCAAACAAGTTGGGGTAGGCTAGAGGTGAAACCCATAAGATCTCGCAACCAACTCATGGCTCTGGCACATGGATAGCAAACTTCCACGCACCCCTGTCCATAACTAGCTCTTTGGTGATACTCCAATCCTTCATGTCTCTCTTAACGGACTCCTTCCATGTCAAATTCGGTCGACCCCGCCCTCTCTTGACATTCTCCGCACGCTTTAGCCGTCCGCTATGCACTGGAGCTTCTGGAGGCCTGCGCTGAATATGCCCAAACCATCTCAGACGATGTTGGACAAGCTTCTCCTCAATTGGTGCTACCCCAACTCTATCTCGTATATCATCATTTCAGACTCGATCCTTCCTCGTGTGGCCACACATCCATCTCAACATACACATCTCCGTCACACCTAACTGTTGAACATGTCGCCTTTTAGTCGGCCAACACTCCGCGCCATACAACATTGCGGGTCGAACCGCCGTCCTGTAGAACTTGCCTTTTAGCTTTTGTGGCACTCTCTTGTCACAGAGAATGCCAGAAGCTTGGCGCCACTTCATCCATCCGGCTTTGATTCGATGGTTCACATCTTCATCAATACCCCCATCCTCCTGCAACATTGACCCCAAATACCGAAAGGTGTCCTTCCGAGGTACCACCTGGCCATCAAGGCTAACCTCCTCCTCCTCACACCTAGTAGTACTGAAACCGCACATCATGTACTCGGTTTTAGTTCTACTAAGCCTAAACCCTTTCGATTCTAAGGTTCGTCTCCATAACTCTAACTTCCTATTTACCCCCGCCCGACTATCTTCAACTAGCACCACATCATCCGCAAAGAGCATACACCATGGGATATCTCCTTGTATATCCCTTGTGACCTCATCCATCACCAATGCAAAAAGATAAGGGCTCAAAGCTGACCCCTGATGCAGTCCTATGTTAATCGGGAAGTCATCGGTGTCGACATCACTTGTTTGAACACTTGTCACAACATTATCGTACATGTCCTTGATGAGGGTAATGTACTTTGCCGGGACACTGTGTTTCTCCAAGGCCCACCACATGACATTCCGTGGTATCTTATCATAGGCCTTCTCCAAGTCAATGAACACCATATGCAAGTCCTTCTTTTGCTCCCTATATCTCTCCATAAGTTGTACCAAGAAAATGGCTTCCATGGTCGACCTCCCAGGCATGAAACCAAACTGATTTTTGGTCACGCTTGTCATTCTTCTTAAGCGGTGCTCAATGGCTCTCTCCCATAGCTTCATTGTATGGCTCATCAGCTAAATTCCGCGGTAATTAGTAGAACTCTGAACATCCCCCTTGTTCTTGAAGATTGGTACTAATATACTCCGTCTCCATTCTTCTGGCATCTTGTTTGCCTGAAAAATGAGGTTGAAAAGCTTGGTTAGCCATACTATCGCTATGTCCCCAAGACCTTTCCACACCTCAATGGGGATACAATCAGGGCCCATCGCCTTGCCTCCTTTCATCCTTTTTAAAGCCTCCTTCACCTCAGACTCCTGGATTCGCCGCACAAAACGCATGCTGGTCTCATCAAAGGAGTCGTCCAGTTCAATGGTAGAACTCTCATTCTCCCCATTGAACAACTTGTCGAAGTACTCCCGCCATCTATGCTTAATCTCCTCGTCCTTCACCAAGAGTTGGCCTGCTCCGTCCTTGATGCATTTGACTTGGCCAATATCCCTCGTCTTCCTCTCTCGGATCTTAGCCATCTTATAGATGTCCCTTTCACCTTCCTTCGTGCCTAACCGTTGGTAGAGGTCCTCATATGCCCGACCCCTTGCTTCACCAACAGCTTGCTTTGCGGCCTTCTTCGCCATCTTGTACTTCTCTATGTTGTCTGCACTCCTATCCAGGTATAGGCGTCTGAAGCAATCTTTCTTCTCTTTAATCGCCTTCTGGACATCATCATTCCACCACCAGGTATCTTTATCTTCGCTTCTCCTTCCCCTGGACACTCCAAACTCCTTCGAGGCCACCTTACGAATGCAAGTCGCCATCTTCATCCACACATTATCCGCATCCCCTCCTTCCTCCCAAGGGCCCTCCTTAATGACCCTCTCCTTGAACACATGAGCTACCTCCCCCTTGAGCTTCCACCATTTCGTTCTAGCGACTTTGGCACGCTTATCCCGCTGGACACGAATTCGAAAGCGGAAGTCAGCAACCACCAGCTTATGCTGGGGTACAACACTCTCTCCAGGTATCACCTTACAGTCTAGGCACGCACGCCTATCTTCTCTTCTCGAGAGGATAAAATCAATCTGGCTAGAGTGTTGGCCACTACTAAAAGTCACCAGATGTGATTCTCTCTTTCTAAAGAGGGTGTTAGCTACAATCATGTTGTAGGCTAGAGCAAAGCTTAAGACATCTTCTCCTTCTTGATATTCTCAAGATCCTTGCCACCAAAAATATTCTCCATGTTGTTTGACCTCTAAAACCCTAATTCTCAATTATTGGAGAATAAACCCAAATTCCAGCTTTACAAAGGAACATTAATTTCCTTTGACCTCTTGGCCCCAAAGAACCCGAACTCTAGATCTACAGGAATATTGCTACGTATTGTGCAATATTTTCCACCTAAATACAATTCCTTTTTATGCTCTCTTATGGAATTAAATCCTCAAAAATGCTTCTAAATCTCCAAATGTTACAAAAATATTTGGAGATGGTCATTGGACATATCTTCACATCAAGTATCAATCTTGTATCAATTTGAGCAAATACGGACGGAAGCCTTGGCTCCGGCACCTCTCCAATGGAGATTAGCACTTCCCCAAGGAAGTGTCAACTTCGGGATAAAATACGCGTCATTGTCTCACTTGTGGTTAATCCGTTTCTGCACTTTAGTTTGCTTTGTATGCTTGTTGGCTTGCTAACTAGTTTGTTGCCTAGCATACCTTGCCTTAGGCTTGCTTGCCATATAGGTTATGTTCACCTAGTTGCATATCAAGCGAACCTACTTTACCCGCTTATCCTTAAAATGGGTAATTAAGCTTGAATTTTTAATCTCCTATTCACCCCCTCTAGTTGACTATATTGACCCTTTCAATTGGTATTAGAGCCTCGTGCTCTTTATAAGATTTAACAACCTTTGATGATATGGAAAACATAGAGAGCGAGGGTGGTGTACTACCACTTGTAGAAGAGGTTCAAAAACCTCCGGTTACCGCTCCGGCAACCCCCATTGATCTGACTGCCGCCCCCTTAACCACGGCGGATATTCTCTCAATGTTTGCGGACTTCAAATCCACAATGTTGAAAGAGGTCCATTCCTCGGTCAAAGAGGAAGTGGGTGCTCGTTGCATCTAGTTCATTTGATCCAAATGCACTTCAAGATGTGGATGACACAAGAGAACTCTTGCATCGCCGACTCACACACCCATGCCTAAATATAATGCCATTGAGTCTTTTTACTCTTCACAACCTTTATCTCACCCACCATTAATAATGTTGGGAATTAGCTATGGAGTCTCACATTTGCAGTGCATGAACCCAACTATGGTGGATTGTGGTCATCAGTTTCAAGCCCAAGATCCCACAAATCTCACTCCCAGGGAAGCCATGTATGATCAACTCAATGCTACCGCTCTCAACATGGTTGCGTCTTGCCGTGACCGATGGTTATAGTGACTCCATTGCTCATTTCAAGACCGCCAAAGAAATTTGTCTCAAGGAAGCACTTGAAGGTGATGGAGCTATTCAAAGATCTCGATTGGCCTTGATCAAGGAAGAGGTCAATTTGTTTGTGAGAAATGAAGGTGAAACCGCAGATGATGTGTGTTGGTGCAATAATTTGCCTGCTTGTGTTTTGGAGATTGTTGTGATAAACAGTGAGGGACTAATGTGTTTGTTAGTGCACACATATATTATAGGTCCCTGTAGTCATGTGGAGTTTGGAACAAACTCCGAAGATAACCTCCCGTGTAGCAAGGAAGATTATCACCAAAGATTATGTGTGATGAAATTGACCCCTCCCCAAATTGTTGATGCATAGCAATTGGTTTGGTGCATGTCCGAAGAAATTGACTGTAGCTGAGAAGAATGAAGACAGAGAAAAGACGTAGTATTTTCTTTCATAGTTCATCTTCACTTTCTTGATTCATAGGACCACCGTACTATTAAGTGGGGTATAGTGTTTGAAACTTATGTTTCTCTAACGTTAAACCGAAACCTATGAAACTTGAGAGAAATGTCTTTGTGCTTCGAAGCAATACTCGCCAACAAGAGACACAGTTGTTCTTTCATGCGAGAGATTTAATTAGGACCGAGGAGTCAGCTTACTTGTTCTTCAAGTAAAGTTGTCGGGTTGTTTGAAATCCGACTGTTGGCAACGCGTCGGTTGGGCATTGGCCAGGTGTCATGTCCGGAATGGTCTTTTCCCCCTCGGGAAGATCGCGACTATAAATAGCCACCCCTCCAATGTGAATCGTGGGCTGCTCTTTGCGATTTTGAGAAGTTTGTGTAAGCGATTCCTCTATCAAAATTGAGTTTAAAATTCACCAACAGAAAAACCCAGAGCCAAAAGAATTAGATAGTGGTTTAGCATCAGTGGAACCTAAGTCTAGTACACTCAGCCTATTACTCTTGAGAGCTGCTATCTCTAGACAGTTAGGTGTCAAGCCTTTTAGTGACCAAGAGTAATTGTGTTGTGGTTCACGAAGACAAAGTCTGTGAAGGTTATGGAGGTCACCTCAAGCATCTACCCCGAGTGAGTGACACTAGTTGATGAACTATTTGTCGAGGAGAATAGGACGAAGATACTTTCTCTTCTGTGTTCAATCACAAGTCCCTCCAACCAAACGCAACTCTTTTGTAGAAGAGTGAACTGGTCGAACAAATACCATCTCTCCATCGAGCATCACTGATGACAGTGTCCTTGACTAGGGGGTGCTAACCATGTTGGCCTGCTAGTTATGGGCCGGGCCGAGGTCCCCCAAACAATCGAAGAATGGGCCATGTTCATGTTGGCTCCTGGCGTTCTCAAGATGGAATCCTCCGAAGACTTGCCGCACACTTCAAGACATGTTCGAATCATCGGCAAGTTATCCCTAGATGTAACTGACCTACATGTAAGCCTAGGTACCACCGGTCCCTATATAAGCCAAGGTGTTTAGTCCGTAGGGTTAAGTTGGATTCATTCACATACGATCTCGAGGTAGATCACCCTATAACCTAAGAAAACACCGCGTCTCTTGTTCGTCCTATTACCATCTAGCCAAGATCACCAGCTCGGGACCCCCTACCCGAGATCCGCCAGATTTAACCTCGACATTGGTGGCCCATGCAGGTCCTGCTATGTGGTCAAAACAGTTTGATGGTATCATCGCTTAACGATTTGACCTGTTCCAGCGTAGTTTCTAAGCCGGAGCACCTAAACTTCGGTTCAACTGAAACACTAGAGAAGGCCGAAGTTCCAACTCCTTGTCGGGACGTTGACTTCGACAACTCAAGCCTTGTGGCTACTTCCTCGACCCTGATTTTAGATCTAGCCGAGGAACCATAGAGGATCATATTACATCTCCGACGTATCTAGATTTTTTATTGTTTCATGCGATTATATTATCAATCTTATATACTTTATATGCCATTTTATAGGAACTAACCTATTAACCTAGTTCCTAGTGACAGTTGCTGTTTTCTGCATGTTTTTTTGCTTTTACAGAATATCCCTACCATACGAATTCCAAATGCTACGAAAACTTTTTGACATTTTTTCCGGACCACGAGAGACCCTAGAGCTTTGGGGGAGGACCAAAGACAGATGAGGAGACGACAAGAAAATAGGGCACGCCCAGGGGGGAGGGGATTAGGCGCACCCTGATGTCTTGTGGGCCCCTCGTGGCTCCGTTTGACCTAACTCCAGCGCTATAAATTTCCAAATATTCGAAAACCCCCAGAACGAGAGCCGATTTTTTTTCCGCCACCGCAAGTCTGTGTTCTTCCGTGATCCCATCTGAAGACCTTTTCCGGTAATCTTGCGGAGGGGGAATCGATCAGGGAGGCCTTCTTCATCAACCTTTCTGCCTCCATGATGATGTGTGAGTAGTTCCTCATAGGACCTAAGGGTCCATAGCAGTAGCTAGATCTCTCTCTCTCTCTCTCTCTCTCTCTCTGATTTTCAATACAATGTTCTCTTCGGAGATCGATTCGATGTAATCTTTTGCGGTGCGTTTGTTGGGATCCGATGAGTTGTTTGTTTATGATCAGTTGTTCTCTAAAAGTAATTGAGTTATTTCTGAACTTTATTATGTGTGATTGTTATAGCTTTGTATTTCTCTCTAATCTGTCCGTTTAGTTTGGCCAACTAGATGGATTTATCTTCAACAGGAGAGGTGCTTTGTGGTAGGTTCAATCTTGCAGTGTCCTCACTCTATGACATGAGGAGTAGCGCGACACGTATTTGTATTGTTGCTACTAAGGGTAAAACGATGGGGTTTGATCATATTGATTGGTTTATTTTGTCTACATTATGTCATCATACTTCATGCATTAATCTATTTGTCATGAACTTAATACGTAGAGAGGCAAGCATAGAAGCGCTCTCGAAGTGGACTAATAGTAGTAGACGTTAGTAAGTTTAACGGTCTTCTTGTCACGGACGTAATGCATATGTACTGATCATGCCATGAATAACATCATAACTATGTGATACGTCCATTTCGCGTCATGTTTTCTACTGTTATTTATAGTGTTTTTATTCAATATAACACTTTGGGGAGTATTTCTAATGCCTTTTCTCTCATAATATGCAAGGTTTTTACAAATAGAGATAATACCGGCAGTTGGAATTCTGGACCTGAAAAAGCTATGTCAGAGACCTATTCTGCACATCTCCAAACGAGCTGAAATTTTACGGAGATTTGTTTTGGAATATATAGAAAATATTGGAGAAGAGAAATACTGGAGGAGTCCACCCAAGCACGCCCTGGTGGGTAGTGGGCCACCTGGCCCACTTCCAGCGATCATTTTCTGGTATATATTGTCATTTGCCCTAGAAAAAATTAGGAGAGAACTTTCGGGATGAAGCGCCGCTGTCTCGAGGCGAAACCTGGGCAGGAGCACTTTTGCTCTCCAGCGGAGCGATTCACCGGGGATACTTCCCTTCGGGAGGGGAAATCAAAGCTATCGTCATCACTAGCAACCCTCTCATCGTGGGAGGACCAATATTCATCAACATCTTCACCAGCACCATCTCATATCCAAACCCTAGTACATCTCTTGTGTTCAATCTTTGTACCAAAACCTCTGATTGGTACCTATGGGTGACTAGTAATGTTGATTACGTCTTGTAGTTGATGCTAGATGGTTTATTTGGTGGAAGATTTTATGTTCAGATCCATTATGCTATTCAATACCCCTCTGATCTTGAACATGAATATGTTTTGTGAGTAGTTACTTTTGTTCTTGAGGACATGGGAGAAATCTTGTCATAAGTAATCATGTGAATTTGATATTATTAGTTCAATATTTTGATGATATGTATGTTGTGATTCCCTTGGTGGTGTTATGTGAACATCGACTACATGACACTTCACCATCTTTGGGCCTAAGGGAATGCATTGTGGAGTTGTTATTAGATGATGGGTTGCTAGAGTGACAGAAGCTTAAACCCTAGTTTATGCACTATTCTGTAAGGGGCTGATTTGGATCCACATGTTTAATGCCATGGTTAGATTTTATGTTAATTATTCTTTCATAGTTGCAGATGCTTGCGAGAGGGAGTAATCATAAGTGGGAGGTTTGTTCAAGTAAGAACAACACCCAAGCACCGGTCCACCCACATATTAAATTATCAAAGTAGCGAATGCGAATCAAACCAACGTATGAAATTCCCGTATGTCCTCAAGAACGCTTTACTTATTATAAGAGATCGTTCTGGCATGTCCTTTGCCACAAAAGGATTGAACTATCTTGCTGCACCTATTGTTACTATTGCTACTTGTCACTTGTTACAAATTATCTTGCTATCAAACAACTTGCTAGCAACAATTTTAGTGCTTGCACAAATTACCTTGCTGGAAACCGATTGCCATTTCCTTCTGCTCCTCGTTGGGTTCCACACTCTTACTTACCAAAAGGACTATGATTGATCCCCTATACTTGTGGGTCATCAAGACTCTTTTCTGGCGCCATTGCCGGGGAGTGAAGCGCCTTTGGTAAGCGGAATTTGGTAAGGGAAAAAATTATATTACGTGCTGAAATTTACTGTTACTTGTCACTATGGAAAATCATCCTTTGAGGGGTTTGTTTGGGGTATCTTCACCTCGACCGGAAGCACAAAGAGTTGCCCCTCAACCTACTGCACCTACTAAAAATATTGGTTATGATATTCCTTCGGGTATGTGTCACAGCCCCAGATCAGCCCTTGCTTGATTTTTCTTGCCTCCATGCATCATGTTTAAATTCAAATGAAATTTGAATTGAGGAATTTTCAAAGCCTCAGAAACCTTTTGAAAATGATCAACATTAAAATCTTCTCAAAGAAGCCTAAGAAAATGTTCCTGTTAAACCTTGAAAAATATTGGCAAGAATAAAATTCAAACCAATATTTTTGGAAGGTTTAACATATTTATTTTGGGCCTTTGAATTAATCCAATAAATATTTGAATTGGATCTATATTTGTTATATAATAAATATATGTTCAATAATTCTGGAAATTGTTGTGTAGCTTTGGATAAGTCCATTTGGTTTACACAATTATTTTCATGAATTTTGAAAATGGTTTGGTCTTTGAACTGAATCAAAACATAATAACAAAAATAGAAAACAGAACAAATTATTAACAGAGAGAGGGAGATAGGCCTCAGGCCCACTTACCTGGCGCCCCACCTCGGCCCAGTTGCTGTGAAGCCCAGCCCACGCAGCCATCTGTCAGTCGTCGTCCTCCTCTTGACAGAAGGACGCGAGGGCGTGTGCCCACCGCGCGCTGGCACACGCCGGCCACCTCCTGCTTACCTGCTCGCCGCTGGAGGCACCCGAGGGTGCCACACACTCCCCTCAACCCCTCTGGCCCTCTCTCACTCTCCCCGTGCTCCTCCTCCCCTCTGTCTCTCTCCCACGCGCACGACCGAACGCCACCGTCGCCGCCGCTCGTCGTTGCCGTGTCCACCGCCTCCCCCTTGCTTCCCCGACCAGTCCAGCAGCTCCGCCACATCGTCCCCGACCTCTCTGCCAAGTCAAGCAAGCCGGGACGCACCGCAGCACCGCCCTGTCGCCGTCTTCAACCTCGGACCGCCGGAGATCCCTCTCGCCGCCCCGCTCGCTCCGGTGCTTCCCCGAGCACGCCGAGGCCACCTCTGCACTCACTGTGAGCCCCTGAACCGTTTCCCCCTACTCCCGTGCTCGATTTCGAGCTCTAGCTAGACTAGCCACCGTGCCCGAAGCTCGCCGCCGCATGAGCTCGTCGCCGCCGTGGCTCCGGCGACCAAATGGCCCCGCGCGTGCGTCCGTTGCACTCGCGACGTCCCGTAGAGCAACGCTAGCGCGATAGCCAGTTTGTTTGCAAGCCGCAGCGCTAACCCCGCACCCACCCGAACTCCGGCGGCCGCAAAAGAGCTCGCCACCGTCGACTCCGGTCACCACAGGCCCAGCCACCACCACCATTCGACGTGCACCGGCAAGGGCTCTCCAACGCGCCCAGCCATGGCTCGAACCGTGCCTTGTAGCGCGATCCCGAGCACCAGCTTTGCCTCTGGCCTCGCCGGCGATTAGCCGCCGGCCTAATCCCGGCACTTAGCGCTAATGACACCTGGTTAACCCCCTATCTCACTGACACCTGGGGCCCACGCCCTAATTAACCCGGGGTTTACTTTTGTCTAGTTTAAACTAACCTCGCGGGTCCCACAGGTCAGGTTGACCTGGCCACGTCAGCGTTGACCTGGACCCACTGGTCAGCCTCTGTTCCTGCCTTGTCACACTGACATACGGGACCCACGCGTCAGGTTTGACCTGGACCGTGGCCCGTTGACCTGCTGATGTCAGCATGATGTCATGCTGACGCAGTATTGGTTTTCTGGATTTAAAATAATTCAGAAAATTCCAGAAAATCCTATAAACTTCTAAAAATCATAGAAAATAATCTATAGCTCAGAATGAAACAAATTATATATGAAAAATTATCAGAAAAATGCAATCTATCCATCTGTATCATTTTCATGCATGTCAAACTAAGTGATACCTGCTGTTTAGGTGAAAACATGATAATGACATTATAAATGCTAAATGTGGAGTTTGCATATGAACCCTTAGTTCATATGGACTTCATTTAAATTGTTGCTAGATACATTAGTGTAAATCATGACATTCTTGACATATCATGACCATGCATCATATTGTCGCATTGCATTGATTGTGTCCTTCTCTGTTTGCCGGTAACCGTCCCCTCTCAGTAGCCGATGCTCCGATGACGTGATCGATGACACCGATGAAGAACTATAATATCTTTAGAAGTGCCAGGCATGCAAAACCCCCTTGTTCATTCCGATACAATCCCATTCTCTCGCTCCTGCTCTCTTCTACTGCATTAGGACAACATCGATTCAACTGTTACATGCTGCGGCAGTTGAACCCCTTTTCCTCTGCATGACCTGTCATTGCCACAGTAAATAGATGAAACCCACTAGCATGAGTAGGAGTTGTTTGAGCCCTGATATGCCTACTCATTCATGCTTGTTTGTCATGCCTGCTACTGCTTAGAGTTGAGTCGGGTCTGATTCGTCGGGGATGAATTGGAATGGTGATGAACATGTCCTACTGTGTGTGAGCTAAGTGTGTGAACACGATTTGGTAAAGGTAGCGGTGAGAGGCCATGTAGGAGTACATGGTGGGTTGTCTCATTGAAGCCGTCCTCAGGAACTGAGTTCTGTGTTTGTGATCCATGATACAGTTACTACCACGCATTGGGCCCGAAACCAATGGACCCTCTCGGCTTCTTAATCACCCTTGTCCTCTGTCCAGGAGTTGCAAGTAGTTTCTGGTGTTTGTAGTATGCTGGAGGCCGTGGGCAGCGCTGACCGAAGGGGTGGGTTGTGATGCGGTAGGCATGTGGCACGGTGTACCGGGCGCCCGTTTGGTGTCTCGGGAACCCTGCACACATCGTTCGGGGCCGTATGTGGAAACCTCGGCCGGACTCCCTGCGGATGGAACCTGAATAGGCGATAAACCTGGACTAGAGACTTGAGTGTTTAGGTAGGCTGTGGCCGACACCCTCGCTGGGCTTCCGCTTGAAGGTTGCCGAGTACATGTCGTGTAAACGCGGTAAGTGGTGAGAGCGTGTGTGTCGAAGTACACCCCTGCAGGGTTAACATCATCTATTCGAATAGCCGTGTCCGCGGTAAAGGACTTCTGGGTTGCCTATAACAGTTCATAGACAAGCGAAAGTGGATACTCTAAAATGCGCAAGATAAGCATGAGTGCTATGGATGGCGTTCTCGTAGGGAGACGGGAGCGGATCCATAGTGGAGTATTGATATGGTGAACATGTGGACTCGAGTGCGCCACCTCAAAAGAGTTACTTGCAGTTGTAGTTCAGGATATCCACCGAGTCAAAGCTGGCTTGCTGCAGTTAAACTCCACCACCCCCTTTGTTGATACCGATGCATATGTAGATAGTTCTGATGTAAGTCTTGCTGGGTACATTTGTACTCACGTTTGCTTATTTTATGTTTTGCAGAGAGACGTCAGTCTCGCTAGTAGTTCCGTGTGGACTTCGATGTTTAGCTTGATACCTCAGCTACGATCTTGTGCCCTCGGCAGGATCTAGTAAATAGTCAGGCTTCTCAGCCTTTTTCATTTGTAAATGTCTGTACTCAGACATGTTAAGCTTCCGCATGTGTTTGACTTGTATGCTCTGAATGTTGGGTCATGAGACCTAGTTTGTAATATCTCGCTCCTCGGAGCCTAATGAATAAGTACTTGAGTCGTAGAGTTATGTTGTGATGCCATGTTGTATTTACACATATCGAGCATATTGTGTGTATGATTGAAATGCTTGGTATGTGTGGGATCCGACAACCTAGTTGTTTATCCTTGGTAGCCTCTCTTATGGGGAAATGTAGTCTTGTGCTTCCATGAGCCATAGTAGTCCGCTATAGCCCGGTTCACCGGAGTCCTGCTAGCCCAGCACTACTGCTCCGGAACACTTGACTGGCCGGCATGTGTTTCACTTCGTCCCTGTGTCTGTCCCTTCGGGGAAATGTCACACGGTGACATCCGGAGTCCTGCCTAGCCTGCTACAGCCCGGGTTCCCGGAGTCCTGTTAGCCCAGTGCTACAGCACGGAGTCGCACGCTGCTGACCGACATGCTCGATGTTGATTCATGTATGCCTGTCCCCGTAAGTTAGTGCCACTTTGGGTTCACGACTAGCCATGTCGGCCCGGGTTCTCTATCATATGGATGCTAGCGACATTATCATATATACGTGAGCCAAAAGGCGCAAACGGTCCCGGGCCATGGTAAGGCGACACCCGTGGGAATACCGTGCGTGAGGCCGCAAAGTGATATGAGGTGTTACAGGCTAGATCGGTCTGACTTAGAATCGGGGTCCTGACAGCGTTGGTATCAGAGCCTGACTGCCTGTAGGATTACCAAGCCAAACTGGTCGAAGTTGTGTCTAGAAATGCTTTAGTTATATAAGGGAATTGATTGTGGGAGGGAACGTAAGGCTCTTTTTACTCCTTTACCTTATGCCCTTCTGATCTGAGTCACCCTCTTCTCTTCTACGGGATTAAGAACTAGGCTTCTCATCTTTCTATCAGGATCACGTGTTACTAATCCGTAGACTCATAGGATTGTTGGTCTCAAGCCTCAGTTCAGTTTCTACCACTACAGTGTGTTGTTAGTTGGACTTGGAACCTTGATATGATGTTGTTGAGTGGTTATGCCACCATTTTGCAGGATGTCTCAATTCTTTTTGAGCATTTACAACCGTTATGCTGTCCGAGTCATCCCAGGTTTCTAAACAGTCTGAAGCATTTGCAAATTCCTTCTTTCCGTTTCCGATGTTCCTTGGGCCAGATTAATCACACTAACCAGTGTGTTGAGGTACTCCGTTACCTCGTCATATATGTTGGAGCTATTATTATGACCCCAGTCGTCTTAGAGAACCACTTAGTAATCTAGCAATGCTTTGCATTCCCAGTGTGCGGATTCTGGCCATCATTCTTGAAAGCATCCCGTGATGCCACTTAGTTAGTAGGCATTCTATTCCCGGGTTTCTGAACTCGAGATTCACCCTACTTACTTCATGTTGATAGTGTTGCTAGTTCCTTCAGGATATTAGTAACCTTTGTGATAGTCTTCGAGGTCCGTGGTATATCGTTCTTCCAAATACCATGAACCATTCTTGGCAGGAGTTCTTTTGAACCAAAAGATCACAACCAGGGCGCTCTTGAGGAGTACCCCATTCATATTGTGACTCTGCCAGTCTTTACTCCTCTGCATGGGTTATCCGGAATAAATATGTTGAATTTGTTCGATATACTAATTCATGCATCCACAACTCAGAAAAACATATGTTCCTTTGGGTTGTCCCTCTTTAGTTATTTTCTGGCCCTCGTCTATCAATTGATAGTCAGCAGTAATTGTGCATTTGTGTTATCGATGCCTATTATTCTTGTGGTCTGTCAAGCCATTCTAATCCGGAATGACTAGGAGAAACAAACTCCAGTACCTCGTCCATCTCTGGGATTGGGTCAAAGTAGTTGTATTCCACAGATCAAAATGCCAAACCAGTTTTTGTTCTGTTCTACCTTCGAGTATTACCCCCTTTATGTCGAGAATATCGTAGGAATTGCACCACCTCTTATGAATTCTTGACGCAGTGATACTCCTCGCCATCATCACTCATTTCTTGGTCCCGTGTTGTTGCAACCGGAATGCCGACAAGTGAACTATGATGTGTGAAATCAATACTCCTAGCAACTCCGTTGCTTGGTAGTTAAAGGACAATAATTTCATCCTTAGCGTGTTGGTTACTGAATCACATCCTAAGGTTGATCGTGCTACCTAGTCCTTATTTCCGGTGCACTTTTCGATCAATGAGTTAGGATAGTGTCAGTCCTTGCTTATTCGGTCATATTGTCTTGCCCTGAAAAGCGGACGGCAAAGATGTGGCTGATGGCAAACAAAGTCTTTGCCATCAGCCAGTTCTTTGCCGTCCGCTGGCTGACGGCAAAGAATCTTTGCCGTCCGCTAGCAGACGGCAAAGAGGTGGGTGGGTCCAGTTATTGTTTAACCAACTCAAGCCCACCGGCCCCACCACTTTGCCGTCCGCAAGCGGACGGCAAAGAATCTTTGCCGACCGTTGGCTAACGGCAAAGAGGCGGGTACGTTAACGGCCATCCCGCCCCCTCTCTTCTCTCCACACTCTCATTCCTCCCCACCCACACCCACCCCGCCGCCGCCGACCCCGTCTGCCGTAGCCGGCCGCCCCGCCGCCCCGCACCCCTCCCCGACCTCCACCGCGATCCCGCCGCCTCTTCCATGTCGGGCAGCCGCACCCCAGCCGTCCCCGCCCCGTCCCGCCGCGGCCGTCCGGCCTCCCCCTCCACCGGGTCGCCGCCTCCTGCAGCGGCCACCGCAGCCGTCCGGCTTCCCCCTCCACCAGGTGAGCTCCTCCCCCTTTTTTTGTTTAATTAGTTTCTTTTTGTTTCTTTTAGTTTAGTTTCTGTTTTAGTTATAGTTTTAGTTATAGTTTAGTTTATTTTAGATTAGTTTTTGTTTATTTTAGTTTAGTTTAGTTTATTTTAGATTAGTTTTAGTTTTAGTTCATTTTAGTTTAGTTTATTTTAGATTAGTTTTAGTTTAGAAGAAGAAGTAGAAGGAGGAGGGAGGAACAGGAGGAGGGAGAAGAAGAAAGAAGAAAAGAAGAAGAGGAAAAAGGAGAAGAAGAAGAAGAAGAAGAAGAAGAAGAGGAGGAGGAGGAGGAGGAGGAGGAGAAAGAAGAAGAAGAAGAAGAAGAAGAAGAAGAAGAAAGAGGAGAGGGGAGAAGAAGAAGAAGAGAAGAAGAAAAGGAAAAAAGAGACCCCGATCCCGACCCGACACCCGACCCCCGACCGACACCCCGACACCTCGGCACGACACCCCGACCCCGTCCCCTGACCCGTGACCCCCGACACCCTGACACCACACCCCGACCCCCGACAAACCGACACCCTGACACCACACCCCGACCCCGACCCCCACACCCTGACACCCCGACCCCGACACGACACCCCGGCACGACACCCTGACCCCGACACCCCGGCACCCTGACACCACACCCCGACCCCGACCACCGACACCCCGACACCTGACACCCCGACCACCAACACCCTGACACCACACCCACCCTTACCCCGACCCCCGACACCCTGACACCACACCCCAACCCTGACACCCCGATCCCGACACCCCGACACCCTGACACCACACCCCGACCCCATATATATTTCTGTTGATCGGGTGTATTTTTATTATGGTCATGATTATGATACACTTAAATTATATACATATTATTATGTTCATGTCAGGTATCCAATTTTTTTATGTTGTACTAATTTCGTTTACTTTTTGTCATTGCAGGTGTTGACAGGATGGTGGGCAAGGGTCCAGAGCGCCCCGATCCTCCTGCGAGCGCTACTGGGAGGGGTGGTTCCATTATTCCAGCCCAGCCCCTCCGGAGAGCGCTGCTAGACAGTATGCAGACAACTGCGGCGGGCGCTTCTTCTTCGGCTGGGAGCGGTCGTGGGAGGATGAAGAAGCCTGCTAGAGGTGGACGTGGCAGTGGGAGAGGTAGGAAGGCTGTTACGCCTTCCTCGCCGCCACCCTCAGCTGATTCACCCGACCACATGAGTGCTCCGTCTGACGTGGACCCATCTCGTACTCCGGTCCATGAGCCTCCGATCGCTGATCCTTCCCCCCAGCAGACTCGGGTCGCCGATCCTTCGCCCCACGTGAGTCCGGTCCCAGAGTCTTTGTATCAGAAGACTCCGGTCATGGGGTCTTCGTCCCAGAAGACTCCGGTCACGGGGTCTTCGTCCCAGAAGACTCCGGTCACGGGGTCTTTGGGCCACGAGACTCCAGAGGCTAGTGGCCCGGAGGATGGTAGCGAGGACACCTTTTTAGATGATAGCTACAGCGACGACGAGCTGGTTGAGAAGGGCAAGAAGGTCTACAAGCGTGGCTGTACAAAGCTCCCGCCCGTGCCGACGACCCCCGACCCCCGACCAGAGGTGGTTGATTGCGCCTAAAGGGTTGAAGTAAGTGCATTTACTATTTTTTAACATTTTGCCTTCATGTTCCTTCGAATTAATATCTAATGCGTTGGCCTTGTCATACTGCAGGGGCTGGGTACGCCCCCATGGTGCCCGTAGGCCCAACCAGGTCCTTGGTGTGCTTTGCCGGCAGCACTTCCCTGGGTGGGTCACGTTGCCCGGTGAGGGTCAGGTTCCACAGCTAGCACTGACTTGGGAGCTGTATTCGGTTGCCCCGACCCCGCCAGAGGAGAGGGTCGACAGTGTCTTGTGCGAGACGGTGGCCGGCATTGTGTTCCGTCGGTTTTGGGTAATTTCTCCTTTACGGAATTAAAAATCAACACTACCTAGTGATTGTACTAATCAGTGTTGTCTTGTTTGATTGCAAACCTTCTACAGGGTTTCAGAGGGAGAGCAGGAGGCCGCGTGTATGGTTGTCGAAAATGAGTGCAAGCGCCTACTTCAGAACTTAAGGCACGAGGCTCGGGTGCAGGCCGTTCGAGATTACTACACCTCGAAGGGTATTAGGAGGGGCAAGCAGAAGTGTCGCGGCAAGTTTCTGAGTTAGGAGAAGTACATGCAGGTAATTACCTATTCTTAAGGCCTTGAACTTAGTTTTCTTGATTTGATTCATAGGCGTAGCGCTGAAATTTCTCTGGACTCACTTAGGTGCCCCCGAGATGGTGTGTGGATAAGATGGACTGTTGGGAGGTGTTGGTGGATGCGTGGTGCTCTCCCCAATGGAAATTCGAACACCAAAGGGCCAAGGATAAGCGCGACCAAATGGAAGGTGTGCCACACCATCAAGGGAGCTCCAACCTGTTTGAGTACGGGGATAACTGGGTATGTGGTTTGCTACATGATTCATGCAATTCATTCTTCATGCTGGCATTTATCCCTTCCAAAATGACTTAATTAATATGCATAGTTAGTTAAAAAATGGCATAACTACCTTGGATAGTTCATTTATGACATATTTAGCTCTAAAATGACATAATAACCTTAGATAGCTCTATAAAATGACTTAATATACTATAGTTAGCTCTAAAATGACATAATAACCTTGGATAGCTCAATAATGACAATTAGCATACTTTGGTCAAAAATGGCATAATAATCTTGGTTACCTCGAAAATGACCTAAACTTAGCTTATTTTCCTCGAAAATGACATAATAACCTTTCTTAGCTCCAAAATGACCTATTTACATAGCAATATAATTCTTCATGCTAGCTTGAGCCCTTAACTAATATTTTGTTCCTCTCTCTCAGGCGCACCACCACAAGAAGCCTGTGCCAGGTCTGTTCGACCTCTATGGCATGGCCCATATGGCCCCGTACAAGAAGGCCAAGCCATTCACGAAGTCTGACCTATATGATCCAGAGAGCTTCACCAACAAGACCTCCCACCACAAGCTTGTGAAGTACAGACACGAGGGGAAGGCGAGGAAAGGGGAGGACTTTAACCCGAGCCAGGATCCTTTTGATACAGAGCTGGTGATGATATCTAGTGGTGGGAGGTCCCATGGCTCTCTAGCCATTGGTGATGGACTGATACGTTGTCCTAAGACTCTCCCGCAGATCAAGAAGCGCCTGCATAACTCTGATCCTGAGATAACGCCTCGTGCACAACCCGCGGAGATCGCCATGGCGGTTAGTTATACAGACTCTCTCACCTTTCCTCCATTACATTGTGTGTGCGTCCGTCGATGATTACAATGCTAACGAGGAGTGGTGTGTTGCAGGCTATTGTTGAGAAAGAGAGATTGAAGACGAAGGAGCTTGTGGAGGAGGCAAAAAGGGAGGCACAAAGGGAGGCGGCGGAGAGGGAGAGGGAGATGGAGGAGAGGACGGCTAAGCTGTTGGAGGAGGAGAGGAACCGGAAAGACAGTGCTAACCCGACCCTATACGAGCTCATCGTGGTACGTTTCTCGTGCATATTAGCCCAATCATGCACGTAATGTTCGCATTACTATCTAATATGACTGACTCGTGAGAACCAAATGTGCAGACCATGTGCGAGAAAAATGGTCAGGCCCCTCCGCCGATGCCCCAGATTGCTCCGGCGACCACGATGAGTTTGATTTGAATGGTCGTTGCTTACTACTATTCACATTTCAGTTTGCGAACTTGCTAACGAGACATTATTGGAAATGATCTTTGGTGCAGCATGGCTCCCGGCAAGCATCGACCACTCCTTCTGCCAATGCCGGAACCCCGACTGGTCCTTCACCTCCGTCTGGCACTGGCGCAGCCCCGACCATTCCTACACCTCCGTGGTAATGGTATTTTTCTTCTTGTTTAGCGTGTTTAGTCCATTTATGACATAATTTAGCCTATTTAGTCCACAAATGACATAATAAGATGAAGAAAATCAAGGAAGAGGAAGGAAAGAAGGAATAGGAAGAAAAGAAGAAGAAGAAGAAGAAGGAGAAGAAGAAGAAGACTAGAAGAAGAAGATATTCTTCTTCTTCTTCTAGTCTTCTTCTTCTTCTCCTTCTTCTTCTTCTAGTTTTCTTCTTCTTCTTCTTCTCCAAAATGAAGTTAGCTCTAAGTTATATCAAAAATGGCATAATATGCTTAGTTAGGTCAAAAATGGCATATTTAGCTAGGTAAGCTCAAAAATGGCATTTTTCTTCTTATTTAGCCTATTTAGTCCATTTATGACATAATTTAGCCTATTTAGTCCACAAATGACATAATAAGATGAAGAAAATCAAGGAAGAGGAAGAAAAGAAGAAGAAGAAGACTAGAAGAAGAAGACGAATAAGTTCTCCTTCTTTTTCTTTTTCTTCTTCTTCTTCTTCTTCTTCTAGTTTTCTTCTTCTTCTTCTTCTTCTCCAAAATGAAGTAAGCTCTATGTTATATCTCATAATATGCTTAGTTAGGTCAAAAATGGCATAATTAGCTAGGTAAGCTCAAAAATGGCATTTTTCTTCTTATTTAGCCTATTTAGTCCATTTATGACATAATTTAGCCTATTTAGTCCACAAATGACATAATAAGATGAAGAAAATCCAGGAAGAGGAAGAAAAGAAGGAATAGGAAGAAAAGAAGAAGAAGAAAAAGAAGAAGAAGAAAAGAAGAAGTTCTTCTTCTAGTCTTCTTCTTCTTCTTCTTCTTCTTCTAGTTTTCTTCTTCTTCTCCAAAATGAAGTTAGCTCTAAATTATATCAAAAATGGCATAATATGCTTAGTTCACTAAAAAATGGCACAATTAGCTAGGTTAGCTCCATTTTACCTAAGTATGCTTACTTCTTCTTCTTCTTCTTCTTCATTTTCTTCTTCTTCTTCTTCTGATTCTAGTCTTCTTCTTCTAACTTTCTTGTTTCCCATTTTGCAGATTTAATTCACTATATGGAAGCTTGCATGGATGGAGTGCTTGTTTCCCTTTCCTTTTTTTCGTTTGTATCGATGAAAAGTGTGGAACTTGTTATATGGATGCATGGAACAATGTGTTGGATGAACATTGTGATGTTACTATAATATGTATGGATGGAACTCTGTTTCTTATTATGTATGTATGTTGTCATGGATGGAGCTATGTGTTGGATACATCATATGTCTGCTGTGCATGTGAAAAATAATATATATGTATATCTGTGTGTGAATTCCTGTGAAATTAAATGGATTCAAATAAAAACAGGGGATATGTAGCCTGTTTGCCGTACGCTAGCATACGACAAAGAGCTTCGCCGTCTGCTAGCAGACGGCAAAGAGGACACGTGGCAGCTACCTATAAAACCTGGGAACACTGGCAGCCTATTTGGTCACTTTGCCGTCTGCCAGCGGACGGCAAAGATTCAAATCACTTTGTCGTCTGCCAGCGGACGGCATAGCTAGCCACGTGGCAGCTTCCCAGTACTGCCTAGCTGAGCTCTTTGTCGTCTGTCAGTGGACGACAAAGAGCTTTGACGCTTTGCCGTCCGCTGGCAGACGGCAAAGAGCGCCGTTAACCCCCTAATGGCTCTCACGCCACCGCACTGCCGTCCGTTGTCTTTGCCGTCTGCTGGCCTCAGATGGCGGGCGGCAAAATCCTTTGCTGTCCGTTTCCAGGAAGCGGACGGCAAAGAAGGCCTTTGCTGGCACGTGTTCAGACGGACAGCTTGCCGTCTGCTAGCGGATGACAAAGAAGTTTGCCGTCCGTGATCCATGCCTTTGCCGTCCGCCATGGCGGACGGCAAAGAAGCTGATTCCAGTAGTGTATGTGCACTCCCCTTGGCTTGTTCCAAGCTTGGAGGAGGTGCCCCGGTATCGTATCACCATCATTTTTATCACCTTCACCAGTTTTTAGTCCGATCCTTAGTTATTTCATGATTTAGTTGAATAAAAGTTTAGCATGATCTATCTTTGAGTGCTAGTTTCGTGATCTATCTATCTATATAATCGAGTTGAGAGTTATATAATAAATATTAGTTTGAGTTTTTGCTTCTTTACTTTTTGTCTCAAATCGAAATAAAGAAAACAGTGAAAAATATCATATGCCAATCTTATGGAAAGTAATGACATTACACAAGGAAAAGTATAAGTGGTAAAATTTATTGAAAGTTAACAAACATAGCATTGGTCAATGGTGCAATTCATGAAAGAATTAATAAGGGAAGATAAGAATCACATGCAAATACACTATCCTGGACATCTTTTATGATTGTGAGCCCCCATTAAATAGTTTATGCCAAATTGTTGACATTGGACAAGGAAGACAACATAATGATTTATGTTTGTTCATATTCACATAGAAGTTATATTGTCATGGATCCTCCAACATGTGGTGCTTACCCAATACCATTGCTAGCCAAAAATCCGCACCAAGTAGAGATACTACTTGTGCATCCAAAACCCTTAAATCCAATTTTATTTCCATGAGAGTCTACCATGCCTACCTATGGATAGAGTAAGATCCTTCAAGTAAGTTGTCGTCGGTGCATAAAGCAATAAAAATTGCCTCTAAATATGTTTGACCTTTTATTATAAGGGAAAATAAGTGTTGTATGAACTTATGATGCCAAAGTAATAAAAGCGACGGGCTGCATAATAAAGGTTGCTATCATAAGGGGAAATATAACGTGACATTCTTTTGCATTAAGATATTATGTATCCAAAAACAAAAGCGCATGACAACCTCTGCTTCCCTCTGCGAAGGCCTATCTTTTACTTTCATGTATTTACTTTTATGCAAGAGCCAAAAGTTTTTCTCCTCTATCATTTTATATTTCTCTTTTGCAAGCATCATGTGGTGGGGAAAGATCTAGGCACATATATCCAATTGGATATGAGTAATCATGAGTTATTATTGTTGACATCACCCTTGAGGTGAATAAGTTGGGAGGCAAAACTATAAGCCCCTATCTTTCTATGTGTCTGGCTGAAACTTTTTGCTCCATATATATGTTGTGAGTGTTAGAAATCATAGAAGATTAAATGATGGTTGAGTATTTGGACTTGCTATAAAGCTCCGACATGTGACCCTTCCTTAAAATATGATGAATTGCAATTGCATTGTTGACTGAAAACATAGTTTGTTAGCTCTCAAGAAAGTTTATGCTTTATACTTCGATATTGTGATGAATTGTTACTTGTTCATAAGAAGTGATATGATAATAATTATTGCTACTATAATAATGATCATGATGCTTATATGTCCGTATTTTGTTTTATTGACACCTCTCTCTCTAAAAATGTGGACATGATTATCGATATCGGCTTTCGCTTGAGGACAAGCGAGGTATAAGCTTGGGGAGTTGATACGTCCATTTTGCATCATGTTTTTCTACTATTATTTATAGTGTTTTTATTCAATACAACACTTTGGGGAGTATTTCTAATTCCTTTTCTATGATAATATGCAAGGTTTTTACAAAGAGGGAGAATACCGACAGCTGGAATTCTAGACCTGAAAAAGCTATGTCAGAGATACCAATTCAGCACATCTCCAAATGAGCTGAAATTTTACGGAGATTTGTTTTGGAATATATAAAAAATATTGGAGAAAATAAATACTCGAGGAGGCCACCCAGGTGCCCACTAAGCACCAAGGCGCGCCTACCCCTCCCCGTAGGTGCGCCCTGGTGGGTAGTGGGCCACCTGGCCCACTTTTGGCGACCATCTTCTGGTATATATCGTCATTTTCCCTAGAAAAAAAATTAGGACATGACTCTCGGGACGAAGCGTCATCGTCTCGAGGCGGAACCTGGGCAAGAGCACTTTTGCTCTATGGCGGAGCGATTCCGCCGGGGATACTTCCATCCAGGCGGGGGAAATCGAAGGTATCGTTGACGATGACATGTACTTAGGGTAGGGTCATAGGCCTGACCTAGGCACCCTACCCAAGGACACTGCCCTAGAGACAAGAACATTCAAAGTACTACAGAAGATACTGACTCAGATCACTTTGAATACAATCCACTCGACATGCTATCCCACTCGGATACCCCGATTCCACTCGACCAAGATAGGGTCACTCGATCATACGAAGAATCACTCGGAGTACAGAAGGCCTAAAGTCACCCCAGAATGGCAATGGTCAGGCGTTCAGTCCCTAGTCTTAAATATCATTATAGTCATTTATTGCTAGCGTTACCAGTAATGCCCCTGCCTTAACATACATTAAACCTTGTGTAACTGAGGGCTGGATGGGCCTGGCGCACTCTATATAAGCCACCCCCTCCTCTGGCACAAGGGTTCACACCCCTTGTAACTCTCACGCATAATCCAGTCGACCAAGCCTCCGGGCACCGAGACGTAGGGCAATTACTTCCTCCGAGAAGGGCCCGAACTAGTAAACCTTGCGTGTACAACCTCGCCGTAGCTAGGGCCTTGCCTCCTCCTACGTACCCCCTATTCTTACTGTCAGACTTGCCCCCACGACAGTTGGCACCCACCTTGGGGCAGACGTCTTAGCAACTTCCGGTGAGGTTGTAGTTTTTCCGATCTTCATCAACATGATTTTCGGCGGTGGTTTGGCTTTGGGCTGCAGGATCCGTCTTGGCGCGCTCATTTTCATTGCTAACAACTCCGCCTGGCTCCAAGAGGCCCCTCTCGACGTCGAGGCCCTTCCCATCCGTGGGGCGGCGCACTTTCGTGCGAGTTCCAGCGGCGTCCTCGTGCGGCAACTGTTCACCTAGTATCGGTCGATTCCCGCGTCATCCACCCTACCAGCTGCACACCGTCGCAAGCGATCCGGTCAATCGTCGCTCCAGCGGTGGGTGAAACATGCGGTGGCCCGCCAGTCGGCCACCCCTCAAGTCGTGGCAATCGAGCCCGACGAATCCCTCTACGGACCGTTCGACTAGTTCCACTGACACTCTTTCCAAGTGCGGAAGTAGCGACCCTGTGGCGGAAGTCCTCATGGTCGACTCGCCTCGCAGCCCGCCTGGGATCCGTCGCGGTGGCGGCGGCGACCCATCGCGTGGTCATGATGAATATCACCCCGAAGCTCTCACTTCGGAGCAAAGGGAGGAGCTGCATCGTCGCAACATGGAGGCACTCCACACCCCCATCATCGAGGAGACCTCTGAGGCTCGAGCCTTGGGGGCTGCGCACCTGGCTACCTTGGCTGAGCGCGCGCGACGGGAAAATCTCCAGTACTCACTCGACGAACGCGCTCGTCGACAGATCCCTGAATCCAGTCAACGACCAAGCAGTTGTTTCCACCCGAGCCTCAGGTATATCGCACCCCGATCCAGAATCTTACAGCTGCCGCACGTATCGCAGAATCAATTCAGCCGTCTAGGCCGGAAGCTGGCAAAGGTTTGATGCAGATCCGAGCGCTGCTCCGGGCAGCAGGTGAACTAAATTCAGTTGTTTGTCAGTCACGCAATAGGATCCACAGTAGATCTGTATTTGCAGACACAGTTCAGTCGGCACATAGCCCAAGATCGCCCCCGCGGCGTGAGGGCCGTGGTCATCGCCAGGATCAGTACCTGGATCGGAGCCGTGAACAGTATGATCATCGATACGCCCTGATACATCTCCAACGTATCTATAATTTTTGATTGTTCCATGCTGTTTTATTATCAATCTTGGATGTTTTATAATCATTTTATAGCCATTTTATACCATTTTTGGTACTATCCTATTGACATAGTGCCCAGTGCCAATTGTTGTTTTCTGCATGTTTTTTACATCGTAGGAAATCAATATCAAACAGAGTCCAAATGTCCGAAACTTTACGGAGATTATGGGCCAGAAGGAAGAAGATGGGCCCTGGTTGCACCTGGGGGGAGTCCCGAGGAGGGGACAACCCACCAGGGCGCGCCAGGAGGCCCTGGCGCGCCCTGGTGGGTTGTGCCCACCTCGGGTGCCCCCCGGACCGCCTCTTTGCTCTATAAATACCCCAATATTCCAGAAACCCTAGAAGCGTCGACGAAATATTCATCCAGCCGCCGCAGAGTCCAGAACCACCAGATCCAATCTAGACACCATCACGGAGGGGTTCACCACTTCCATTGGTGCCTCTTCGATAATGCGTGAGTAGTTCTTTGTAGACCTTCGGGTCCGTAGTTAGCAGCTAGATGGCTTTCTCTCTCTCTCTCTCTCGCTGAATTCTCAATACAATGGTCTCTTGGAGATCTATATGATGTAACTCTTTTTGCGGTGTGTTTGTTGGGATCTGATGAACTTCGAGTTTATGATTAGTTATATCTTTTTATATCCATGAAAGTTATTTGAGTTTCTTTGATCTCTTATATGCATGATCTCTTATAGCCTCGTATTTCTTCTCCGATATTTGGGTTTTGTTTGGCCAACTTGATCTATTTATCTTGCAATGGGAAGAGGTGCCCGGTAGTGGGTTCGATCTTATGGTGCTTGATCCCAGTGACAGAAAGGTAACCGACACGTATGTATCGTTGCTACTAAGGACAAAAAGATGGGATCCCTATCTGACGTAATAGATAACGGATCTTGTCTACATCATGTCATCGTTCTTATTGCATTACTCCATTTTTCCACGAACTTAATACACTAGATGCATGCTGGATAGCGGTCGATGTGTGGAGTAATAGTAGTAGATGCAGGCAGGAGTCGGTCTACTAATCTTGGACGTGATGCCTATGTAATGATCATTGCCTGGATATCGTCATAATTATTTGAAGTACTATTAATTGCCCAACAGTAATTTTTTTACCCACCGTTTGCTATTTTTCTCGAGAGAAGCCACTAGTGAAACCTACGGCCCCAGGGTCTTCTTTCTCATATATTTGCCTTGCGATATACTTTTCCTTTGCGTTTTTATTCAGATCTATTAAACCAAAAATACAAAAATAGCTTGCTGCGTTTTATCTCTATTTATTTTATTTGGCGTTCGATCTATAAATCTACTACAATTTACCTCATGTCTGTTTGCCTATCTTGAGGCGCCGTACCCCGAAAGGGATTGACAACCCCTTCAAAACGTCGGGTTGCGAGGTGTTGTTGTTTGTGTGCAGGTGCTGTTTACGTTGTGTTGCTTGGTTCTCCTACTGGTTCGATAACCTTGGTTTCATCACTGAGGGAAATACCTACCGTCGCTGTGCTACATCATCCCTTCCTCTTGGGGGAAATACCGACGTAGTTGCAACAACCATCAAGGAGAATTTTGTTGGGGAACACATTATTTCAAAAAATTTACCTATGATCACGCAAGATCTATCTATGTGATGCATAACAACGAGCGGGAGAGTGTGTCCACGTACCCTCGTAGACCGAAAGCGGAAGCGTTAAGTAACGCGTTTGATGTAGTCGAACGTCTTCGCGATCCAACCGATCAAGTACCGAAAGCATGACACCTCCGTGATCTGCACACGTTCAGCTCGGTGAAGTCCCTCAAATTCTTGATCTAGCTGAGGCTGAGGGAGAGTTCCGTCAGCACGACGGCGTGGTGACGGTGTTGATGAAGTTACCGACGCAGGGCTTCGCCTAAGCACTACAACGATATGACCGAGGTGGAAATATGTGGAGGGGGGCACCGCACACGGCTAAAACAATAACTTGTGTCTATGGGATGCCCCGTCCCCCGTATATAAAGGAGGGGAGGAGGAGAGGGCCGGCCTACAAGGGGCACGTCCAAGGGGGGGATTCCTACCCCCAGTAGGAGTAGGTTTCCCCCTTCCTTGTTGGAGTAGGAGAAGAAGGAAGAGGGAGAGGGAGAGAAGGAAAGGGGGGCCGGGCCCCCACCCCAATTCGGATTGGGCTTGGGGGGGGGCCCTCCACCTGGCCGCCTCCTCCTCTCTTCCACTAAGGCCCATTAAGACCCATTGACTCCCCGGGGGGTTCCGGTAACCTCCCGGTACTCCGGAAAATGCCCGAACTCATCCGGAACCATTCCGGTGTCCAAACATAGCCTTCCAATATATTGATCTTTATGTCTCAACCACTTCGAGACTTGTCACGACCGGTTTTTCAATAAAATAATTATTGAGAAACCAATCCCTGTTACGGACCAGCGAGGAAGAATTCCTTCTCACTGATAGACAATATATTGGTCACAGAAGAAAAATACCAGGAGTACTAAATATAATACAAGGTTGAGCAGAGACTGCCCAACAATTTATTACATGCACGCCGATAAAACAATACGGCGGATAGGGTGGCAAACTACTAACTCACGATAAAAACGGTGGTGGAAATATCATCGCGAAGCGAGTGACATGATTCCGGAATACTACAACTCTTCGAGCGTCGGAGTGAGGCTCGAGAAGACTTATTGTGGGTGGCGGAAGCGTAAACGATACAAGTGACCAATATCCGGGATCGCGCAGGACTGACTGGGACTCCTCTAGGCGTCGGACGCGCTATCAAACTCTTCATCCAAGAGATCGCCTTCGTCAACATCTGGCCAAATCAACAAGCCAGGTGAGTACTATGAAAGTACTCGCAAGACAGTTCGGACATAAGGTATAACAAATGCAAACATGAAGCACGTGAATAAGTTAACCAGAGCGATCAGACATAGAGATAATAAATACTGGGTGCCAAGCGAGGGTCTGAATGACGCCTCGAGCGGAAACTGCAGAATAGTAATGCGGGTGCCAAACGAGTGTCTGAAAGACTCCTCGAGCGGAAAATGCGGAATAATAATACAGGTGCCAAACGAGTGTCTGAAAGACTCCTCGAGAGGAAAATGCGGAATAAAAATACAGGTGCCAAACGAGTGTCTGAAAGACTCCTCGAGAGGAAAATGCGGAATAAAAAATACAGGTGCCAAACGAGTGTCTGAAAGACTCCTCGAGCGGAAAATGCAGAATAATAATGCCACAGTCGGGCGTCGGGGCGACACCACATAAAGGGCTTATAACAGAAAGTAAAGACAGTGTATGCCGCAGTCGGACGTCTGAGCGACATCACATAAAGGGCTTATATCGAAAGTGAGAAACGAGTACACGCCACAGTCGGACGTCTGCGCGACGTCACATAAAGGGCTTATGTCACAACTCATTAATACAATAGCTCGGAGACATAAATTATCACAAGCATGAGACACAAAATAAAGTTAGTCCATCAACTGGAATAACAATAAATCTGAGATTTTACCGCTTGAGCTTGTTCACCGGGGGCAAGATTTTCACACGGATAGATTTGGATGTAAAGTCTACATTACTGATCATGGATACGATGATTTGGAAAGAATTGACTCTGCAGAGTTTGTACTTAACGACAGCCAACGGATTTCAGTAGCCACGGGGACTAGTTCCGTCTACGGTGTTCTGGAAGGAACACGTCTAACCAGTACACACCCAATTTAACCATCCGAAGCCAGGGATCACCCTCGGCAACATTCAGGAAAAACCCTGAGTCGGGGAGGCTACAACCTCGCGTAGCATGGGATCAAATTTCTATACGCGCGCTATAAGGGGGTGCCCCCCCTCTCGGTCCCAACCGGAAACACCCATGCCCCCTGACCGAATGACTGGCTTTAATCCTGGGCCAAGGTACCATCATCCCAGCCTCTCTGTTTGGTGTGTACACGGAAAGAGGTTACCAACTTACTAAACCGTATCCTGGCAATGAGACATGTGGTAGCACGGAAAGGGGAAGGGACGATAACACGGCTCCAACCATGTTAACGTCGGAAAAGTCGGATGACACAAGGCTGGCATGCTACAACAGTACCACCTTGCTGCCCTTCATGTCACCACATGATTAGGCCACCTCTCATTAGAGGTCATCGCAACTTTGGAACATGCGGGAAAAGATCGATAACGTGGCTCCAACCACGTTAACGTCGAAGAAAGTCGGATGACGCAAGGCTGGCATGCTACAACAGTACCACCTTGCTGCCCTTCATGTCACTACATGATTAGGCCACCTCTCATCAGAGGTCATCGCAACTTCGGAACAACCGGGTCGTTGCCTTACAAGCAACGAGATATTTACCGACACTCATATGCCACACACAAACTTTCACATGAACATGCAAAACATCTGCCATATCAAATGTTCAAACATGCTTGCCTGGTTCGGAGAAGTCGGAGTCTAGCTCGGCGAAGTTCGCGGCTCCGTCCCCTCTCCCGGAACCTACGGCAATCACGAAACGGGGTACTAACGTGAAAACCAACACATGCACAGAAACTTTGGCAAATATTATTCAAATAAATCCCATAAAAAACTAGACAAAATCTGGAGATTGACAGAAAAAGAATCACTCAAAAATACCTTTTCATTAAAAAGTTATAAAGGTTTCTGTCCAGGGACCTTTCTGTAATGAAACAGAAAAGTTCCAGGGTTTTAACTGAGAAAACAGAAAACGCTTCGGCTGGGAATGCGCAAGCGCAAGGAGAAAACGTATTTTGCCCGAAGGCGCCAACAGAAAACGGTTCGGGGAAATAAAACAGAGGCTGACACGCGGGGCCCGCATGTCAGGTTTGAAAGCTCGCCGGCGCCCGAAGACGGCGGTGGACGCCGGCGTCGAACCACGGCGAGTTAGGAGAAACGGAGGGTACCAAGAGCTTCAGTGTCTTCTTCCGCGTTGGTGGGTGGTGGACTTGTCCAACGGGGAGCACTACGTTGACGACGACACTATCTCCGGCGGACGGCGGTTCGGGTGAGGTTGGGGAACTCCGGTGGAGGGCTGCAAAGTACGAATTGAGGCGCGGGTCAGAACGGGTGATGCAAGGAGAAGCTACTGGCAAGAGAATGGGGGCTGCGGAGCACACACGGGGGCGAATCGGGCTGGATCCCGTGGCGGGTCGCGGCGGCCGGAGTCGAGGAAGGAGACCCCCTCGCGGCTCTTCCAGTGGCTGGGCGTGCTCTAGGGGAAGTGTAGGGCTGGTGGGTGCTCGAGTTGAAGCTCGGGGCCCCTATTTATAGGCAGATCGACGGGGTGGCCGTGAACGGAGAATCTTCGGCGAGCGATTACGGCGGAGCAGTGGGTTGGCAGGGGGTTTGAGCGGTCGAGCAGCATCAGTGGATGTTACTGGACTCGATTTGCAGCTGAACGGGGTTGGTCTTGGCGTAATGGCGTCTGCCCACGGTGAGGTGACCGCACGGGCTCAACGGCGGCAGAGAGCGCGCTCCGCTCCCTGGGGTTCACGACGAGAGCGGCAGCCCATTCGGGGGAGTGGACGGCCACGCGGCGGGCTCCGGTGGTTTGGGCGGCGCTGGGTGGAGTCGGCGGCGCCGTGTCTCCCGCTGGCGTCCGCAAAGCCGTCGCCGGCGTCGGTCACGGGGCGGCGCACCTTCTGCTGCTCGTCGCCGACGCCCGCAAGATGCCAGGCACTCGTGCGGTGCAGGAACGAGAGGGCGAGGACGAGGAGCAAGGCGACGCGAGGGTACTGGCGAGATCGATGCCCGTTTCTGAAGAAAACGACAGCAGCCACTTGACTGAACTCTGAACTTACTGAATCTTGACAGTGACCAAGCATTGCAGGTGTTCGACAGTAGGTTTTGGTAAAGAGATAAATTTTTCTGGAGCTGTAACTTGGTGAGACGATCACTCAAAGCACCCAGGGGCTGCCTGAATTTACTTGGAATTTTTGGAGAAAGTTTTGAATGAATTTCACCAAATTTGGCAAATCTGGTCCAAACTTGCAGCTGCTGTAGTTTGAAATTTTTGAACTGGAGACCAGTGGATCTTCATGGTTCCAGGTTGAGGGTTCAAAGGACTAGGAGGGGAAAAAGGTTTGGTGGCAAAAATCAAAACAGAAAAAGGAGTTCCTTTGTAAATCTCCAAGAGGTAGAATAGAAGGCAGAAAATATTTGAATAGAATTTGAATGGAAAATAAATACATGGGGAGGTTCAACTTGCTGGATTTGATGTAAATCATGATCCAGAGGTGAGGGAGTGTTTAGGAGAGAGGATTTGCACTTATGCCATGGCAAGAAGGAATAGTTGAAAGTGGCAAAGTACTTTCCAAAAGCCATAGTGCATTCTCAAAAATATTTCAAAGGTTATTTTCTCAAATGAAAAACATTTTGTCTTGAGTCCAATGAAAAGCAAGAACCTCCAAGACCAAAGGAAGATCTTGGGTGGATCCAAACAAAACTTTTGCCATAAAGAAAAAAATATATTTGAGAGTGAGAGTTCTCTTGAAGATTTTTTTTTTAAAATCACTCCCTTCAAGTCAAATAAAATCTTTTGAAAGATCCAAATAAAAACTTGGGTGTCACAACACCTACCCCCTTAGGAAAAATCTCATCCTCGAGATTTCTGCTGATCCTCAAATAGATATGGATACTCTGCTCGGAGGAAATCTTCCCTTTCCCATGTGGCTTCATCCTCGGTGTGGTTGCTCCACTGGACCCTGAAAAACTTTGTCGTTTTCTGACGGGTCCTCCGTTCAGACTCTTCTAAAATCTTTACTGGCCTTTCTCTGTAGGTGAGATCTGGTTGCATATCAATGTCCTCATGAGGTACATGTTTCTCCGGGTTACTCACACATTTCCTCAACTGCGAGACGTGGAATACGTCATGGACGTCTGACAGCTCCTTGGGTAGGTCTAGCTGGTAGGCTACCGTGCCTCTTCGTGCCTTCACACAAAATGGTCCAATAAATCTTGGGGCTAGCTTCCCCTTAATTTTGAACCGTTGCAGACCCCTCATAGGAGATACTTGGAGGTATACGGAATCACCAGGTTCAAAGCTGACCTCACGATGCTTCTGATCATAGTAGCTCTTTTGTCGGCTCTGTGCTGTCTTGAGTCTGTCCCTGATTTGTTTAACTTTTTCCTCGGCCTCCTTAAGCATATCTGGGCCGAAGATACGGCTGTCACCTGTTTCTGACCAATTCAATGGGGTACGACACCTCCGTCCGTACAATGCTTCAAAGGGTGCCATTTGCAAACTGGTTTGGTAACTGTTGTTGTACGCAAATTCGGCATACGACAAACTCTCTTCCCAACTGGATCCATAGGTGAGCACACAGGCTCTTAGCATATCCTCTAGGATTTGGTTTACACGTTCTGTTTGTCCATCTGTCTGAGGGTGGTATGCTGTACTGAAAGCTAGTTGCGTGCCCAGAGCTTGTTGTAGGTGATCCCAAAATTTGGAGACGAATTGGGTGCCTCGGTCTGATATTATAGTCTTTGGGACTCCGTGCAAGCAAACTATACGGGAGAGATAGAGTTTTGCCAGTCTTTGTGTGGAGTAGGTAGTCTTCACGGGAATGAAGTGAGCAACCTTGGTTAGTCGGTCTGTGATGACCCAGATGGCGTCATTTCCACGTTGTGATCGGGGTAATCCGACAATGAAGTCCATTCCGATTTCATCCCATTTCCACTCCGGTATCCTGTTAGGCTGGAGTAGTCCTGCTGGCTTTTGGTGCTCGGCCTTGATGCGCTGACATGAATCGCAACAAGCAACGAATGTGGCTATATCTCTTTTCATACCGTGCCACCAAAATCTTTCCTGAATGTCCTTGTACATTTTGGTTCCTCCAGGATGGATCGAGTATGGAGCGGTGTGGCTCTCCGTCAAGATCTGTTGCTTGAGTTCCTCAATGTTAGGTACGCAAAGTCTGTCCCGGTACCATAATGTTCCTTCACTGTCCGTGATGAATTCTGAAGTCTTACTACGGTTCATTTTCTTCTTTATGCCTTCGATACTGGGATGTCCTTGTTGAGCCTTCTTGATTTGTTCCACTAGGGTGGGTTGTATCTCCAGGTTCGATATGGTGCCCTCAGAGACTAACATCATGTTGAGCCGAGTGAACTCTCGCTGAAACTCAGGCCTCAAGTTTTGCTGACCGTCACTGTCTGGGCTGGGGTTTCGACTAAGGGCATCGGCCACTACATTTGCTTTTCCTGGGTGGTAGTGGATGCCGACGTCGTAGTCTTTGACCAGTTCCAACCAGCGTCGTTGGCGTAAATTCAGCTCTGGCTGTGTGAAGATATATTTGAGGCTCTTATGGTCCTTATATATTTCACAGCGATTTCCCAACAGAAAGTGCCTCCACTCCTTGAGTGCATGTATAACTGCTGCTAGTTCCAAGTCATGTGTTGGGTAATTTTCCTCATGTTTTCGCAGCTGTCTGGAGGCATATGCGACAACTTTGCCATCCTGCATTAGCACACATCCGAGACCTTTTCGGGACGCGTCACAATATACTTCAAAACTCTTGTGTATGTCTGGCACAGTTAAGACTGGTGCGGTTGTCAGTTTTTTCTTGAGTTCTTGGAAGCTCTGCTCACATGCTTCCGTCCATACGAATCTCTTGTCTTTCTTGAGCAGTTGGGTCATAGGTTTTGCCACAGTGGAGAATCCTTCAATAAATCTCCTGTAATATCCGGCCATTCCTAGGAAACTCCGCACATCTGTAACATTCGCGGGTGGCTTCCAGTCTAGTATGGCCTTGACTTTTTCTGGGTCTACGGCCACGCCTTCTTGGTTCAAAATATGGCCCAAGAAACCAACTTGTCTTAGCCAAAATTCGCATTTGCTAAATTTGGCGTACAACTGATGTTTCCTCAATTCGCCCAAAACAATCCTGAGGTGCTCAGTATGTTCTTCTGGTGTCCTTGAGTAAACCAGAATGTCGTCGATGAATACCACCACAAATTTGTCCATGAATTTCATGAATACTTTGTTCATGAGGTGGACGAAATATGCGGGGGCGTTTGTTAGTCCAAACGGCATCACCGTAAACTCGTATAACCCATATCTGGAAGTGAATGCTGTCTTGGGGATATCCTCTGTTCGTACCTTCAGTTGATGGTATCCTGATCTCAAATCAATCTTTGAAAATACTTTAGCTTGTGCGAGCTGGTCAAACAAATCATTTATCCGTGGCATCGGGTATTTGTTTTTGATGGTGACCATATTGAGGGCTCGATAGTCTATGCATAGTCTCAGTGTCCCATCCTTCTTCTTGGTGAACAATACGGGCGAACCCCATGGTGAGGAGCTGGCTCGTATAAACCCCTTGTCCAGTAATTCCTTTATCTGCTTCTTCAACTCCACCAATTCTGAGGGTGCCATTCTATACGGCTTCTTATAAATGGGAGCGGTGCCAGGTGCTAATTCAATGCTGAATTCGATCTCTCGGTCTGGTGGCATACCTGGTAGTTCTTCCGGGAACACATCAGGGAACTCGCATACCACTGGCACTTTTCTTAATTCTGCGATGTCCATCTTGTTCAGTTTTGGTTTCTGTGATCGTGGCCTTTCTTGAGCGGAAACTCTTATTGTCTTGCCGTGATGGTGAGTGAGAATCACTGTCCGATTGAAACAGTTGATGAATCCTTTGTTGGTGGTTAACCAGTCCATTCCTAAAATGACATCCAGTCCTTTACTTTCCAACACGATGAGATTCGCGTGGAATGGTAGTCCTTCGAACTCAATGACCACTCCCTGGCAGTAACCCTGAGCAATTTGCTTATTTCCGGGGGACTTGATGATCATAGATTTTTCCAAGGGGAGTATCGGAAAACCATGTTGCGAAACAAAACTCTTCGAAACGAACGAATGGGAAGCTCCAGAATCAAACAAAACCGTGGCAGGTACTGTGTTGACAGGGAACGTACCGAGCACGATGTCTGGGGCATTCTGCGCTTCTTCCCTGGTCACATGGTTCAAGTGACCCTTCCTGTGGTTGTTGCTGGGATTGAAGTTGTTGCGCTTGGGGGCTGGATTGTTTCCACCATTGTTCGGCTTGGGTGCCAAGTCTCTTGGCTTCGGGCACTGTTTAGCATAATGCCCTTGTTGACCACAAGCATAGCAGGTGACCCCTGGACGGTATGTGAACTCCTTGTCTCTGGCATGAAATTGTCCGACGGGTCTTGGCTCAGTAGCCGTGGATCTCCTCGTGTCTGTCCTTGGGACCTCAGTCTTGCCTCGGTTGCTGCGGGCAAGAGTCGTCTTGTCCCTTTTCCGCTTGCGGATATCTTCCAGACTACGGCGCTCATTCTCCAGGGTGATGGCCTTGTCCACCAGCGTCTTAAAATCCGGAAAGGTGTGTACAATCAGTTGGCATCTTAATGCTGGTGCCAGGCCGTCCAGGAATTTTTCCATCTTCTTGTTTTCTGTCATGTGCTCGTCGTAGGCATAACGAGACAGTTGGGTAAACTGGCCGTTGTATTCTGTGACGGTCATGCCTCTTTGCTTCAGGTCATCAAACTCTCTCTTCTTGATCTTTAGGATGCTCCTGGGAATGTGTGCCCCACGGAAACCTTCCTTGAATTCTTCCCAGGTGATGTTGTGTTCCCTGGGGTGCATGTGTAGGAAGTTTTCCCACCATGCCGCGGCTGCTCCAGTAAGGTAGTGTGGCGCATAAAGCACCTTCTCATGATTTGAGCATTGAGCAATAATCAGTTTCCTTTCAATCTCGCGAAGCCAATCATCGGCTTCCAGTGGCCTGTCGGTGTGAGCAAAAGTTGAGGGGCGAGTCTTCTGTAACTCAGATAACTTGGAATGTGGTTGATAGGGTTCACGGTGGTTTCCCATATTGATGACATGGTTCATCATCTCCTGGTGCTGTTGCTGGCTTTGCTCGAAGAGACGGCATACTTGAGATAGTGCCGCTTCGCTGTCCTGTTGGCTGGACTGACCCTGAGTGAAATTGTTGCTGGTCTGTGTTCCGTAAACCTCTTCTGGCTGATTGGGCATAGAGCGAGTCCAAGGGCGAGACATTTTTCCAGTCTGGGGTATCATTTGCAAAACCCATGAGAAAAAAAAAACTGCGCAACGCAGGAAAACTCTTACAAAGGCAAAAATCAAAAAGGCTTCTAGGTTTTCAAAGAAACACAAATGATTTTCACGGAGAAGAAGTGCTTAACACAAATCTTACATGCGAAAGCAAATACAAGATACAGCACTCAGGTTGTGCGTACACAATCCTGACATGTTATTAAAAACTAGCGTACTACTCCGGAAGGCAGCAAACACACCAATACAAACTAGCATATAGATAAAACAACACATCATACAAGCAGGCATAACACGCGGCTACTCGGTGCTCTCAGTCGGAGATGGTGAAGATCTCCTTCCCCTTGCCGATGGCAAGGCTCAGCGGTCCAGGAGAATCAACCTCCTCCTCTCTAGCTGGTTCCTGGCGTGCGACGCTGCGCTGCGGTGATGGTGCGGGGGCGACTGGCGGTAGAGCGCGTGCGGCAGGCGGTGCGGCTCTGACTGGAGTAGGAGCGATGACTCGGTCGAACTCCTCAGTGGTAGGCAGACGGCGAGCAGTGGCCAAAACGGCCGGTGCATACGAGGCTGAAGACGAGACGAATGTCAGAGGCGGCGCCGTGTGGAGAAGCTCCTTCCTGCTGGCAGGACCGCCCCGGACTAAGTCCATGCGGGCAGCCACAAGATCATCTACGAGGTTGTCGAAAGACTCCTCCAGAGCCTTGAGATACTCCACAACCATCTCGATGGCTTCATCTCGCTCTCCCCGATGGCAGGCGAACGCATAGTGGCTGGTGTAAGGCACATGGCATGGGAGGTAGCGGTAGCGACGAGTCTTCATCGTAGGAAGGATGTCCCGAAGGCGAGCTATCGCCTCACGGGCAGCCATCTGCATGGCATGCCTCTCCGTAGGCATGGCCCTTCCCATAAAACGGAAATGGCGAGCAGCAGATCGTCCTCCCCTGAATTGCACCACAGCCTGGTGCATAGACACGTCGTCACTGAGCTTGTGCTGATAGTGTGAACTCCGGGCGAGCTGCTGGCCCGATCACGAGCTTGGTGATGGAGATGAGGAGCTTGACAAACCCCTCGGGCACGTTGGTGAACACTCGATTCTCACAGCTGCTGCCAGCCATCTACAAGAGTAGGCAAAAATTCTGAGTAGTCATGTCATAAATTTTATGATGACCAACAGAAAATAGCTACAATTGCAAAATGCTGAAGAAGCACTAAAGACGCTAATAACCGATTAGCGATCGCACCTAGTGGCTTCCTACAGTCAGCCTGGCTCTGATACCAAGCTTGTCACGACCGGTTTTTCAATAAAATAATTATTGAGAAACCAATCCCTGTTACGGACCAGCGAGGAAGAATTCCTTCTCACTGATAGACAATATATTGGTCACAGAAGAAAAATACCAGGTGTACTAAATATAATACAAGGTTGAGCAGAAACTGCCCAACAATTTATTACATGCACGCCGATAAAACAATACGGCGGATAGGGTGGCAAACTACTAACTCATGATAAAAACGGTGGTGGAAATATCATCGCGAAGCGAGTGACATGATTCCGGAATACTACAACTCTTCGAGCGTCGGAGTGAGGCTCGAGAAGACTTATTGTGGGTGGCGGAAGCGTAAACGATACAAGTGACCAATATCCGGGATCGCGCAGGACTGACTGGGACTCCTCTAGGCGTCGGACGCGCTATCAAACTCTTCATCCAAGAGATCGCCTTCGTCAACATCTGGCCAAATCAACAAGCCAGGTGAGTACTATGAAAGTACTCGCAAGACAGTTCGGACATAAGGTATAACAAATGCAAACATGAAGCACGTGAATAAGTTAACCAGAGCGATCAGACATAGAGATAATAAATACTGGGTGCCAAGCGAGGGTCTGAATGACGCCTCGAGCGGAAACTGCAGAATAGTAATGCGGGTGCCAAACGAGTGTCTGAAAGACTCCTCGAGCGAAAAATGCGGAATAATAATACAGGTGCCAAATGAGTGTCTGAAAGACTCCTCGAGAGGAAAATGCGGAATAAAAATACAGGTGCCAAACGAGCGTCTGAAAGACTCCTCGAGAGGAAAATGCGGAATAAAAAATACAGGTGCCAAACGAGTGTCTGAAAGACTCCTCGAGCGGAAAATGCAGAATAATAATGCCACAGTCGGGCGTCGGGGCGACACCACATAAAGGGCTTATAACAGAAAGTAAAGACAGTGTATGCCGCAGTCGGACGTCTGAGCGACATCACATAAAGGGCTTATATCGAAAGTGAGAAACGAGTACACGCCACAGTCGGACGTCTGCGCGACGTCACATAAAGGGCTTATGTCACAACTCATTAATACAATAGCTCGGAGACATAAATTATCACAAGCATGAGACACAAAATAAAGTTAGTCCATCAACTGGAATAACAATAAATCTGAGATTTTACCGCTTGAGCTTGTTCACCGGGGGCAAGATTTTCACACGGATAGATTTGGATGTAAAGTCTACATTACTGATCATGGATACGATGATTTGGAAAGAATTGACTCTGCAGAGTTTGTACTTAACGACAGCCAACGGATTTCAGTAGCCACGGGGACTAGTTCCGTCTACGGTGTTCTGGAAGGAACACGTCTAACCAGTACACACCCAATTTAACCATCCGAAGCCAGGGATCACCCTCGGCAACATTCAGGAAAAACCCTGAGTCGGGGAGGCTACAACCTCGCGTAGCATGGGATCAAATTTCTATACGCGTGCTATAAGGGGGTGCCCCCCCTCTCGGTCCCAACCGGAAACACCCATGCCCCCTGACCGAATGACTGGCTTTAATCCTGGGCCAAGGTACCATCATCCCAGCCTCTCTGTTTGGTGTGTACACGGAAAGAGGTTACCAACTTACTAAACCGTATCCTGGCAATGAGACATGTGGTAGCACGGAAAGGGGAAGGGACGATAACACGGCTCCAACCATGTTAACGTCGGAAAAGTCGGATGACACAAGGCTGGCATGCTACAACAGTACCACCTTGCTGCCCTTCATGTCACCACATGATTAGGCCACCTCTCATCAGAGGTCATCGCAACTTTGGAACATGCGGGAAAAGATCGATAACGTGGCTCCAACCACGTTAACGTCAAAGAAAGTCGGATGACGCAAGGCTGGCATGCTACAACAGTACCACCTTGCTGCCCTTCATGTCACTACATGATTAGGCCACCTCTCATCAGAGGTCATCGCAACTTCGGAACAACCGGGTCGTTGCCTTACAAGCAACGAGATATTTACCGACACTCATATGCCACACACAAACTTTCACATGAACATGCAAAACATCTGCCATATCAAATGTTCAAACATGCTTGCCTGGTTCGGAGAAGTCAGAGTCTAGCTCGGCGAAGTTCGCGGCTCCGTCCCCTCTCCCGGAACCTACGGCAATCACGAAACGGGGTACTAACGTGAAAACCAACACATGCACAGAAACTTTGCCAAATATTATTCAAATAAATCCCATAAAAAACTAGACAAAATCTGGAGATTGATAGAAAAAGAATCACTCAAAAATACCTTTTCATTAAAAAGTTATAAAGGTTTCTGTCCAGGGACCTTTCTGTAATGAAACAGAAAAGTTCCAGGGTTTTAACTGAGAAAACAGAAAACGCTTCGGCTGGGAATGCGCAAGCGCAAGGAGAAAACGTATTTTGCCCGAAGGCGCCAACAGAAAACGGTTCGGGGAAATAAAACAGAGGCTGACACGCGGGGCCCGCATGTCAGGTTTGGAAGCTCGCCGGCGCCCGAAGACGGCGGTGGACGCCGGCGTCGAACCACGGCGAGTTAGGAGAAACGGAGGGTACCAAGAGCTTCAGTGTCTTCTTCCGCGTCGGTGGGTGGTGGACTCGTCCAACGGGGAGCACTACGTCGACGGCGACACTATCTCCGGCGGACGGCGGTTCGGGTGAGGTTGGGGAACTCCGGTGGAGGGCTGCAAAGTACGAATTGAGGCGCGGGTCAGAACGGGTGATGCAAGGAGAAGCTACTGGCAAGAGAATGGGGGCTGCGGAGCACACACGGGGGCGAATCGGGCTGGATCCCGTGGCGGGTCGCGGCGGCCGGAGTCGAGGAAGGAGACCCCCTCGCGGCTCTTCCAGTGGCTGGGCGTGCTCTAGGGGAAGTGTAGGGCTGGTGGGTGCTCGAGTTGAAGCTCGGGGCCCCTATTTATAGGCAGATCGACGGGGTGGCCGTGAACGGAGAATCTCCGGCGAGCGATTACGGCGGAGCAGTGGGTTGGCAGGGGGTTTGAGCGGTCGAGCAGCATCAGTGGATGTTACTGGACTCGATTTGCAGCTGAACGGGGTTGGTCTTGGCGTAATGGCGTCTGCCCACGGTGAGGTGACCGCACGGGCTCAACGGCGGCAGAGAGCGCGCTCCGCGCCCTGGGGTTCACGACGAGAGCGGCAGCGCATTCGGGGGAGTGGACGGCCACGCGGCGGGCTCCGGTGGTTTGGGCGGCGCTGGGTGGAGTCGGCGGCGCCGTGTCTCCTGCTGGCGTCCGCAAAGCCGTCGCCGGCGTCGGTCACGGGGCGGCGCACCTTCTGCTGCTCGTCGCCAACGCCCGCAAGATGCCAGGCACTCGTGCGGTGCAGGAACGAGAGGGCGAGGACGAGGAGCAAGGCGACGCGAGGGTACTGGCGAGATCGATGCCCGTTTCTGAAGAAAACGACAGCAGCCACTTGACTGAACTCTGAACTTACTGAATCTTGACAGTGACCAAGCATTGCAGGTGTTCAACAGTAGGTTTTGGTAAAGAGATAAATTTTTCTGGAGCTGTAACTTGGTGAGACGATCACTCAAAGCACCCAGGGGCTGCCTGAATTTACTTGGAATTTTTGGAGAAAGTTTTGAATGAATTTCACCAAATTTGGCAAATCTGGTCCAAACTTGCAGCTGCTGTAGTTTGAAATTTTTGAACTGGAGACCAGTGGATCTTCATGGTTCCAGGTTGAGGGTTCAAAGGACTAGGAGGGGAAAAAGGTTTGGTGGCAAAAATCAAAACAGAAAAAGGAGTTCCTTTGTAAATCTCCAAGAGGTAGAATAGAAGGCAGAAAATATTTGAATAGAATTTGAATGGAAAATAAATACATGGGGAGGTTCAACTTGCTGGATTTGATGTAAATCATGATCCAGAGGTGAGGGAGTGTTTAGGAGAGAGGATTTGCACTTATGCCATGTCAAGAAGGAATAGTTGAAAGTGGCAAAGTACTTTCCAAAAGCCATAGTGCATTCTCAAAAATATTTCAAAGGTTATTTTCTCAAATGAAAAACATTTTGTCTTGAGTCCAATGAAAAGCAAGAACCTCCAAGACCAAAGGAAGATCTTGGGTGGATCCAAACAAAACTTTTGCCATAAAGAAAAAAAAAATTTGAGAGTGAGAGTTCTCTTGAAGATTTTTTTTTAAATCACTCCCTTCAAGTCAAATAAAATCTTTTGAAAGATCCAAATAAAAACTTGGGTGTCACAAGACTCCTCGTCATGTCCGTGATCACATCCGGGACTCCGAACTACCTTCGGTACATCAAAACGCATAAACTCATAATACCGATCGTCATCGAGCATTAAGCGTGCGGACCCTGCGAGTTCGAGAACTATGTAGACATGACCGAGACTCATCTCCGGTCAATAACCAATAGCGGAGCCTGGATGCTCATATTGGCTCCCACATATTCTACGAAGATCTTTATCGGTCAAACCGCATAACAACATACGTTGTTCCCGTTGTCATCGGTATGTTACTTGCCCGAGATTTGATCATCGGTATCTCAATACCTATTTCAATCTCGTTACCGGTAGGTCTCTTTACTCGTTCCGTAATGCATCATCCTGTAACTAACTCATTAGTCACATTGCTTGCAAGGCTTATTGTGATGTGCATTACTGAGAGGGCCCAGAGATACCTCTCCAACAATCGGAGTGACAAATCCTAATCTCGACCTATGCCAACTCAACAAACACCATTGGAAACACCTGTAGAGCATATTTATAATCACCCAGTTACGTTGTGACATTTGATAGCACACTAAGTGTTCCTCCGGTATTCGGGACTTGCATAATCTCATAGTCATAGGAACATGTATAAGTCATGAAGAAAGCAATAGCAACAAGTTAAATGATCACTGTGCTAAGCTAACGGAATGGGTCAAGTCAATCACATCATTCTCTAATGATGTGATCCCGTTCATCAAATGACAACTCATGTCTATGGTTAGGAAACTTAACCATCTTTGATTAATGAGCTAGTCAAGTAGAGGCATACTAGTGACACTCTGTTTGTCTATGTATTCACACATGTACTAAGTTTCCGGTTAACACAATTTTAGCATGAATGATAAACATTTATCATGATATAAGGAAATATAAATAACAACTTTATTATTGCCTCTAGGGCATATTTCCTTCAAATTTGTGGCGCCGTTGCTGGGAGGATCCTCAACATAACCAGGTTCCTAATCACCAATCTCATATCCTCGCAATTTACATTATTTGCCATTTGCCTCTCTTTTTCCTCTCCCCCACTTCACAAAAATTTGCCGTTTTATTCGCCTCTCTTTTTCCGTTCGCCGTTTTCTTGCCGGATCTATTTTTGTGTGCAATCTTGTTTGCCGTCATGGATAGTTCTTCCTCTATTTCTTGCACTCCCGAGGACGAGGTCCTCAACTTTAAACAAAGGGGAGGAGAAAATTTAAAAGATGCTTGGCATAGAATTTGCAATGCTCATATAGATCTATCCGTAAGCAATCTACCGTTGTGCTTCTACGTTGTTTTTATGTTGGCATCACCACTTGGTATAGATTCGTCCTTGATACGATTACCAGTGGAAATTTCTTAATGAGTCCTCCTTTTGATGCTCTTAATGCTATGGGAATTTTAGTGGGCTCCCCACCTCTTATGGTTAATGGAACAATTTTGACCCTTGAACATGTTATGGAAAGACTAGATGCTATTGAAAAAAAATGCTCACCGAAGATCATATGGAAATTATACATAAAAGATGCATAATTTTGCTACTAATCTTGGATCAAAAGCAGGTGATATTTTTAAGTTGTTAAAAGAAAGGGGTACCTTAATCCATGAAAGAATACAAGAAAGCCCATCTCGGATCGGTAAATTGGAAGAAATATTTAGTAATCTAAGCACGGCTTTTATTACCACTAAAATTACCGAGGAAACACTAGTAAAGAGTAGGAGATCTAAGAACAAGGGTGCAACTTCTAGTAAAGAGGATCCTAAGATGATTAGTATCCACCCGGATTTTGTTGAAGTGATTAGAGATCCTTTTTGCAAGAATGAGTTCTTTAATTTTATTCCTAGGAGCATTATTATTGAAAATCTTTATGCTAAATCTCTGAAGGATTCTAAGTGTTTGATTGAAGAGTTGGACAAAGATGACAAAACTTAGATCCTTGCCTTACGCCTAGCTAAGGGCGTAAAACTATAGCGCTTGTTGGGAGGCAACCCAATGAATAAAATTTATTTTTGCTTGTTTTATTTATTTTCTTGTGTGTTTGCAGAATTATGCTACTGGTATGATTGTGTTTTTTGTGTTTTAATTAGTGTTTGTGCCAAGTAAAGCCTTTAGGATCTTCTTGGGTGATAGTTGTTTGATCTTGCTGAAAAAGACAGAAACTTTGTGCTCACGAAAATAATTGTTAAAAATCACCAGAACGTGATAAAATGCCAATTCTTTTTGCAGATGACCAATATACAAATTACCCTGGTCGTCCTAATTTTTCAGATTTTTTTGAGTTACATAAGTATTCGTCAAAGTCAGATTACTACAGACTGTTCTGTTTCGACAGATTCTGTTTTCTTTGTGTTGTGTGCTTATTTTGATGGCTCTATGGTTTTCTTTGATGAGTTTTTGCCATAGAAAAGTTGGAATACAGTAGATATAATACAAAAACAAAATATGAATTGGTTTGATACAACAATTATAGTAGTGGTTTGCTTTGTTATACTAACGGATCTCACAAAGGTTTTGTTGAGTTTTGTGTGATTGAAGTTTTCAAGTTTTGGGTTATCTGACGATGGATGAAGGAAGGATGTAAGAGCCTAAGCTTGGGGATTCCCTGGCATCCCAAGATATTATCCAAAAAAGAGTAACCAACTAAGCTTGGGGATGCCCCCGAGTGGCATCCCCGCTTTCTTCCAACAACTATCGGTATTTTACTCGAGGCTATATTTTTATTCGTCTCATGATATGTGTTTTGCTTGGAGCGTCTTGTATGATATGTGTCTTTGATTGTTTCATTTTGTGTTTTAAGTCATCAATCCTTGCTGGACACACCTATTTGAGAGAGCCAAAATTATATCATGACTTGTTAGAATTGCTCTCTGTGCTTCACTTAAATCTTTTATGAGCTAGGACTTGCTCTAGTGCTTCACTTATATCTTTTTGAGCACGCTGTGCTTAGTATTTTTGAAGAAACGCTCTCTTGCTTCACTTAGATTTATTTGAGAGTTAGTAAAATTTTGAAGAAATTCTCTCTTTCTTCAGTTAAATTATCTTGACAGAAAGAAAATTTGTTATGCTCATGATCTTCACTTGTATTTGTTTGAGCTTATGAAAAGCAACACATAAAAATTAGTTCCAAAGTGATAGATATTCAAGAAGGATAAAGAAAAAAAATGTCATGAAGATCATTGGACAAAATAAACTTGATTCTTAGTAATAGTTTTGAGATATGATGATGTGATATGTGAGTTATGTTGATGAGTAATTGTGCTCTAGTAAGTATTGGTGTTAAGGCTTGTGATTCCCTATGCATGCAGGAAAGTCAATAATCTTGTAATGAAAATTATATGCTACTTGTGATGCATTATTCGGTGTTAATTATTCTTAATTCTTGCTTATGAGATTATTCGTTTCTTGGTTGGCCGCTTCTCAATCTTTTTGCTAGCCTTCATTTTGCACCAAGTATGACCTCTACTTGTGCATCCAAAATCCTTTAAACTAGTTTTGCCACATGTGTCCACTATATCTACCTATATGCGGTATTCTTTTGCTGTTCTAAGAAAATTTGCATGTGCCATCTCTAATTTTCAAAATAAACTTCTCTTTTGTGTGTTTGTTTCGCTCGCGGAACGGTAACGAGTGGCTAATATTTTTCATGCTGGATGTGTTATTCTCACGATGAGTGTTTATTCACTTGTCATTGCACGAGAGTAAGTCAAAGGTTTTAGGGATGCCCAGTCCTGAAATGCAAAAATGAATTTACTTTATGTTGCCAAATAATAAATTCCTTGGAAAGTGTTAGTATGGCGGGCAACCGTGGATACGGCTAGCCATGGAAAGTGAAAGAATGGTGGAAAAAGGAATAAACTTTATTTTCTGTTTGGGAACCACCTATGCCATATCTAGCATGGAAAGTGTTCGTAGCTCTACGTCGTTTTCGTTGGTGGGATGGATGCACCTCCCAAAATGTTTTTATCTCTAATTTTTTCGCTTTGAGCTCTGGCACCTCTACAAATCCCAACTTCCCTCTACGAAGGGCCTTTCTTTTACTTTATGCAATTTTTTATTTTTGAATTTGAGTCTCCATCTTCTCTTATAAAAGCACCAACTAAGAGGCAATATGATCGTACTTAAGTATTGGGTGCAGCTAATATTCGAGTGTGTTTCATGAATGGATCAATGTTTGAGCATGATGGCCTAGGGATAACTTGTTTTAGCATTGATATTTTGAAAGACATGGTTGCTTGTTGATATGGTTGAGTATCTAAATTATTATGTCAAAACTAGACTATTGCTTTGAATCACATAAAAGTCCAAATGTCCATGCTATAAAGAAAATAATATGATATGACTTGATGAACAACACTCCACATCAAAAATTCTGTTTTTATCACTTACCTACTCGAGGATGAGCAGGAGTTAAGCTTGGGGATGCTGATACGTCTCCAACGTATCTATAATTTTTGATAGTTCCATGCTTTTTTATTATCAATCTTGGATGTTTTATAATCATTTCATAGCCATTTCATATCATTTTTGGTACTAACCTATTGAAATAGTGCCCAGTGCCAGTTGCTGTTTTCTGCATGTTTTTTACATCGCAGGAAATCAATATCAAACAAAATCCAAATGCCTCGAAACTTTACGGAGATTTTTTATGGGCCAGAAGGAAGAAGATGGGCCTTGGTTACACCTGGGGGGAGTCCCGAGGAGGGGACAACCCACCAGGGCGTGCCAGGAGGCCCTGGCGCGCCCTGGTGGGTTGTGCCCACCTCGGGTGCCCCCAGACCGCCTCTTTGCTCTATAAATACCCCAATATTCCAGAAACCCTAGAAGCATCGACGAACTATTCATCCAGCCACCGCAGAGTCCAGAACCACCAGATCCAATCTAGACACCATCATGGAGGGGTTCACCACTTCCATTGGTGCCTCTCCGATGATGCGCGAGTAGTTCTTTGTAGACCTTCGGGTCCGTAGTTAGTAGCTAGATGGCTTTCTCTCTCTCGCTGAATTCTCAATACAATGCTCTCTTGGAGATCTATATGATGTAACTCTTTTTGCGGTGTGTTTGTTGGGATCTGATGAACTTCGAGTTTATGACCAGTTATATCTTTTTATATCCATGAAAGTTATTTGAGTTTCTTTGATCTCTTATATGCATGATCTCTTATAGCCTCGTATTTCTTCTCCGATATTTGGGTTTTGATTGGCCAACTTGATCTATTTATCTTGCAATGGGAAGAGGTGCCCGGTAGTGCGTTCAATCTTACGATGCTTGATCCCAGTGACAGAAAGGGAACCGACACGTATGTATCGTTGCTACTAAGGATAAAAAGATGGGATCCCTATCTGCCGCAACAGATAACGGATCTTGTCTACATCATGTCATCGTTCTTATTGCATTATTCTGTTTTCCATGAACTTAATACACTAGATGCATGCTGGATAGCGGTCGATGTGTGGAGTAATAGTAGTAGATGCAGGAAGGAGTCGGTTTACTAATCTTGGACGTGATGCCTATGTAATGATCATTGCCTGGATATCGTCATAATTATTTGAAGTTCTATCAATTGCCCAACAGTAATTTGTTTACCCACCGTTTGCTATTTTTCTCGAGAGAAGCCCCTAGTGAAACCTACGCCCCCCGGGTTTTCTTTCTCATATATTTGCCTTGCGATCTACTTTTCCTTTGCGTTTTTATTCAGATCTATTAAACCAAAAATACAAAAATAGCTTGCTGCGTTTTATCTCTATTTATTTATTTGGCGTTCGATCTATCAATCTACTACAATTTACCTCATGTATGTTTGCCTATCCTGAGGCGCCGTACCCCGAAAAGGATTGACAACCCCTTTAAAATGTCTGGTTGCGAGGTGTTGTTGTTTGTGTGCAGGTGCTGTTTACATTGTGTTGCTTGTTCTCCTACTGGTTCGATAACCTTGGTTTGATCACTGAGGGAAATACCTACCGTCGCGGTGCTACATCATCCCTTCCTCTTGGGGGAAATTCCAACGTAGTTGCAGCGACCATCACGCCTGAGAAGGCCACCGTCGAGTGTCTACTCCCCCTCCGAGGGGCGGATCGTATGCGGCCCAGCGGTATGATGACATGCGCCCGTATGGTGATGAGCGGAGAGATCCAATCGACCCAAGAGAGCTTGGACTTGATGCGAGATCACTTGTCGTACAAGGTTTGGTCAACAGAGGCCAGGCACACAGAGAAGGACAAGTCAGTGACCGTCCGAGTGGAAGCAGAGTGCATGTTTCAGGACCTGAATGTTTTAGCAGAGCCATCCGAGCTGCTGAGATCCCTCCCAACTTCAGGTTGGCGACGGGCGTGAGTAAGTTCACCGGTGAGTCAAAGCTCGACACTTGGCTAGAAGATTACCGAATGGCAGTGCAGATTGGCGGAGGCAACGACAACATAGCCATGAAGCACCTCCCCCTGATGCTCGAAGGTTCGGCAAGAGCTTGGTTGAACTAGTTGGCCCTTGGAAGTATTTTCGGTTGGGAAGAGTTGGCCGAGTGTTATCAAAACATTCGAGGGCACCTGCAAGTGACCTGCTGGACTGACTGAATTGCGGCACTGCGTTCAGAAACAGAACAAGACTTTGAGAGACTTCATCCAGAGATGTACTACTCTTCATCATATTGTAGAAAATGTGTCAGAGCACCAGGCAGTTTGCGCCTTCAAGGAGGGTGTTCGTTACAAGAGCTCAACCTGAAATTCGGTCGGTCAGGGGACATGTCCCTTGCCCGAATGATGGAAATTGCCAATCGGTATGCTAACGGCGAGGAGGAAGACCGACTCTGTAGTGGCAAGAATCAACCAGTCGCCCAAGACACCAGAGGAGGAAATTCCAGTTGGAAGCAAAAGCGCAAGGCTGAGCCTGCAGGTCCTGCTGAGGCCGCCGCTTTGAATCAAGGAAGTTCAAGGGAAAGCCTAAAGGGCCATGGATCCCCAAAAAAGTGAAAGACCAGGCAGGAAATGATGTTCTTGATTTTCTGTGCCACATACACACCAAAACAGATGCAGAGGGTAACTTGATTCTGCCCAAGCATACCACTCGTCAGTGTCGACTCCTGATTCAGAGTTCCCGAGAAAGTCAGCCCAGTGAGAAGGAAAAAGGACCTGATAAGGAAGAAGATAAGGAGGAAGATGATGGTTACCCTAATGTCAATGCTACTTTCGTGATTTTTGCTCACATCGAGAGCAAAAGTTGACTGAAAGTTATAAATAGAGAAGTGAACATGGTTGCTCCAGCAACTACGACGTATTTGAAGTGGTCAAAAACTCCCATTACATTCAACCAGTCAGATCACCCAGTGCACGTTGCTACCCCCGGGCGGCAAGCGTTGGTGGTCGACCCGGTCGTTGGGGGCACCCGACTGACCAAGGTGCTGATGGATGGCGGCAGTGGCTTGAACATTCTGTATGCTGAGACCCTCCAAGGGATGGGCATTCCGATGTCCAAGCTCAGTGAGAGTAACATGCGATTTCATGGAGTCATCCCAGGAAAGAAAGCAGATTCACTCGGTCAGATCACTCTTGACGTGGTTTTCGGTGATTCAAATAATTACCGCAAGGAAAAGTTGACGTTTGAGGTGGTGGATTTTCACAGTGCCTATCATGCTATTCTGGGTGGACTCGCATATGCTCGTTTAATGGCTCGACCATGTTACGTATACCTCAAGTTGAAGATGCATGGTCCTAGAGGCATGATCACAATCACGGGGAATCGGCAAAGAGCGGAAGAGTGCCTCCAGAAGGGCTCAAAGATTGCCGATGAACAGATGGCAGTAGTAGAGATGGAAGAATACAACAAGAATGTAGATCCGAGTGATTTGTTGCGAGCTAAGAAGCCTGCTTCAGAGTCTGCATTTCAGTCAGCTGGTGAGACAAAGCCTGTTCATATTCACTCGACCGATCCCAATGCTGCTCCGACCCACATCTCAACAACACTCGATAGTAAATAGGAAGAAGCGCTCGTCCAGTTCCTCCTTGAGAACTGGGACATCTTCGCATGGAAACCATATGACATGCCGGGTGTACCCAGGGGATTGACTGAGCACCGTTTGTGCGTCAACCCAATAGTAACCTTTCAAAGAACATCTCCGTCGGTCCGCAGTGGAGAAGAGGAAAGCAATTGGTGAAGAGGTAGCTCGGCTTCTGGCAACTGAGTTCATCTGTGAGATATACCACTCTGAGTGGCTCGCCAATGTTGTCATGGTCCCCAAGAAAGATGATTCGCTTCGTATGTATATCAATTTCAAGCACATCAATCGGGCCTGCCCGAAGGATCACTTCCCTCTCCCCGCATCGACCAAATTGTCGACTCAACTGTGGGATGTGAGCGTTTGTCCTTTTTGGATGCGTATTCCCGGTACCATCAGATCCGACTATACGGACCCGATGATATAAAAACAACCTTCATCACCCCATTCGGGTGTTATTGCTATATTACCATGCCCTTTGGTATCAAGAATGCTGGCGCCACGTTCATGCGCATGATTCAGAAGTGCCTTCTCACCCAAATCAGCCGGAACATGGAAGCATACATGGATGACATCATGGTCAAGTCACGTAAAGGCTCTGACATGTTGACTGACCTCGCTGAAACATTTGCCAACTTAAGAAGATATGATATCAAGCTCAATCCGTGAAAATGCACATTCGGTGTCCCAGGTGGAAAGTTACTCGGTTTTCTTGTTTCCAAATGAGGAATCGATGCAAACCCAGAAAAGAATGGAGCAATCCTTTGAATGAAATGCCCTGTGCATGTGCACGATGTTCAGAAGCTTACTGGTTGTTTGGCTGCACTGAGTCGATTCATCTCTCGTCTCGGTGAAAAGGCATTGCCTCTTTACCGACTGATGAAGAAGTCCGACAAGTTCGAGTGGACTCCTGAAGCTGAAGCAGTGTTTGTAGAGCTCAAAGCCCTGCTTTCCACCCAGCCGGTGCTTGCTGCCCCAGTAAGCAAAGAGCCTCTATTGTTATATATTGCAGCCACTAGACAGGTTGTCAGCACAGTGCTCACAGTCGAGCGGGAGGAAGAAGGCAAAGCTTATAAAGTTCAGCGCCCAGTGTATTATATCTCTGAAGTGTTGACTCCGTCCAAGCAAAGGTATCCGCATTACCAGAAGCTTGTCTACGGGATTTATCTGACCACGAAGAAAGTTGCACATTATTTCGCAGACCACTCAATTTCAGTCATCAGTGATGCCCCATTATCATAAATCCTGAACAATCGAGATGCAACCGGTCGAATGGCCAAGTGGGTGATACGTCTCCAACGTATCTATAATTTATGAAGTATTCATGCCATTATATTATCATTCTTGGATGTTTTACAATCATTTTATAGCAACTGTAAATCATTTTCTGGGACTAACCTATTGACCCAGTGCCCAGTGCCAGTTGCTGTTTTTTGCTTGTTTTTTAAATCGCAGGAAATCAATATCAAATGGTGTCGGTGTACTAAAATAGGGGTTCTATTTTAGTCCCCTTACTAAGTGCACTGGCAGTCGGAGCCGCGCGGCCACGACCACGCTAAGCAGGGCAATGGAGAGGGCCGGAGCCACAGAAACAATCAGCGCAACGCCAAAGACCGAGACCACAGAGAGGAGATGGACGAAGCAGGTTTCCCTGGCAGGACCCTTTTCGGGGCAGCCTCAGCAGCCCCGGCAAGACCCTTGCCGGGGCGGCTCGCCCACACTAGCGGAGTGAGCCACCCTCGAACCCACGGTCTCCAACACCATCAACCATGTTGGGCCAGGGCTCGGGAGGCACCTCCATGGTGACATGCAGATCTTTGTGAAGACAAAGAATATTCAAGATCAGATGAGGATTGGAAGGCAATGATCCTCGACAAGATTCTTGCCGAGGAAACCCACGAGACCCCCGGCAAGATCCTTGCCGGGGACGACAGTGCGCCACGGCTAGACCCTTGCCGGGCCACCCGGCAAGGCCCTTGCCAAGGGCGTCAGCGGGGCCATTGCCAGGCCCGCACCAACCAAGTCTCCACCACCGTTCACATGCAGCTGCCAGGTCAACCAGCTGGGCAGGCACCTGCGTGGCAACATGCAGCTTCCAGGCCAACTCAGCACACGCCTGCGTGGCGGCATGCAGATCTTCGTGAAGGCTCCACCACCGTGCCACCTCAGCTGCTTGCCTGCCTACATGGCGCCGCATGCATCGCTGGCCAGGGCGCGTGTCGAAGCGAGGAGGAGCGGCGACGGACGGGATGGGCCTCGCTCCCGCCCCCGATAAAGCAAGAGGAAACCTAAGCTACGCATTAAATGTGTCTGGTCCCGTAATAGCTAGCGATAAGCTTAACCACAGTACCCCGATGCCACCTCCTGGTGCCACTGTGGCGATCCCTTTGCCTATAAAAGGAGACCCAGGGCATCCATGAGAAGGATTCGGACTCTTGGACAAGTTACGCCCCTTGTAACTAGTTCGAGAACCTCAAGAACACAAATATACACATCCAAGCAGGACTAGGGTATTACGCACCTCTGCGGCCCGAACCTGGGTAAACGCTCCGCGTGCTTGTACTGACTGCTGATCCTGCTCTCCTCACCACCCAGCGCCCCGCAACCGCAGAAGGGATCCTCGTGATCCCATAGGTGTCGTTTCCCACCGACATCTTTGGCGCGCCAGGTAGGGGGCGCGCAGTAGTGAGCATCTTGTTTTGCAGCCAGTGGCATAGTTCTTCATCACCATGGCTCCCAAGAAGAAGATGACCACGGCGATCGGTTCATCTGGGACCGGACTTCCTGTACCGGTGCGGACCAGTAGCGGGCCAGTCACGGAGAGAACCCGTGGCGCGGCCCGCGAACATCCACATCACCCTGGCAGTCCAAGCCTGGTGAGCGGTGTCGTTCGTATGCCGGGCGACGAGCCACGCGTCGCGAGCTCCAGAGACGGAGTTGGGCCCCCCGCAGGCGGCGCGGGGTCCTCTAGGGGCGTCGTCGTGCCACCAGACGGCGGCGCGGCGACCTCCAAGACACCAACACCGGCGCCCACGGCGCGCTCTTCTCAGGTCGTGTGCGATGAGCAGCGCCGCCCCGCTGGTGACCCTGGGCGCCGCCCTGGGAAGAGTCCCATGCGCCCTTCACATGATGAGGAGGGCCAGCATGCGCGTCGAGGTACTAGCGGAGGTGGCGGACGGCCGCAGGGCCGTGATAGGGCTCCTTCTAACATGGTTAGAAGAAGACGAGGAGAAGACAACATTCATCACCCCATGTGGTACGTATTGCTTTTTACGGATGCCTTTCGGGTTGAAGAGTGCTGGCTCAACCTTTGCAAGAGCAGTCCAAATTGGTTTTGAGCCCCAGCTACATAGAAATATGGAAGCTTATATGGATGACATAGTGGTCAAAACCAAGGACAAAACAACACTTGTGCAAGATCTGGAGGAAACATTTGCAAACCTGCGCAAGATCAACCTCAAGCTGAACCCTGAGAAGTGTGTCTTCGGTGTCCCATCCGGCAAGCTTCTCGGGTTCTTTGTGTCGCAGTGCGGGATTGAGGCAAACCCAGATAAGATCAAGGCCATCGAGCAGATTGAGGCACCTAAGCGAATCAAAGACGTGCGTCGGCTCACTTGCTGCGTTGCCGCCATGAGCAGATTCATCTCCAAGTCCACGGAGCGTGCCCTTCCCTTTTTCAAGATCTTGAAGAAGACGGGCCCAATGGAGTGGACCCCGGAGGCCGAGGCAGTGCTGCAGGATTTGAAGAGGTACCTCTCCTCTATCATAGTGCTGGTTGCGCCCAAACCACAAGAACCGTTGCTGCTGTACTGTAACGCCCCAGGACTGATGCTTCTGATGCCTTCCATGTATTTCGAGTTTCGTCGTGTGATTTATTTGTTTGTTGCATTCATCATGTCATCATGAGCATTGCATTCTCATGTTTTCATAAAACTTGCATCTGCTCGTAGTTGCCGCTTCTTTCGTGTCTCGGTTGACCTTCTCTCAGATCAACCGGACCGCTCTCTTCTCTCTCTTTTCTGAGCTCATCAAGTTCCTTGCTTTCGTTGACCGTTCCGAGACCAACCGGGTTTTTCGAGTCCCTCTCCTCTGGCCGCTTAATCTTTCTCCACAGTGCATAGACCCCTTGTGTGCGTGTCCGAAACTTACCCAAACCCGAACTGCTCAGTCATCACCGTTGGATTCGGATCATCCTCAAGCATCCCAAAAATATCTTCGGTCCTTTGTTTCAACTTCCCTACCTATTTATTCTCGACCATCGGATTGCGATCGGATGGTCCAACTCCCCTCTTTTCCATATATATAGTCCACACCTAGTCTATTTTGAATAACCCTAAAATTTCTCCCCCTTGTCCCATCTTCCGCCACCGCCACACACCAGCCTTCCCCTCCACCTCCTCGATTTGCAAACCCAGCCAACCATCGTTTGAACCCCGACCACCGAGCACCTCCCACCTCGAGCTCCTCCCCCAGATCACCACGCCGCCTTCATGAGCCGTCCCCTCGATCCACCCATCCACCTCGAGCACCCGTAGGTGCCTTCGTCCGTGCGCCATCGGAGCCCCAAGCTGTCACCCCGTCGTCCTTCGTCCTCGCAACAGCCTTCATCCACAATCACAGGAGCTCCTCCCGAGCGGGAGCGCTCGCGCCCGAGTTCCCAGCTGGCCCAAGCTCTCCTCCAACCAGAACCCCAGCGCCAGCAGCAGCCATCTCCCTTGCGAGCCCCTGCTTCCTCGCGCTCCGTCGCCGTCCCGCTCGTCCAAGCGTCCGCTGTTCGCAGCTATGGATGCCGCCATCCGAGCTGCTCAAGCCGACGCCGTCCAGGGTCCCGACGACCTCGCCGTCCTGGACTCCTCCGCCGCGCCGGCGAGCGCGACGCCGGAGCACCACAGGTCGCCGTGTCTCCTCCTCCCATCCTTCTCCTGCTCGCCTCCCCTCTGTCTCTCATCCCTCTCGTTTTCTCTCTGACTAGGAGCACCAACTGCCGCCACCATCGCCGGAGATGGGCTCCCGACGCCCAGGTCCGCTCGGATCCGGCTGCATCCGCGCCATCCCGGTCGCCAAGTCCCGCGCCGCCGTCGTCTTCACGAACTGCACCGAGCGCAATCGAGCCCTGCTTCCCCTGCGCGCGTTCCCTCCTGTGAGTTCAGATCGAGCAGCAGCAGGTCGTCGGTGCGTTGACCTCGTCCCCTCCACCTCCTCGTTCGATCCAGCCAGGAGCAGCCCAGGGACCGGCCTCTTCCAGCCTTTGCATCGAACGGGCCAAGGCCCACTGGGTGAGCAGCCCCCCAGCCCCCTGTGCTCTGTTGGCCCAGCAAGTTTATGCCCGATGCGTGTTTTTTTCCTCTGTTGCGATTTAGCTATTATCTGGGATTTACTGTTTTACAGAAAAGTCCCTCTAGATCATGCATTTAATAACTCACAAACCGTGCATCACATGTAAATAATTTATATATGTAAAATGCTTAGAATTTTGTGTAGATTAATAATTTGCAACTCTCATCCATGTTTAAAATGTTTAAACTTGCTGTTTGTTTAATTTTGCATAAATAGCATGTTAAAATGATTTATTCCATAACTAAATAACCGTAACTCTATTTAAATAAAGCTTATATGTAAATGGGGTGGAAAAATGCCTAGTTTAACATGGTGAACTCATCTTGCATGTTTAAGAACTCTAAAATATGGTTTAGGGCAGAACAGTACCAAATCTAAAATATGCACATGGGGATTTTCCGGAATTGTTGTTTGTTGTTTCGGCCTCATTTAAACTTGCCTAGATAGGTAGTTTTATTATGCTTTACCTTTTTCCATGTTAACCAACATTTAATATTGATGTTTACCTAAACGAGAGAGAACTAAATAACTCGAATGTGGTGTTTTGTCAATATGTAACTCGTTGCATATTGAGCTCCACTTAACTTGTAGTATTGTTTGTGCACTTTGCCATGCCATGACTCATTAAACCGGACATGCATCATACTTGTTTGTGCATCATGCCATGTTTATGTGATGATTGTTTACCATGTTGCTTGCTTCTTTCCGGTTTGTTTCTCTCGGTAGCTTTGGTTTCGTTCCGGAGTTGTGAGGATTCGTTCGACTACGTGGGTTTGTCTACTTCATGGACTCGTTCTTCTTCCTTGCGGGATCTCAGGCAAGATGACCATACCCTCGAAATCACTTCTATCTTTGCTTGCTAGTTGTTCGCTCTATTCCTATGCCGCGCTACCTACCACTTGCTATATCATGCCTCCCATATTGCCATGTCAAGCCTCTAACCCACCTTTCCTAGCAAACCGTTGTTTGGCTATGTTACCGCTTTTGCTCAGCCCCTCTTATAGCGTTGCTAGTTGCAGGTGAAGATGAAGTTGGTTCCATGTTGGAACATGGATTTGTTGGGATATCACAATATCTCTTATTTTAATTAATGCATCTATATACTTGGTAAAGGGTGGATGGCTCGGCCTTATGCCTGGTGTTTTGTTCCACTCTTGCCGCCCTAGTTTCCGTCATATCGGTGTTATGTTCCTTGATTTTGCGTTCCTTACGCGGTTGGGTGATTTATGGGACCCCCTTGACAGTTCGCTTTGAATAAAACTCCTCTAGCAAGGCCCAACATTGGTTTTAACATTTTCCACCTAAGCCTTTTTCCCTTGGGTTCTGCAGACTCAAGGGTCATCTTTATTTTAACGCCCCCGGGCTAGTGTTCCTCTGAGTGCTGGTCCAAACCGAGTGATGTCCGGCGCCCCCTGGGCAACCAGGGTCTATGCCAACCTGACGTCTTGCTCATCTGGTGTGCCCTGAGAACGACATATGTGCAGCTCCTATCGGGATTTGTCGGCACATTCGGGTGGCTTTGCTGGTCTTGTTTTACCATTGTCGAAATGTCTTGTAAACCGGGATTCCGAGACTGATCGGGCCTTCCCGGGAGAAGGAATATCGTTCGTTGACCGTGGGAGCTTATGATGGGCTAAGTTGGGACACCCTTGCAGGGTATTATCTTTCGAAAGCCGTGCCCGCGGTTATGAGGCAGATGGGAATTTGTTAATGTCCGGTTGTAGAGAACTTGACACTTGACTTAATTAAAATGCATCAACCGCGTGTGTAGCCGTGATGGTCTCTTTTCGGCGGAGTCCGGGAAGTGAACACGGTTTGGGTTATGTATGAACGCAAGTAGTTTCAGGATCACTTCTTGATCACTTCTAGCTTCTCGACCGTTGCGTTGCTTCTCTTCTCGCTCTTATTTGCGTAGGTTAGCCACCATATTTGCTTAGTGCTTGCTGCAACTCCACCTCATTACCCCATCCTACCCATAAGCTTAAATAGTCTTGACCCCGCGGGTGTGAGATTGCTGAGTCCTCGTGACTCACGGATACTTCCAAACAATTGCAGGTGCCAATGATACCAGTGCAGGTGATGCTACCGAGCTCTAATGGGAGTTCGACGAGGAACTTGGTCATTACTATGTTTCGTTTCCTGAGGATCAGTAGTGGAGCCCAGTTGGGACGATCGGGGATCTAGCAATTGGGGTTGTCTTCTTTCATTTTGGTTCCGTAGTCGGACCTGGATTGTTCTCTGTATGATGTATGTTTAATTTATGTATTGTGTGAAGTGGCGACTGTAAGCCAACTCTTTATCCCATTCTTGTTCATTACATGAGATTGTGTGAAGATGACCCTTCTTACGACAAAACCACCATGCGGTTATGCCTCCAAGTCGTGCCTCGACACGTGGGAGATATAGCCGCATCGTGGGTGTTACAAGTTGGTAATCAGAGCCATCCCCGACTTAGGAGCCCCCTGCTTGATCGAATCGCTAACGTTGTTGAGTATAGAAAAAAATGTTTTGAGTCTTAGGATTATATATATATCGGAGAGTAGGATTCTTTTACTCCTCAGTCCCTTCGTCGCTCTGGTGAGGTCTCCTGACGTAGATGTTTTGCCTTTCCTCTCCTCAAATTTCACTAAATTTTTTTAGGATCACGCGGGTATCTTGGAATCGTTCCGGTGGTTTTGTGATGAGAACATTGTTCTTGGTGCCTCCTAACATTTAGGGGTTGTGGCAGTGTCCCGGGGAGTTCTGCTCCGAGGTGTTGTCGTCACAATTTTATCGTTGCAGTTCTGGAATACCTGAGGTTTTTTTCGCCGACATTGAAAATCTCTTTTATGAAGTTGTTGGTGAGATTACCTCGACGCCACCCAGTACTGGGGTGGGAGTTCGGGAGTATTGCCATAGCTCGTATAACGGATGCTTTTCGAAGGTTGAGGCACACGATTTCCGGAGTTTTTCTTGGTTATGTGTTGACGTATGGATACAGCTGGATCTAGGTATTGTTAGTTTGGGTGAGATATATTGCGTCCCCCGTATCCCCAACACCTGATTGCATAACCAGAAAGTGTCGGGAGTTTATAGGTGGGAATTCAAGTAGCTCCTAGAATATCTTTTCGACAGATGTATGATTTGAGATTGGGGTCCAACGTCTAGTGGTTCGCTTTTCACGGTCGATTTACAGTGGATGTGAGACGTCTTAAAGAATCCTTGGCTATGCCGATTCGGGGACGTCTTGTTTGTCATTCGTGACGTCCGCTATACGTCCTGCCCGTGGGGCCTCATCACAAACACTTTGGGCAAAATCTCTATCATATGTTTATTTCCGGCTTATTCTGCGAGCCAATCCTTTGTTTTGTTTTAAGTTGTGGTATTCGAGTTGCTTCATTGTCAGGTGTTGATTCCCTACCTTTTCTAAGTGGTGTTCTCATATTCCTATGTGGATACTAATCCTTCTTGATCATCGAGATTGCCATCTTAATTCTATTTCCAACCGGTGCGTTTCTCTTCGAGATGATCCCATCATTCTCCCCATCCGGAAGATCAATTATAAGTTTTCTCAACGCTGTTTATTCCATATGCCCCAAGTTGCCTTTGTTTTTCCCGCCCTCCCACCCTTTTTTCTTCAAGGACCTAGATTTCTTAATCAAGTATCCTTTTATTGATGGGAAGTCTCTCCATTCTTTTCCGTCAATGTTCTTATCCGGTGATTCTTAGGAAGATACTAACAGAGCTTAAAATCTAGTATTCTTTGTCTCTTTTCTTCTCTGGTGGATTAATTTCAAGCTTCGGTGTTGATTATATCTCTTCCTTTTGTTTCACATATCTTCCCATGTGAATTTCTTATCCAAGGCTCTCTTATTTATTCACCTTGCTCAGTTCATATCCGGAGTGTTGAAGATATCTTGGAAGATTCGTGTTTCCATTCTCAATCCGTTCTAGTTATTTTGAGGTTGTTATCTCATTCAAGCCATTTAATTCAACCGGTGCAATCCCCCCTTTCAATCAATCGTTCAATGGTGTATCTTTTAGTGGGCCCTAACCCACAGGTCTTTTCCCAGGATCTTACCTGACTCTTCTAACTTTTCCAGAGTTGTTCGCAATTTCATTGCAAAGTTTGACGTAAGAATGGGTTATCATCAGTCAAATGTCTTTCTCCAAGATCTTTCAAATTCTTTCCATCACTCGTTCAATCTTTCTATTTGTCATTCTGGAGTGCCTCAACAATTCACGGTGGTGTTTCTCATCGTCATTCTCTGCATTTGAAGACTGAAGAAGATTTTCTCTTAAATCTTGCTCCGTTCTCTTAAAGATGCGTAGTTCAAGCTTGATGTCATCCTCTCATAATTGTTTTCGATTGTGAGAACTCTTTTCACCCATCCGGAGCAATTCAGGAGTCTTTTCAGTTTGATTCTCCGGAGCCCATCATCTCAGAATTATTCATTCCAGCTTTCAGCTCTTGTTCCCCAAATCTTACCGGTGCATCGTTTAAATACCCTCTAATCAGTTCACGATCTCTTCGTTCTCATGTATCTAAATCCCCTAAAGTATCTTCTTTCGTTTTTCTAATTCTTCCCGGTGATTCGTGCTCTTTTCTTCGTTCATTTTCAATTCTTACGGTGGTCCTTTCAAGATTACTCTTCTCTTGTTATCGTATCAATTCATTCGTTCTTTCCAAATCCTACCGGTGGTTCGTTGAAGACCTTCTCAAGTTTGCGCTATATCTCTCTTAATCCTTTCTATGAGAATAAGTGGTATGCCAAATCCGCTGCTTGTCATCAATTTAAATTGGTGAAGGATACGCATAACGTAATTTTTATTATTGTTTCATCCAAGTGATCTAGTTTCTTCATTTCAGAGTTGTTCATCATGTCACATTTCTCGGTTCGAGATGCTTCACCTTTTCTTTTCCGGAGTTCCAAAATTTTCCGCATTATCTCGTCGGGAAGCTCCATCTAAATCATCGCAAGGTTCACCTTGTGTTTTCAAATTCTCTTTCTTTCTATAATCCTTTTATTACCGAAGTTCTTCATGGAGGCTCTACATGGTGGTTCGTCAAGGATTCTTTTCATTCTTCATTTGTTCTTCAAGATTTCTCTCGGAGCTATGATCTGCTAAACTTTACTCAAAATTTAACATGGTGTTCAACACATGTTTTGTTTTGAGGAGTTGAAGCATTCTTCATGTTGCATTCAAGGGCAATTCTTTCTACCTTATCTTTTGAAATGGTGTGATGTCATTCTTGATAATTTCCCTTCGTGTTTCATGATTCACAAGTTATCAAGAATGAGGTATTTAAACCCATCATTTTCTTCCTTGGAGTTATCTTGGGTTATATTTCACCTAAAGCCTTCCCTAAGGAACGTTGCTATTGTGGTGCTCATCAGTGATCCAAGTTTCTCCTTCTCTTCTCGGTGAAAGAGCTTCATCTTCGTGTTGCTCTCAAGCAACCAAATTGTTTTCCATAGTGGCATGTATTCACCTCTAAGTTTTGAGTTGTTTCCATAAGCCCACAACAAGCTTATTCTTACCGTTGTTGTTTTTCAAACAACTCTGTTCAATCCTACTTCGTAAGGATGCTCTTTCAAATTCATTTATGGTAGGAGATGTTGGTTTCATTCTTCGTTCTATTCATTCCAACTATCTTCTATTATTTCTTCCGGAGGCATTGCGATGTTGCTCGCTTCGACCCATCATCTTGTTTTGTCAAGATCATGTTATTTTATTGCTTATCCATTTAACCGGAGTGTTGTGTCTATCATTCCTCTTTTAACCGGAGTCTCATCCAAGTGCTTTCATTTTGCCAAGTTCATATTCTGTTCCTTCCATTTCCAACCGGAGTGTTGTCGCAATTGTTCTTTATCGTTCCTTGTACATCTTGTTTCAACCGGAGTGCTTGCATGTACTTCTTGTCCATTGTAACCCTTTTCTTATGTCTTTCAACCTACAAGGTTCTCTTGGTGTTCCTTGTTTCCGTTTACTACGGAGTGCTCTCAATTCGCTCATCTCCGTTGTGTCATTTCTTTCGAGCTGTTCAACTTTCAAGGTTCTTTGGGTTCACTAGTTTGTCAAAGAAGCAACTTTGTTTTACCTCTTCCTCTTCCGTTTCTCTCCGGCGCCATCCTTAGATCTCGAGACGAGATCCTCTTGTAGTGGTGGAGTGTTGTAACGCCCCAGGACCGACGCTTCTAATGCCTTCCATGTATTTCGAGTTTCGTCGTGCGATTTATTTGTTTGTTGCATTCATCATGTCATCATGAGCATTGCATTCTCATGTTTTCATAAAACTTGCATCCGCTCGTAGTTGCCGCTTCTTCCGTGTCTCGGTTGACCTTCTCTCAGATCAACCGGACCGCTCTCTTCTCTCTCTTTTCTGAGCTCATCAAATTCCTTGCCTTTGTTGACCGTTCCGAGACCAACCGGGTTTTTCGAGTCCCTCTCGTCTGGCCGCTTAATCTTTCTCCACAGTGCATAGACCCCTCGTGTGCGTGTCCGAAACTTACCCAAACCCGAACTGCTCAGTCATCACCGTTGGATTCGGATCATCCTCAAGCATCCCAAAAATATCTTCGGTCCTTTGTTTCAACTTCCCTACCTATTTATTCTCGACCATTGGATTGCGATCGGATGGTCCAACTCCCCTCTTTTCCATATATACAGTCCACACCTAGTCTATTTTGAATAACCCTAAAATTTCTCCCCCTTGTCCCATCTTCCGCCGCCGCCACACACCCACCTTCTCCTCCACCTCCTCGATTTGCAAACCCAGCCAACCATCGTTTGAACCCCGACCACCGAGCACCTCCAACCTCGAGCTCCTCCCCCAGATCACCACGCCGCCTTCATGAGCCGTCCCCTCGATCCACCCATCCACCTCGAGCACCCGTAGGTGCCTTCGTCCGTGCACCACCGGAGCCCCGAGCTGTCGCCCCGTCGTCCTTCGTCCTCGCAACCGCCTTCATCCACAATCACAGGAGCTCCTCCCGAGCGGGAGCGCTCGCGCCCGAGTCCCCAGCTGGCCCAAGCTCTCCTCCAACCAGAACCCCAACGCCAGTAGCAACCATCTCCCTTGCGAGCCCCTTCTTCCTCGCGCTCCGTCGCCGTCCCGCTCGTCCAAGCGTCCGCTGTTCGCAGCTATGGATGCCGCCATCCGAGCTGCTCAAGCCGACGCCGTCCAGGGTCCCGACGACCTCGCCGTCCTGGCCTCCTCCGCCGCGCCGGCGAGCACGACGCCGGAGCACCACAGGTCGCCGTGTCTCCTCCTCTCGTCCTTCTCCTGATCGCCTCCCCTCTATCTCTCATCCCTCTCGTTTTCTCTCTGACTAGGAGCACCAACTGCCGCCACCATCGCCGGAGATGGGCTCCCGACGCCCAGGTCCGCTCGGATCCGGCTGCATCCGCGCCATCCCGGTCGCCAAGTCCCGCGCCGCTGTCGTCTTCACGAACTGCACCGAGCGCAGTCGAGCCCTGCTTCCCCTGCGCACGCTCCCTCCTGTGTGTTCAGATCGAGCAGCAGTAGGTCGTCGGTGCGTTGACCGCGTCCCCTCCACCTCCTCGTTCGATCCAGCCATGAGCAGCCCAGGGACCGGCCTCTTCCAGCCTTTGCATCGAACGGGCCAAGGCCCACTGGGTGAGCAGCCCCCCAGCCCCCCTGTGCTCTGTTGGCCCAACAAGTTTATGCCCGATGCGTGTGTTTTTCCTCTGTTGCGATTTAGCTACTATCTGGGATTTACTGTTTTACAGAAAAGTCCCTCTAGATCATGCATTTAATAACTCACAAACCGGGCAGCACATGTAAATAATTTATATATGTAAAATGCTTAGAATTTTGTGTAGATTAATAATTTGCAACTCTCATCCATGTTTAAAATGTTTAAACTTGCTGTTTGTTTAATTTTGCATAAATAGCATGTTAAAATGATTTATTCCATAACTAAATAACCGTAGCTCCATTTTAAATAAACTTTATATGTAAATGGGGTGGAAAAATGCCTAGTTTAACATGATGCACTCATCTTGCATGTTTAAGAACTCTAAAATATGGTTTAGGGCAGAACAGTACCAAATCTAAAATATGCACATGGGGATTTTCCGGAATTGTTGTTTGTTGTTTCGGCCTCATTTAAACTTGCCTAGATAGGTAGTTTTATTGTGCTTTACCTTTTTCCATGTTAACTAACATTTAATATTGATGTTTACCTAAACGAGAGAGAACTAAATAACTCGAATGTGGTGTTTCGTCAATATGTAACTCGTTGCATATTGAGCTCCACTTAACTTGTAGTATTGTTTGTGCACTTTGCCATGCCATGCCTCATTAAACCGGACATGCATCATACTTGTTTGTGCATCATGCCATGTTTATGTGATGATTGTTTACCATGTTGCTTGCTTCTTTCCGGTTTGTTTGTCTCGGTAGCTTCGGTTTCATTCCGGAGCTGTGAGGATTCGTTCGACTACGTGGGTTTGTCTACTTCATGGACTCGTTCTTCTTCCTTGCGGGATCTCAGGCAAGATGACCATACCCTCGAAATCACTTCTATCTTTGCTTGCTAGTTGTTCGCTCTATTCCTATGCCGCGCTACCTACCACTTGCTATATCATGCCTCCCATATTTCCATGTCAAGCCTCTAACCCACCTTTCCTAGCAAACCGTTGTTTGGCTATGTTACCGCTTTTGCTCAGCCCCTCTTATAGCGTTGCTAGTTGCAGGTGAAGATGAAGTTGGTTCCATGTTGGAACATGGATTTGTTGGGATATCACAATATCTCTTATTTTAATTAATGCATCTATATACTTGGTAAAGGGTGGATGGCTCGGCCTTATGCCTGGTGTTTTGTTCCACTCTTGCCGCCCTAGTTTCCGTCATACCGGTGTTATGTTCCTTGATTTTGCGTTCCTTATGCGGTTGGGTGATTTATGGGACCCCCTTGACAGTTCGCTTTGAATAAAACTCCTCCAGCAAGGCCCAACCTTGGTTTTAACATTTGCCACCTAAGCATTTTTCCCTTGGGTTCTGCAGACTCAAGGGTCATCTTTATTTTAACCCCCCCGGGCCAGTGTTCCTCTGAGTGGTGGTCCAAACCAAGCGATGTCCGGCGCCCCCTGGGCAACCAGGGTCTATGCCAACCCGACGTCTTGCTCATCCGGTGTGCCCTGAGAACGAGATATGTGCAGCTCCTATCGGGATTTGTCGGCACATTCGGGTGGCTTTGCTGGTCTTGTTTTACCATTGTCGAAATGTCTTGTAAACCGGAATTCCGAGACTGATCGGGCCTTCCCGGGAGATGGAATATCCGTCGTTGACCGTGAGAGCTTATGATGGGCTAAGTTGGGACACCCCTGCAGGGTATTATCTTTCGAAAGCCGTGCCCGCGGTTATGAGGCAGATGGGAATTTGTTAATGTCCGGTTGTAGAGAACTTGACACTTGAATTAATTAAAATGCATCAACCGCGTGTGTAGCCGTGATGGTCTCTTTTCGGCGGAGTCCGGGAAGTGAACACGGTTTGGGTTATGTATGAACGTAAGTAGTTTCAGGATCACTTCTTGATCACTTCTAGCTTCTCGATCGTTGCGTTGCTTCTCTTCTCACTCTTATTTGCGTAGGTTAGCCACCATATTTGCTTAGTGCTTGCTGCAACTCCACCTCATTACCCCATCCTACCCATAAGCTTAAATAGTCTTGATCTCGCGGGTGTGAGATTGCTGAGTCCTCGTGACTCACGGATACTTCCAAACAGTTGTAGGTGCCGATGATACCAGTGCAGGTGATGCTACCGTGCTCTAATGGGAGTTCGACGAGGAACTTGGTCCTTACTATGTTTCGTTTCCTGATGATCAGTAGTGGAGCCCAGTTGGGACGATCGGGGATCTAGCAATTGGGGTTGTCTTCTTTCATTTTGGTTCCGTAGTCGAACCTGGATTGTTCTCTGTATGATGTATGTTTAATTTATGTATTGTGTGAAATGGCGACTGTAAGCCAACTCTTTATCCCATTCTTGTTCATTACATGGGATTGTGTGAAGATGACCCTTCTTGCGACAAAACCAACATGCGGTTATGCCTCCAAGTCGTGCCTCGACACGTGGGAGATATAGCCGCATCGTGGGTGTTACATGTACCTAGCGGCAACGAATCAGGTGGTTAGCGCCGCACTGGTGGCGCAGAGAGAGGTCGACGAAGAGGCAGCGGCGGTGGCAGAATCAACGGATGGCGAGCCGGAACCCTCCCCGGCAGGGCTCGGTCCCGGCAAGACTGAGTCCCCGGCAGAGGCTGACGCCAGTGCGACAGGGCCCGCGCGGCTAGGTGAAGTGACGCAGAAGAAGAAAATGGTGCAGCACCCAGTTTACTTCGTCAGCTCCCTCTTGCAGGGGGCTAGGTCGAGGTACTCAAGTGTGCAAAAATTGCTCTTCGGCCCCCTTATGGCCTCGAGGAAGCTGCGTCATTACTTCCAAGCGCACGAGATCACCGTGGTCACCCGCCTCCCGTTGCAGCGGATACTGCATAACCCAGATGCAACGGGGAGGATCGTGGAATGGGCCCTGGAGCTGTCGAGTTTCGATTTAAAGTTCGAAAGCACCTCGACGATTCAGGGCAGAGTCTTGGTGGAGTTCGTTGCAGAATGGACCTCGACGCCCGACGAAGAGGTACAGGAGACCACTCTCCCCGGCAAGGAAACGGGCCACAACTAGATCATGTACTTTGATGGGGCTTTTTCGCTGCAAGGCTCCGGTGCTGGCGTGCTGCTTGTCGCACCCATCGGAGAGCACCTCAAGTATGTCATCCAAATGCACTTTCCCCGGGAGATGTCAAGTAACAACACTGCCGAGTACGAGGGCTTGCTTGCCGGTCTCAGGATCGCAGCGGACCTCGGAGTCAAAAAGCTCATCGTCAAGGGTGATTCGCAGCTCATCCTCAGGCAGATCAACAAAGATTATCAAAGCCTGTTGATGGAAGCTTACGTGGATGAAGTGAGGAAACTAGAGGAGCGCTTTGACGGTATACAAGCAGAGCATGTCCCTCGGATGGAGAACGACATCGCCGACTACCTGAAAGCGGGCTGCCCTCAAGCTACCTGTGGAACTAGGTACTTTTGTGCTTCAGTTAACTCAACCATCCATCGAAACATCAATCGGGCAGAACAAGCGGAGGAAGCTAGGCTCCGGCAAATACTTCCCCACCGAGCTCCCCTAAGCCACTGGCGAAGATGTTGCCGTGGATGCCGATCCTGCCGCAGGGCAATCGACTTCGGCAGGGCCTCAGGGCATGGCCGTAGAGACAGCCACTCCCGTGGCAGAAGAGATGCCTTTGGTCCTTGCCGTCGAGCCACAGGCTCTGGCATGGGCGCAGCACAACGTTCGATTCCTCCAAATAGGAGAGCTTCCTGAGGAGCAGGAAGAGGCAGAGAGAGTAGCCCGCCGGTCTTCTCTGTACCAATTCGTTGACAACGTCTTGTACAGAAAAAGGTCGAATGGGGTGAAATTGAAGTGCATCTCCCGGGAGGAAGGACTAGAGCTATTGGCAGAGATACATGGAGGCATATGTGGCTCCCACATAAGGTCGAGGGCCCTTGCTGGCAAGGCTTTCCGGCAAGGTTTCTTCTGGGCCACTGCCCTCCAGGATGCGATGGCACTAGTAACCAAGTGTGAAGCGTGCCAGTTCCATTTGAAGAAGCTTCATCAACCAGCTCAAGCCCTTCAAACCATCCCTCTCTCCTGGCCCTTCTCGGTCTGGGGGCTTGACATATTGGGCCCTTTCCCTCATGCCGTCGGGGGATTTGAGTACTTATACGTTGCAATCGACAAGTTCACAAAGTGGCCAGAGGTGGAAGCGGTGAGGAAGGTGACAGCGCAGTCAGCCATCTAGTTCTTCAAAGGGCTAGTTTGCCGTTTTGGTGTACCCAACAGGATCATCACCGATAACGGCACACAGTTCACAAGCCACGCCTTCATGCAGTACATTGAGGATCTCGGCAGCAAGGTCTGTTTTGCTTCCGTGGCACACCCGCGAAGCAACGGCTAAGCAGAGAGAGCAAATGCCGAAGTTCTGCGAGGCTTAAGAACGAAGACTTTTGACAAGCTGCGCAAGAGTGGAAGGCACTGGATTGACGAGTTGCCGGTGGTTCTTTGGTTGACCAGAACGACGCCAAATCGAGCCACCGGCCAGACACCCTTTGGCCTGGTCTACGAGGCAGAAGCAGTTCTCCCCACGGAACTCATATACGGGTCACCTCGAGTGCTCGCTTATGATGAGCTTGAGCAAGAGTGATTGCGGCAAGATGACGCAACGTTCCTTGAGGAAGATCGTCTCCGGGCGGCTGTGAGAGCAGCACGCTACCAGCAAGCCTTGCGCCGCTACCATAGCCGCAAGGTTCATGCCCGGAGCCTTGAGGAAGGCGACCTTGTTCTTCGGCACGTTCAGTCGGCCAAGAATTCCAACAAGTTGACGCCGAAGTGGGAAGGCCCTTATCGGGTAACACGAGTCACCAGGCCCGGCGCAGTCCGCCTGGAGACCGAATATGCCATTCCAGTGAGCAACTCCTGGAACATCGAGCATCTTCGCAAGTTTTACCCATAAGGCGCGGCTGCCGGGCCTCCCGGCAAGCCACCTTTTGTACAAGCCTTGCCGGCAAGGCATGTAACCCTCTGTACAAAGCCAGGCGCAGATCCTGAGCATAAATAAACGAAGCGCTGGCGCCCTAAGTCATAGCATGCATCCTAGATTGAGTCACTCCCTCGGTTAGGGTTGATAGTGCTTAGCGGCGACTAACCCCTAGCATAGAGGTCGAGTTTGCGTCATTTTGTTCCTATCCATCCTCTCTGGTGCGCAGGGTACATGATATGTTTCCGCCAAGCCAAGTGGAAGGAAGAGAACAAGCCAGCACCCTAGGCCCGGCAAGCCGAGCTTGCCGAGGGCAGAAGACACGGAGGTGCACCCACGGCAAGTCAAGGTTGCCCGGGGCTGCAGATTCAGATAAGTTTTTCCATCCCCTGTCATGCATTTCCGTATGAAACTTGGGACGTATGGAACCTCGTTTTGTTCCAAGGCTGCCGTGCTCCCCTCGTTCCTATCACCCAAGAGCTTCTTGGTTCGGAATATGGTTGTAGCCGCGGCGGCAAGGGAGCAAGCGTAGGGCCCACCCCCACCTCGTCCCTGCCTCCGCCAAAGGCGTGAGTATGGACGAATGGAGTGGGGGAACGGCAAGGCCTGTTGCCGGGCGACGATGCTTATATTAAAAATAATAAGGATTTGTTCCTTGGTATGGGCTTTGCTCACATGCACGCACAAGACCCGGCAAGCACCTTTTTTCCATTAATACGTTCCATACAGGTATAGTAAGTACGAAACATAAACATGAACATGGAGATTACAGGTTTTAGATCTAAATAAGGCCCGTAGGCTTACAAGTTAAAAAAAGATAAGGTGCCCGTAATCCCTTTCTTGTCCCTCTCCTCAGGAAATGAAACAAGAAAGCAAAAGGGAAAAAGGAAAAAGGGGCGCCTAGGCGAGGTATGAGCAGCAAAAGGCACTAGGAGAACATCCCGATGGCCACCCCGAAGGGAAGCTGGTGATGATGATGACGGGAGAAGAGCTGGAAGACGAGGCGGTAGGACCGGCAATACGCGACGAAGGCGTCGGTGCCCGCGTACTCCGGCTTGACGGCCCGCCACCTGCCCTCTTCGTCTTCTCTGGCCTCCCAAGCCAGCCGCCCAAGGAGGCGACCCCGAGAAGTTCAAGGAGCCGGCGACATGGATGATAGGGTCACCGGTACCGCCCCGGAGCGGCGCGCTCGACGCCTAGTCGGACCCGTCGTCCTGCCGTCCATTACCCTTGTCATCGTTGCCGCTGTCCTCCTCGTCACTCTCGCTCGAGGAGGAGTTTTCGTCATCAGAGGAGCTCTCCACGCAGCACCTTATGCGAGTCCCGAAGTGCCCAAAGACCGTGACGAAGAGGAGGCCGCCCTCCATTAACTTGAATTGGAGAGTGAGCCCCTCCGTCAGGCTGTGGATGCGGGAAAAGGTCTTCCACCCTCGGCGAAGATACATGACGTGAGGGGCGGGGAACTCGACGTCGACCCATGTACCACTGTTCCCGCAGCCTCTCATATGCAGCCGCAGTGCCTGCGGCGGGTCCAGCTCCATCTCCCGTGCAAATGGGGTCGGGAGACGAAGACGACGGCGCGGCGGCTGGCGCAGCCTGAGGAAGAGGGAGGGGCCACTGGCGGAGGCGAGGCCGATGCGCCGCCCCGTCCTCCTCTTCCCGGAGCACCGCGACGTCCTCGACCTCGCCCCCTGCCCCTTCCTCTAACGGCTGGCTCTGCCACCACGAGCTCTTGGGGAGGAGCGACGCGTTGTCTAGCCGAGACCCTCGCCACCACCGATGAAGCGTCGCCGCGCCCCCTCGCCATGGCAGAAGGAAGGAGGGAGCATGAATGGAGAGAAGCATGTGACGAAGGATTGAGAGGTGCCGTTCCTCCCGCTCCCCTCTTTATAAAGGGGCGGGGTCGGGGCTTAGCCGCCCCTTTCGGCCAATCCGGCTCATTGAAGTGACAGCGGGTGGGGCCGTCGACCGCCCTCCCCGCCCAATTGAAGGCGCGTGGGAATTGACCCACGTGTGCGCGACTTCCCGTATCCCGCGCGCCTGTCATTCGCTCTGGGTCATGCATGCAGCGAACGTGGCACAAGAGACGGGTGTAATGGGACATGTGGAGCAGCGGTTCCCCAAGTGCGGAGAGTAAATGAGCAGCGGCCCTGCGGTCTCGAAGAGACACGCAGGCCGCCTCTTTACTGTTCGCCACAGATGGCGTCAGCATGCTTTGGTCACCCCCGCGCGCAACCCCCACGTCACGCAATCAACGCGGGTCATGGGGAAGCGCAGCAGGCAGAAAGTTACTACGGTAAAAAAAACCGCCCCGCCAACCTGCACACTGTTTTTGGGCCTAGCCCAACAACCGCACCGCGCTTATGTGTGGCCCAGGCCCGGGGGCTCCTGTCGGTGTACTAAAATAGGGGTTCTATTTTAGTACCCCTTACTAAGTGCACGGGCAGTCGGGGCCGCGCGGCCACGACCATGCTAAGCAGGGCAAGGGAGAGGGCCGGAGCCACAGAAACAATCAGCGCAACGCCAAAGACCGAGACCACAGAGAGCAGATGGACGAAGTAGGTTTCCCCGGCAAGACCCTTGCCGGGGCAGCCTCAGCAGCCCCGGCAAGACCCTTGCCGGGGCGGCTCGCCCACACGAGCGGAGTGAGCCACCCTCGAACCCACGGTCTCCAACACCATCAACCACGTTGGGCCAGGGCTCCGGAGGCACCTCCATGGTGACATGCAGATCTTTGTGAAGACAAAGAATATTCAAGATCAGATGAGGATTGGAAGGCAACGATCCTCTATAAGATTCTTGCCGAGGAAACCCACGAGATCCCCGGCAAGATCCTTGCCGGGGACGACAGCGCACCACGGCTAGACCCGTGCCGGGCCACCCGGCAAGGCCCTTGCCAAGGGCGTCAGCGGGGCCACTGCCAAGCCCGCACCAACCAAGTCTCCACCGCCGTTCACATGCAGCTGCTAGCTCAACCAGCTCGGCAGGCACCTGCGTGGCAACATGCAGCTTCCAGGCCAACTCAGCACACGCCTGCGTGGCGGCATGAAGATCTTCATGAAGGCTCCACCACCGCGCCACCCCAGCTGCTTGCCTGCCTACATGGCGCCGCATGCATCGCTGGCCAGGGCGCGTGTCGAAGCGAGGAGGAGCGGCGACGGACGGGACGGGCCTCGCTCCCGCCCCCGATAAAGCAAGAGGACACCTAAGCTACGCATTAAATGCGTCTGGTCCCGTAATAGCTAGCGATAAGCTTAACCACAGTACCTTGATGCCACCTCCTGGTGCCACTGTGGCGATCCCTTTGCCTATAAAAGGAGACCCAGGGCATCCATGATAAGGATTCGGACTCTTGGACAAGTTACGCCCCTTGTAGCTAGTTCGAGAACCTCAAGAACACAAATATACACATCCAAGCAGGACTAGGGTATTACACACCTCTGCGGCCCGAACCTGGTAAATGATCCGCGTGCTTGTACTGACTGCTGATCCTGCTCTCCTCACCACCCAGCGCCCCGCAACCGCAGAAGGGATCCTCATGATCCCATAGGTGTCGTTTCCCACCGACAAACGGAGTCCAAACACCGCGAAACTTTTTGGAGATTTTTTATGGACCAGAACACCCAGGGTGGGCCAGAGCAGCACCTGGGGGGTGCCCCGTGGGGGGCACAACCCACCAGGGCGCGCCTGGGGGCCCAGGCGCGCCCAGGTGGGTTGTGCCGACCTCGGTGGCCTCTCGCACCCCCTCTTTACCCTATAAATTCACAAATATTCCAAAAACCCTCGGGGTTACTGTAGATCGGAAGTTCCACCGCCGCAAGGCTCTGTAGCCACCGAAAACCAATCTAGACCCTTTCCGGCACCCTGCCAGAGGGGGGATCATCTCCGGTGGCCATCTTCATCATCCGACGGCCACCACGATGAGGAGGGAGTAGTCCACCCTCGGGGTTGAGGGTTTATACCAGTAGCTATGTGTTTAATCTCTCTCTCTCTCTCTCTCGTGTTCTTGAGATGTCACGATCTTGATGTATCTCACACTTTGTTAATTTAGTCGGATCATATGGTGTTTTCCCCTCTCTATCTTGTTGTGATGAATTGAGTTTTTCCCTTTGAGATTTTGTTGTTATCGGATTGAATACTTTTATGGATTTGAGAACACTCGATATGTCTTGCAATTGAATACTCGTGGTGACAGTGGGGCATCGTATTGATTCACTTGATATATGTTTTGGCACTCAACTAGCGGATTCCCGAGGTGACATTGGGGTAATCTATGCATAGGGGTTGATGCACGTTCTTGTCTTTGTTTCTCCGGTAGAAATCTTGGGGCACTCTTTGAAGTTCTTTGTGTTGGATTGAATATTATGAATCTGAATTTGCTTTGGTGTTATTTTAGTATGAACTCTTGGTTAGATCGATCAGAAAGAATAGCTTCGTGTTATTTTAGTACGAACTTTAGGATAGATTGATCGGAAAGAATAGCTTTGAGGTGGTTTCGTACCCTACACACAATTCCATCTTATGTTCTCCGCTAGATAGGAACTTTGGAGTGATTCTTCGTTGCATGTTGAGGGACGGTTATATGATCCATGTATATTAGCATTGTTGAGAGATTGCACTAGCAAAAGTACGGACCCTAGGTCTCATTTTCAAGCATTGCAGCGTTTTTGTGCCTGTTTACTATTTGCTACCTTGCTGTTTTTATTTATTCAGATTATAAAAATATATTTCTACCATCCATATTACACTTGTATCACCATCTCTTCGCCGAACTAGTGCACCTATACAAATTGCCACTGTATTGGGTGTGTTGGGGACACAAGAGATTTCTTGTATTTGATTGCAAGGTCGTTTGAGAGAGACCATCTTCATCCTACACCTCCCACGGATTGATAAACCTTAGGTCATCCACTTGAGGGAAAATTGCTACTGTCCTACAAAACTCTGCGCTTGGAGGCCCAACACGTGTCTACAAGAATAAAGTTGCATAGTAGACATCCAGCTCTTTTCTGGCGCTGTTGCCGGGGAGGTGAGTGCTTGAAGGTATATCTTCAGATCTTGCATTCAAATCTTTTAGTTTCTTGTTTTATCACTAGTTTGGTTTATAAAAATAAAATTACAAAAAAAATGGAATTGAGGTTGCCTCGTATTATTCGTCTTTATAATGTCTTTCATGAAAATGATGGAAAGGAAAATTGTGCTCAATTGTTAGAAGAAGAATGCTATAAAATGTTTGGCATAGAATCCATGAATGATGAGCATGATTGCAATGTTGCTAGTATGAATTCTTTGAATATCCATGATGCTAGTGATATGCAAAGCCATAAGCTTGGGGATGCTATGTTTGATGAAGATGATATTTTTATTCCCCCAAGTTTTGATGTGAAAATTTGTTACAATGGTAGCATGCCTCCTATTTATGATGATTACAATGATGAATGTGGGTTCGGAAGAGTGTCAACTCTAGGTAATGATCCCACTATTTTGGAGGGTGTTGAATCTTATCACAATGATGAAAGTGGATTTGGAGAGGTCATGACTTTATTTAGTGATGAATCCACCATTTTGGAAGAGGTTTCAATTGATTATGAAAACAAAGTTGCTATCTATGATGATTATGGTGATGACATGTATGCTATATTGAACAATGATAACCTCATCATGATTTTAATTTTCAATCACATGATAGTTATTTTGTTTAATTTGCTCCCACTACTATGAATGAGAATAAATTTGCTTATGTGGAGAGTAGTAAATTTTCTATGCTTGTGGATCATGAAAAGAATGCTTTATGTAATAGCTATATTTTTTGAATTCATTCATGATGCTACTGAAAATTACTATGAGAGAGGAACATATGCTTTTACATATTGCAATAATATCAAGGTTCCTCTCTATGTGTTGAAAATCTTGAAGTTCTGCTTGTTTTGCCTTCCTATGCTAGTTGATTCTTGTTCCCATAAATTGTTTGCTCACAAAATCCCTATGCATAGGAAGTGGGTTAGACTTAAATGTGCTAGTCATATGCTTCATGATGCTCCCGTTATGTTTCAATTCTTATCTTCTATATGAGCATCATTGAAATCATCATGCCTAGCTAAAAGGCATTAAAGAAAAGCGCTTGTTGGGAGACAACTCAACAATTTTACCTACTGTTTATGTGTTTTCACATGATTAAGCTACTATAGTAATCATGTTTTATTGCTCTCGTTTCAATAAAGTTCCAAGTAAGACCTTCGGGATGGCTTACGGCGATAGTTGATTTGATCTTGCTAAAAAACAGAAACTTTTGCGCTCAGGAAAACAATTCTCATTTTAACAGAAGCGTGATAAAATGCTGATTCTTTTTACAGAAGATTAGTAGACAAATTTCTCAGGTTTTCCTATTTTTCGGATTTTTTGGAGGAGGATAAGTATGGTTGGAGTACAGATTACTACAGACTGTTCTGTTTTTGACAGATTCTGTTTTCAGTGCATAGTTTGCTTGTTTTCTTGTTTCCATGGCTTATATTGCTCAATATAAATTGTGGAAACGATATGCTACAGTAGGCATTGTGTGGAAACAATTATGAATCTTGTCTTTGATAGTACCAAAGTGAAATGGTTTGCTCTTTATCATACTAACCTATCTCATGAAGTTCCGTTAAGTTTTGTGTGATTGAAGTTTTCAAGTTTTGGGTGAGATGTCGATATGAGGAGAATAAGGAGTGACAAGACCCTAAGCTTGGGTATGCCCAAGGCACCCCAAGGTAATATTCAAGGAAGATTCAAGCAACTAAGCTTGGGATGCCCCGGAAGGCATCCCCTCTTTCGTCTCCAACATTATCGGTAACCTCACTTGGAGCTATGCTTTTATTCGTCACCTGATATGTGTTTTGCTTGGAGCGTCAATTTATTTTGTTAGGATTTTCTTGATGTTATTTAGAATAATTTTTTTATCTTTTATTTCAATAAAATTGGCATTTATAGCCTTTACTATGCTTATTTTACAAGTCTACATGTTGCTGTTTGAAAACAGAACATTTACTGCTGTTGCAAAAATTCCCTAGAAAAGTCAGAACGTGATAAAATGTTGAAACTTTTTGAAAAATGATCTATGATAAATTTTCTACAGTGTGGCAAATTTTCATAATCTTTGGATTTTAAGAAGTATTGATACTCTTGCATTCTTTACAGACTGTAGTGTTTTGGCAGATTGCTGTTATGTTTGCATTATTTGCATATGTTTGGTTGTTTAATGATTCTATTTGAGGATAGGAGTATTAAATATGTAGAGGCTTTTAGTATGCAATGTTGAATAATAATTTTGGTGATTTTCTACAGTAGAGAATGATAAGGATTTTGCATTGGTTAATACTAACTTATCTCACGAGTTCTTGTTGAGTTTTGTGTGGATGAAGCTTTTGAGATTTAGGAAAATCGCGATATGAGATGAATTGAGGAGACACAAAAGCTCAAGCTTGGGGATACCCAAGGCACCCCAAGATAATATTTCAACAAATTCTCAAGCATCTAAGCTTGGGGATGCCCCGGTAGGCATCCCACCTTTCTTCTTCAACAATTATCGGTTAGTATCGGTTGAGCCTAAGTTTTTGCTTCTTCACATGATGTGTGGTATTCTTAGAATGTCATTTTATTTTGTTTTTGCTTGCTGTTTTAATAAAATATTTAGATCTGAAAGTTTTTGAGTAAAATAGAGTCCTCAAATAGTTATGTCGGTGCAACAAACCCTGGGTCTATTGACTAGACTGTCCACAGGCACGGGAACCAGATGGAAGCACCAAGGCTAAGCCAAGAGATTTGGAGAGCCAACACCGCAGCCCAGGAGAGACCAAGATCGATCGAGAAGAGCAAGATATCGGCAGGAAAAGGGCCTCCCTTGCCAGGTAGGCAAGCCCTGCACGGGGAGAGGCCCCCGCCGGAAGCAGCAAGCCAGAGCACCCCGACAGGGTCTGCCGGGGCTCGCGAGGGGCAGAACCACCCCACCAACCACTCAAGCGCAATCCACTTCATCAATCAGTGCGGTGTCAAGCCGCGAGATGATTAAGCGGCAGCCATTTTCCACATGACGGCCATTTCCTAGGGAGGAAACCTGCAGATGACACCCGTCCTGCGACGTGTCAAGAGAACAGATGCGGAGCTGGCGAGATAGCCCGGCAAGCCTCGCTGAGCGACTAGTGATGTGACACTGAGTGGTGCATTTAATGCACCCTGTCAGCCTGCAGAGTTACGTATGATAGCACTGTTTGCTATCATATCAGTGGATAATGACCACTTTGCCATGGTGACCCCTTAATCTATAAAAGGAGGCCCATGGCACTCGTAGGAGGGGTTAGCTGGTTGGAAAGTTGACAAACCCAAGCCACCATACGTGCGTAGTCACCGCGGCCCCAAGGCAAACCCCTGTCGGGCAATTGTACTACGCGTCGCAACACTCATTCCACCATCATTCCACCAAAGAAGGAGTAGGGTCTTACGCCTCGCGGTGGCCTGAACCTGGGTAAATTGTTTGTGTGCTCTCTGCAGTGCTGACGTACACTGATCTGCTCTTTGTGCAACGCGACGTCCCCCTGCCGAACCAGCAAGGGGCCACCTGGTCCCATAGGTGGCCGCGGATATCCCGCGACAAGTTACCAGGGAGGCTAGGTAAGTGGCATTCACACCCCGTCAATGAAGCTCTTTTATATGTCATTTACTCTTGTGCTTCACTTATATCCTATGAGTAAATTGTTGAATAAATTGAATGTCATGAAGTTGAAATCATATCATGCCTAGTGGTAGCTTCACATTGGGTTTAGAAAGTGAAATCTTTTGAGGCTTGACAATCACAATTTTGGTCATACAAGCAATTCACGAATAATTAGTATAAGGAAGAGAACTTTCACATATAAATACACTATCATGGAAATCTTTTGTGATTGTGAGCTCCCATCAAAATATTATATGCCAAAATTGTTGACATTGGACAAGGAAGACAACGTAATGGTTTATGTTTGTTCATATTCTCATAGAAGTTATATTGTCATAGATCCTTCAACATGTGGTGCTTGCCCCCCATCTTTGCTAGCCAAAAATTCCGCACCAAGTAGAGATACTACTTGTGCATCCAAAAACCCTTAAACCCAAATATTATTTTAAAGAGTCCACCATACCTACCTAAGGATTGAGCAAGATCCTTCAAGTAAGTTGTCATCGGTGCAATAAGGCAATAAAAATTGCTTCTAAAAGTGTGAGATCATTTAGTGTAAGAGAAAATTGAGCGTTGTACGAACTTGTGATGGCAAAGAATAAAAGCGATAGACTGCATAATAAAGGTTGCTATCATAAGGGGCAATATAACATGAAGTACTTTTGCACTAAGGGGTTGAGCATACAAATAAATAAGCGCATGGCAACCTCCGCTTCCCTTTGTGAAGGGCCTATCTTTTACTTTTTAGTATTTACTTTTATGCAAAGAGTCAAAGTTTTTGTCTCTATTCCCTTTTTATTTTTCTCTTTTGGCAAGCATCATGTGGTGAGGAAAGATCTTGGCACATATATCCAGTTGGATATGGGTAGCATGAGTTATTATTGTTGACATCACCCTTGAGGTGAATACGTTGGGAGGCAAAACAATAAGCCCCTATCTTTCTATGTGTCCGGTTGAAACGTTTTGCTCATGTGTATGCGGTGAGTGTTAGCAATCATAGAAGATTATAAGATGGTTGAGTATGTGGATCTCTTACTTAAACTCTGTTGAATAAGTTGAATTGCAATTGCTTGGTGACTAATAACATAGGTTGTTGAGTTTCAAGAGAGTTCATTGTTTGAACCTTAACATGTGAATTGGTTTCTACTATAACATGAGAAGTTTTATATAAAAATTGCTGTTATGATGCTAGGAAAAGTGATTGAAATTATCATTGATCAAACTTATGCACTTTGCTAGCATTCACACTTCATAAATGCGCAAGGTTCGTCTAGGTGTCAGAACAACATCGGGGCGCATGGCTTGGACAAATAAAGCCCTCGCTTGCAGCGATCACAGGGATCCCGCCTGTGTTAGCATGCTTGCCGCTGGCGGCAACAGTCTACGGAGGCTTGGCAAGCGGCGGCGCAGTATGGAGACTGGTCAAGATAAAGAGGGGAGGAGAAGAATCAGGAAGACGACGGATCACGGAGGAGATTTATTGACCACGGTTGAGATCTATTATTAATGGAGAGGAGAACGAAGGAACAATCCAACGAAGATGAAATAAGACGAAGGGGCAGACTGTACGTACCATGTTTGTGTAATGTGGGCAACCTGTGGTGGGTCTCTTTTTTTGCATGGTGTGGTGGGTCTCGTGTAAGCTAGTAACTGAAGGGTGATGTGGCTATTTTGTATGAAAGTCAACCTGTGGTGGGTCCTTCACGTAAGTTGGTAATGTAACGCTGATGTGGTTGGGTTGTTGAGGTGGATAGCTTGCATGTAAAGAGAAACATGTTAGTGGGGATGAACTATTTAGGTATTATAGATTATTTCTTTTACGATTTACCTACTTGAGGACGTGTAGGAATTAAGCTTGGGGATGCTGATACGTCTCCAACGTATCTATAATTTAGGAAGTATTCATGCCATTATATTATCATTCCTGGATGTTTTACAATCATTTTATAGCAACTTTATATCATTTTTTGGGACTAACCTATTGAATCAGTGCCCAGTGCCAGTTGCTATTTTTGCTTGTTTTTTACATCGCAGGAAATCAATATCAAATGGAGTCCAAACACCGCGAAACTTTTTGGAGATTTTTCATGGACCAGAACACCCAGGATGGGCCAGAGCAGCACCTGGGGGGTGCCCTGAGGGGGGCACAACCCACTGATAACCCACAAGTATAGGGGATCACAACAGTTTTTGAGGGTAGAGTATTCAACCCAAATTTATAGATTCGACACAAGGGGAGCCAAAGAATATTTGAAGGTATTAGCAGCTGAGTTGTCAATTCAACCACACCTGTAGATTAATTATGTACAACAAAGTGATCAGGAGCAAAGTAGGATGATAGTTTTGATATTAGCGACAACAGCAATGGTAACGTTAACAGTGATAGCAGTAATTTTGTAGCAAGTGTAACAGTGATAGCAACAGTAGTAATTTAGCAGAAACAACATAGATAAATTCGTAGGCATTGGATCGGTGCCTTGTTGGATGATATTCATCATGAGACAGTTATAACCTAGGGCGACACGACACTAGCTCCAGTTCGTCAATATAATGTAGGCATGTATTCCGTAAATAGTCATACATGATTATGGAAAGAACTTGCATGCCATCTTTTGTCCTATCCTCCCGTGGCAGCGGGGTCCATATTGGAAACTAAGGGATATTAAGGCCTCCTTTTAATAGAGAACCGGAACAAAGCATTAACACATAGTGAATACATGAACTCCTCAAACTACGGTCATCACCGGGAGTGGTCCCGACTATTGTCACTCCGGGGTTGCCGGATCATAACACGTAGTAGGTGACTATAACTTGCAAGATTAGATCTAGAACATGGATATAATGGTGATAACATAAACGGTTCAGATCTGAAATCATGGCACCCGGGCCCAAAGTGACTAGCATTAAGCATGGCAAAGTCATAGCAACATCAATCTAAGAACATAGTGGATACTAGGGATCAAGCCCAAACAAAACTAACTCGATTACATGATGAATCTCATCCAACTCCTCACCGACCAGCGAGCCTATGAAGGAATTACTCACTCCCGGTGGGGAGCATCATGGAATTGGCGATGGAGAAGGGTTGGTGATGACGAAGAACGAAGATCCCCTCTCCAGAGCCCCAAACAGACTCCAGATCCGGCCTCCTGATGAAGAACAGGAGGAGACGGTGGCTCCGTCTCGTGGATCGCAATAATTCTTTCTCCTTGATTTTTTTGGAAAAATAGGATTTTATAGCGTCGGAATCAGGGTCTGCGGGGCCACCAGGTGGGGACAACCCACCTGGGCGCGCCAGGAGATGGGGGCGCGCCCTGGTGGGTTGTGCCCACCTAGGTGCCCCTCTCCGGTAGGTCTTAGCTCCAGATATTCTTATTTATTACATAAAAATTCCTCGCAAAGTTTCGTTCGATTCCGAGAACTTTTATTTCTGCACAAAAACAACACCATGTTAGTTCTGCTGAAAACAGCGTAAGTCTGGGGTTAGTTTTATTCAAATCATGCAAATTAGAGTCCAAAACAAGTGGAAAAGCATTAGGAAAAGTAGATACGTTGCATACGTATCAACTCCCCCAAGCTTAAACCTTTGCTTGTCCTCAATCAATTCAGTTCATAAACTGAAAGTGAAACAGAAAAACTTTTACGAACTCTTTTGCTCTTGTTTGCATAAATAAGCTTAAACCACACCCAGGTTTTTAGCCAACATTATAACTAACCATGCCGACAATAACTCTTAAAGGTTATAATGACTCATATCAATGACATAATCAGCTAACGAGCAATAATAAGGTATCTCAAACGGCAACACGTTGTCAAAACAACCATGATACAATATGACAATAGTGGTATCTCGCTAGCCCTTTCTGAGACCGCAAAACATAAATGCAGAGCACCTCCAAAGTCCAAGCGGCGACTAAACATTCTAATTCATGGTAGAAAAGATCCACTCATGATGCACCCAACATTAGCTACACACAATGCATAATTCATGACAGCTATGCTCTCAGGTTCTAGCGCTTGTTTTAGAAGGTGATGACACAACATAAAAGTAAATAGAAATTCCATTCGCAGAGGGAAGCAGTGATTTGTAGAGGTGCCAGAGCTCAAGTTTTAAAATAGTGCTAAATGATATTTTGAGACATGCACCCTTCTCATTTACTTCACGACCATCAGTTATCAATATCTTCCATGCTAAGCATGCTAGTGGCGGTTCCCAAGGGATAAGAGTAAAGGTTTTGACTCCATTGGGAGTTTTTGTTTGATTATTTGAGAGATTAACTCTTTTTCTGTTTGCAGTTTGGGACTGGGCATCCCTATTATTGCCCTTTTCTCGTGCGATGGGAGTGAATAAACACTCGACCTGAGAATAACCCGCTTAGCATGGAAGATACCAACCACCTCCTGTCGTTCCATGAACGATCCAGACTCACAAAAAGGATATATTTTTAGAAGTTTTTAGAGGTGGCACATGCAAATTTACATAGGACGGCAGGGTAATACCACATATAGGTAGGTATGGTGGACTCATCTAGAATAACTTTGGGTTCAAGATTTTTGATGTACAAGCAGAATTCCCACTTAGTACAGGCGAAGGCTAGTAATTAGATTGAGAAGCAGCCAACTAGAGAGCAACAACGTTCATGAACATGCATTATGCATAAGTAACATTGGACACCAGCATGAGTAGGATATGAACAGCATGAACATAAATATCGTAGAGGCTATGTTGGTTTTGATTCAACTACATGCATGAACATGTGCCAAGTCAAGCCACTCGAACATTCAGAGGAGGATACCATATCATCATACTACATCACAATCATTTCAACGCAATGTTGATATCCAAGATAAATCATTATCCACTCCCAGCTACTTATGCATGGCATGAGAAACTATAATCTCTAATTGTCATTGCAAACATGTTTAATCATAATGGGTTGAATCATGGATACTAGGTTAAACATATTTACACAAACAGAACAAGTCGAGTTCATACCGGTTTCTCTCTGCCACGACCAGTTCATCGAATATCGTCATTATTTCCTTTCACTTGCACGACCGAATGATGTGAAAATAATAATAGTGCAAGAGTGCCATGGACTAAGCTGAAATCCACAAACATTTTATTCAACAGGTGAAGACAAGGTAAAATGGGCTCTTTATTAGTGCAACAATTATTCCTATGAGAGCCACTCAACATATTCATCGTGGTCTTCTCCTCGTACAACTCAAATAGAAATAAAAGAAATTCAGAGAAACACACTGAAATATTTTTGGAGATTTTGGTTTTCTTGAACAAGCAAATAAAAGGGAAAAACAAAAATAAGAAAAACTATTTACACGGGAAAGCTCCCTACAAGCAAAAGAAGAAGAAGGAAATATTTTTGGGTTTTCTTTTTAATATTAGTACTAAGCATGCATAGAAAGTAAACTAACTACAACTAATTTTTTTTGGTTTTTCTAAAGTTTTTCAAACACACAAGAAGAAAGCAAGAAAAAATAAAATCTAAACATGGATGATACAATGAAAAAGTGTGAACACCGACAACGGGAATAAGTGGACATGAATGTAAAGTCGGTGAGAAACACATACTCCCCCCAAGCTTAGGATTTTGGCCAAACTTGGTAATCGATCAGTAGCCTGGATGGTAGTAGGGGTACTGAGGAGCGGGCATCCACTGATCCCACTGCTGAGGCTCCTCCACTGCCTCTGCAACAGCCTGAGCGCTCCGGGAGGCATGATGTCTACAGGCATAATCCTACATCCGCCCCTGGCAACAGGATCAAACAAGGCAGGAGCAGGCAACGAAATAATATCACGAGTTTCAATGCTAAAAACCAAGTTATAAGGAATAGGAATGTCAGGGGATTTATCATCAGTAAAATGGTGGTGATCCATGGCAGCACGGTCTAGGTAAACCTTGGCCAGAGGATAATCATGAGGGCGTATCTCAACCTCGAAGTGAGCCGCCCAACGAGTAGCATAAATCCCACCATGAATTGTACCCTTGGATTTATTAAGGTGGAGGCGACGAGCCACAAGAGCTCCCAAGCTATAAGTGTTGTCGCCCTCTAATGCACGACGCAAAATAGCAAGGTCTGGTGAGCCGAGCGCACCCACCTTCTCCCTAGCAAGCAAGCACTTAGAGACGAATAAAGCAAAATAATGCACTGCAGGAAAGTGTATGCCAGTGGCAGTGACGACCGACACCCCTCTCTCGTCTCCCACTGTCAAAGTACGATAAAAAGTTTCAAACTCCACCAGCCTAGGCTCGGCTAAGCTCCCATCAGAGGGGATCATGCATATGCAACAAAATTCAGTAAGTGGTATCTGATGGTTTTCAGGAGGATTATTCCTAGGCACGAAAGTAAAACTTTGAACAAAAATGTTTGTGAGGATTTGGTGCTGTTCACACTCATCTGCGATGAAGTCGGTGAGGCCGGCATTACCAGCATATTGTGTGAACTCCTGAAGGATTCCAGCCTCTTCTAGGAACGGGGTGTGCGGCCATTCACACGGCCGTACTTCCGCCAACCTCCGAGGATGAAGATCACTATCAGATGACTCCCCAATATACCCTTGGAGTTCTTCTTAGAGCCAAACTTCCTAAAGATATTCATGGTTTTCCTATGAACAAAATTCTGAAATTTATTAGCCCACAAAATTTTCTCAATAAAACTTCACAAAAATGATACCAACTACTCATAGGGATACATAGAGGCCATAGCAAGAATTCAAACTACTTAGAACACTAATAATTGAACATGAAAGCTCATCTACAGCAGCACCAAGAGTAACTATTTACTTAAAATATAAACCACTAAAACAAAAACTAATTGGACAAACGGTGGAGTCACATACCAAGCAACAATCCCCCAAAACATTTTCGGAAACGAAGCTTCGAGCAAAGAGATCGAAATCCGTGGGCTTGAGAGCAAGAACACGCGAGAGAGAGAGCTATGGCGATTTTTTTTCTGGAGGTAGGTGATGATGTGGTATGAAGAGATAGGTGAGGGGGCCCACGTGGGGACCACAACCCACCAGGGCACGCCTGGGGGTCCTGGCGCGCCCAGGTGGGTTGTGCCCACCTGGTGCACCTCCCTTTGATATTATTTGCACCAGAAATTCAGAAATATTCAGAAAAAGTTTAGATTAAATTTTCAGGGCATTCTGAGAACTTTTATTTTTTGGTCATTTTTATTGCACGGGTAAATCAGAAAACAGACAAAACATGGCATTTTATTTTATTTAACTAATAAAAACAGAAAACAAAAAGTAGGGACAGAAGGTAGTGCTTACTAAATTCATCAACTTCATACCGCTAAAAAATGATCCATTAACAAGGGTTATCAAGTCTTATTAACAACCACTTTCGATTAGCATGAAAATGAAGAACTTTCGTAAATCACTAAGTTACCTCAATGGGGATATGAATGTCCCCAACAATAAGCATTTCATATTTCTTTTTGACAGTAGGTAGAGGTATTTGAAAACTTCCAATAGTGATTGTCAGAGATTTTTCAATAACATTAATACCATTCACTTGGAATTGTTTCTTCGAAAAGTGCACCGTATGCTCATTACCATTGATATGAAAAGTGACCTTGCTTTTATTGCAATCAATAACAGCCCCTACAATATTCAAGAAGGGTCTACCAAGGATAATCGACATGTTATCGTCTCGGGCATCTCAAGTATAACAAAGTTAGTCAAAATAGTAACATTAGCAACAACAACGGGCACATCCTCACAGATACGGAAAGGTATGGCAGTTGATTTATCAACCATTTGCAAATATATTTCATTAGGTCTGAGTTTATTCAAGTCAAGTCGTTTATATAAATAGAAAGGCATAACACTAACACCAGCTCCTAAATCACACAAAGCAGTTTTCACATAATTCTTTTTGATAGAGCAAGGTATAGTTGGTATTCCCGGATCTCCATGTTTTTTAGGTACTCCATCTTTGAAAGTATAATTAGCAAGCATAGTGGAGATTTCAGCTTCCGGTATTTTTCTTTTATCGATGATGATGCCTTTCATATACTTTGGATAAGGAGGCATTTTCAAGATTTCAGTCAGCGAGTGCGCAAAAAGACTGGCCTCGGCATTTCAGCAAAGTATTCAAATTCTTCATCATCATTCTTTTTAGTTGACTTAGGTGGAAAAAGGTATAAGTTTTTGAACCCACGGTTCTCTTTCTTTACCGTGTTTTCTTGCAATGAAGTCTGTTTTATCATACCTTTTGTTCTTAGGTTGTGGGTTATCAAGACCAACAGGTGGTTCTATCTCAATATCATTATCTGGTTCTTTTTCATTGTTTGGTTGAGTATCTTCATGAAAATCAGCATTATCTTTTTCATTATCAGAAGGTGGATGTTCATTACTAGATTGAGTTTCAGCATCAGAGATAGAAGTTTCATTAACATTATCAGGAGGTTTTTCTATTTCAGGTTCGCTAGAAGTATGCAAAGTCCTATCATTTTTCTTCTTCTTTTTCTGTCTAGAAGGACTAGGTGCACTAGTGTTATTTCTTTGTGAGCCCTGTTCAATTCTTTTTGGGTGTCCCTCAGGATAAAGTGGTTCCTGAGTCATTTTACCTCCTCTAGTTGCAACTCTAACAACAAAGTCATCTATATTATTATTCATTTCATCAAGCAATTCTGTTTGAGATTTAGCAACTTGTTCTAATTGGGTTTGTACCATAGAAGCATGTTTTCCAACACCTCTAACATCATTTGAAATCCTTAACAAGTCACTCAAGCGAGCAATCATACCAGAATTGTATTTCAATTGTTTCATAGCATTTGCATTGAAGTGATCTTGTTTTCTAATGTAGTTTTCAAACTCATAAAGGCATTGGCTAGGATGCATATTGTGAGGATTATCATTATCATTGAACTTCATAAGAGAATTTACCTCTACCACCTTAGGCAGTGGTGGTGTATTAAGCCCATGTATTTCTTCAATAGGAGGTAAAATTTTAACATCCTCAGCTTTAATACCTTTTTCCTTCATAGATTTCTCTACCTCTTGCATATCTTCAGGACTGAGATATAATATACCTCTCTTCTTCGGAGTGGGTTTAGCCGGTGGTTCAGGAAGAGTCCAATCATCATAATTTTTCAATATGTTATTCTTTCTTCAGCTTGCCCAACAGTTCGTTCCCTGAAAACACAACTAGCACAACTATCTAGGAAGTCCCTAGAAGCATCGGTTAGTTCATTATAGAAGATATCAAGTATTTCATTTTTCTTAAGAGGACGATCTGGCAAAGCATTAAGTAATTGGCAAAGCCTCCACCAAGCTTGTGGGAGACTCTCTTCTTTAGTTTGCACAAAGTTAAATAATTCCTGTAAGGCAGCTTTTTCTAATGAGCAGGAAAATATTTTTTAGAGAAGTAATAAATCATATCCCGGGGACTACGCACACAACCAGGAGGAAGAGTATTGTACCAAGCTTTAGCATCACCCTCTAATGAGAAAGGAAATAATTTGAGAATATAGTAATAATGAGTTTTCTCATCATGAGTAAAAAGGGTGGCCATGTCATTCAACTTACTAAGAAGTGCCACAACAGTTTCAGTTTCATAACCATGAAAAGGATCAGATTCAACCAGAGTAATCAACTCTGGGTCAACAAAGAATTCATAATCCTAATCATCAATAAAGATAGGTGAAGTAGCAAACTTAAGATCATATTTCATTCTAGCATTCAGAGATTTTTCCTTATACTTGCATAATAATTTCTCTAGATCATCTCTATCCTTACAAGCAAGAATATCTCTAGTTGTCTCCTCATTCATAACATAACCTTCCGGTACCTTAGGCAATTCATATCTAGGAAGGCTAGTTCTAGCAGGTGTTTTAGGAGTTTCAGTTTTAAGCTCATCATCAGAATTAACAACATCATGTTGTATTACACTAGCAATTTGTTTATCAAGAAATTCACCAAGTGGCACATCATCATTATCAAGCAAAGTACTAGCATCATCATCAGAATTATCCATAGCAGAAGTAGAATCATCAATAGCTTGCGACATATCAGAATTAATAGCATGTGGTGGTGTTGCAAGTTTACTTATAACATAAGGTGAATCTAAAGCAAAACTGGATGGCAGTTCCTTACCCCCCTCGTCTTTGAGGGAAATATCTTAGTCTTAGCATCCTTCAGATTCTTCATAGTGATAATATGATAATAATCCCAAGTGACTCAACAAATAGTGATAATATGCTCCCCAGCAACGGCGCCAGAAAAAGGTCTTGATAACCCACAAGTATAGGAGATCACAACAGTTTTCGAGGGTAGAGTATTCAACCCAAATTTATAGATTCAACACAAGGGGAGCCAAAGAATATTTGAAGGTATTAGCAGCTGAGTTGTCAATTCAACCACACTTGGAGATTAATTATCTACAGCAAAGTGATCAGTAGCAAAGTAGTATGATAGTTTTGATATTAGTGACAGCAGCAACGGTAATGTTAACAGTGATAGCAGTAATTTTGTAGCAAGTGTAACAGTGATAGCAGCAGTAGTAACTTAGCAGAAACAATATAAGATAAATTCGTAGGCATTGGATCGGTGACTTGTTGGATGATATTCATCATGAGACAGTTATAACCTAGGGCGATACGGCACTAGCTCCAGTTCATCAATATAATGTAGGCATGTATTCCGTAAATAGTCATACATGCTTATGGAAAGAACTTGCATGACATCTTTTGTCCTATCCTCCCGTGGCAGCGGGGTCCATATTGGAAACTAAGGGATATTAAGGCCTCCTTTTAATAGAGAACCGGAACAAAGCATTAACACATAGTGAATACATGAACTCCTCAAACTACGGTCATCACCGGGAGTGGTCCCGACTATTGTCACTCCGGGGTTGCCGGATCATAACACGTAGTAGGTGACTATAACTTGCAAGATTAGATCTAGAACATGGATATAATGGTGATAACATAAACGGTTCAGATCTGAAATCATGGCACCCGGGCCCAAAGTGACTAGCATGAAGCATGGCAAAGTCATAGCAACATCAATCTAAGAACATAGTGGATACTAGGGATCAAGCCCAAACAAAACTAACTCAATTACATGATGAATCTCATCCAACTCCTCACCGACCAGCGAGCCTATGAAGGAATTACTCACTCCCGGTGGGGAGCATCATGGAATTGGCGATGGAGAAGGGTTGGTGATGACGAAGAACGAAGATCCCTTCTCCAGAGCCCCAAACAGACTCCAGATCCGGCCTCCTGATGAAGAACAGGAGGAGACGGTGGCTCCGTCTCGTGGATCGCAATAATTCTTTCTCCTTGATTTTTTTGGAAAAATAGGATTTTATAGCGTCGGAATCAGGGTCTGCGGGGCCACCAGGTGGGGACAACCCACCTGGGCGCGCCAGGAGAGGGGGGCGCGCCCTGGTGGGTTGTGCCCACCTAGGTGCCCCTCTCCGGTAGGTCTTAGCTCCAGATATTCTTATTTATTACATAAAAATTCCTCGCAAAGTTTCGTTCGATTCCGAGAACTTTTATTTCTGCACAAAAACAACACCATGTTAGTTCTGCTGAAAACAGCGTAAGTCTGGGGTTAGTTTTATTCAAATCATGCAAATTAGAGTCCAAAACAAGTGGAAAAGCATTAGGAAAAGTAGATACGTTGCATACGTATCAACTCCCCCAAGCTTAAACCTTTGCTTGTCCTCAATCAATTCAGTTCATAAACTGAAAGTGAAACAGAAAAACTTTTACGAACTCTTTTGCTCTTGTTTGCATAAATAAGCTTAAACCACACCCAGGTTTTTAGCCAACATTATAACTAACCATGCCGACAATAACTCTTAAAGGTTATAATGACTCATATCAATGACATAATCAGCTAACGAGCAATAATAAGGTGTCTCAAACGGCAACACGTTGTCAAAACAACCATGATACAATATGACAATAGTGGTATCTCGCTAGCCCTTTCTGAGACTGCAAAACATAAATGCAGAGCACCTCCAAAGTCCAAGCAGCGACTAAACATTCTAATTCATGGTAGAAAAGATCCACTCATGATGCACCCAACATTAGCTACACACAATGCATAATTCATGACAGCTATGCTCTCAGGTTCTAGCGCTTGTTTTAGAAGGTGATGACACAACATAAAAGTAAATAGAAATTCCATTCGCAGAGGGAAGCAGTGATTTGTAGAGGTGCCAGAGCTCAAGTTTTAAAATAGTGCTAAATGATATTTTGAGACATGCACCCTTCTCATTTACTTCACGACCATCAGTTATCAATATCTTCCATGCTAAGCATGCTAGTGGCGGTTCCCAAGGGATAAGAGTAAAGGTTTTGACTCCATTGGGAGTTTTTGTTTGATTATTTGAGAGATTAACTCTTTTTCTGTTTGCAGTTTGGGACTGGGCATCCCTATTATTGCCCTTTTCTCGTGCGATGGGAGTGAATAAACACTCGACCTGAGAATAACCCGCTTAGCATGGAAGATACCAACCACCTCCTGTCGTTCCATGAACGATCCAGACTCACAAAAAGGATATATTTTTAGAAGTTTTTAGAGGTGGCACATGCAAATTTACATAGGACGGCAGGGTAATACCACATATAGGTAGGTATGGTGGACTCATCTAGAATAACTTTGGGTTCAAGATTTTTGATGTACAAGCAGAATTCCCACTTAGTACAGGCGAAGGCTAGTAATTAGATTGAGAAGCAGCCAACTAGAGAGCAACAACGTTCATGAACATGCATTATGCATAAGTAACATTGGACACCAGCATGAGTAGGATATGAACAGCATGAACATAAATATCGTAGAGGCTATGTTGGTTTTGATTCAACTACATGCATGAACATGTGCCAAGTCAAGCCACTCGAACATTCAGAGGAGGATACCATATCATCATACTACATCACAATCATTTCAACGCAATGTTGATATCCAAGATAAATCATTATCCACTCCCAGCTACTTATGCATGGCATGAGAAACTATAATCTCTAATTGTCATTGCAAACATGTTTAATCATAATGGGTTGAATCATGGATACTAGGTTAAACATATTTACACAAACAGAACAAGTCGAGTTCATACCAGTTTCTCTCTGCCACGACCAGTTCATCGAATATCGTCATTATTTCCTTTCACTTGCACGACCGAATGATGTGAAAATAATAATAGTGCAAGAGTGCCATGGACTAAGCTGAAATCCACAAACATTTTATTCAACAGGTGAAGACAAGGTAAAATGGGCTCTTTATTAGTGCAACAATTATTCCTATGAGAGCCACTCAACATATTCATCGTGGTCTTCTCCTCGTACAACTCAAATAGAAAGAAAAGAAATTCAGAGAAACACACTGAAATATTTTTGGAGATTTTGGTTTTCTTGAACAAGCAAATAAAAGGGAAAAACAAAAATAAGAAAAACTATTTACACGGGAAAGCTCCCTACAAGCAAAAGAAGAAGAAGGAAATATTTTTGGGTTTTCTTTTTAATATTAGTACTAAGCATGCATAGAAAGTAAACTAACTACAACTAATTTTTTTTGGTTTTTCTAAAGTTTTTCAAACACACAAGAAGAAAGCAAGAAAAAATAAAATCTAAACATGGATGATACAATGAAAAAGTGTGAACACCGACAACGGGAATAAGTGGACATGAATGTAAAGTCGGTGAGAAACACATACTCCCCCCAAGCTTAGGATTTTGGCCAAACTTGGTAATCGATCAGTAGAGTGGATGGTAGTAGGGGTACTGAGGAGCGGGCATCCACTGATCCCACTGCTGAGGCTCCTCCACTGCCTCTGCAACAGCCTGAGCGCTCCGGGAGGCATGATGTCTACAGGCATAATCCTACATCCGCCCCTGGCAACAGGATCAAACAAGGCAGGATCAGGCAACGAAATAATATCACGAGTTTCAATGCTAAAAACCAAGTTATAAGGAATAGGAATGTCAGGGGATTTATCATCAGTAAAATGGTGGTGATCCATGGCAGCACGGTCTAGGTAAACCTTGGCCAGAGGATAATCATGAGGGCGTATCTCAACCTCGAAGTGAGCCGCCCAACGAGTAGCATAAATCCCACCATGAATTGTACCCTTGGATTTATTAAGGTGGAGGCGACGAGCCACAAGAGCTCCCAAGCTATAAGTGTTGTCGCCCTCTAATGCACGACGCAAAATAGCAAGGTCTGGTGAGCCGAGCGCACCCACCTTCTCCCTAGCAAGCAAGCACTTAGAGACGAATAAAGCAAAATAATGCACTGCAGGAAAGTGTATGCCAGTGGCAGTGACGACCGACACCCCTCTCTCGTCTCCCACTGTCAAAGTACGATAAAAAGTTTCAAACTCCACCAGCCTAGGCTCGGCTAAGCTCCCATCAGAGGGGATCATGCATATGCAACAAAATTCAGTAAGTGGTATCTGATGGTTTTCAGGAGGATTATTCCTAGGCACGAAAGTAAAACTTTGAACAAAAATGTTTGTGAGGATTTGGTGCTGTTCACACTCATCTGCGATGAAGTCGGTGAGGCCGGCATTACCAGCATATTGTGTGAACTCCTGAAGGATTCCAGCCTCTTCTAGGAACGGGGTGTGCGGCCATTCACACGGCCGTACTTCCGCCAACCTCCGAGGATGAAGATCACTATCAGATGACTCCCCAATATACCCTTGGAGTTCTTCTTAGAGCCAAACTTCCTAAAGATATTCATGGTTTTCCTATGAACAAAATTCTGAAATTTATTAGCCCACAAAATTTTCTCAATAAAACTTCACAAAAATGATACCAACTACTCATAGGGATACATAGAGGCCATAGCAAGAATTCAAACTACTTAGAACACTAATAATTGAACATGAAAGCTCATCTACAGCAGCACCAAGAGTAACTATTTACTTAAAATATAAACCACTAAAACAAAAACTAATTGGACAAACGGTGGAGTCACATACCAAGCAACAATCCCCCAAAACATTTTCGGAAACGAAGCTTCGAGCAAAGAGATCGAAATCCGTGGGCTTGAGAGCAAGAACACGCGAGAGAGAGAGCTATGGCGATTTTTTTTCTGGAGGTAGGTGATGATGTGGTATGAAGAGATAGGTGAGGGGGCCCACGTGGGGACCACAACCCACCAGGGCACGCCTGGGGGTCCTGGCGCGCCCAGGTGGGTTGTGCCCACCTGGTGCACCTCCCTTTGATATTATTTGCACCAGAAATTCAGAAATATTCAGAAAAAGTTTAGATTAAATTTTCAGGGCATTCTGAGAACTTTTATTTTTTGGTCATTTTTATTGCACGGGTAAATCAGAAAACAGACAAAACATGGCATTTTATTTTATTTAACTAATAAAAACAGAAAACAAAAAGTAGGGACAGAAGGTAGTGCTTACTAAATTCATCAACTTCATACCGCTAAAAAATGATCCATTAACAAGGGTTATCAAGTCTTATTAACAACCACTTTCGATTAGCATGAAAATGAAGAACTTTCGTAAATCACTAAGTTACCTCAATGGGGATATGAATGTCCCCAACAATAAGCATTTCATATTTCTTTTTGACAGTAGGTAGAGGTATTTGAAAACTTCCAATAGTGATTGTCAGAGATTTTTCAATAACATTAATACCATTCACTTGGAATTGTTTCTTCGAAAAGTGCACCGTATGCTCATTACCATTGATATGAAAAGTGACCTTGCTTTTATTGCAATCAATAACAGCCCCTACAATATTCAAGAAGGGTCTACCAAGGATAATCGACATGTTATCGTCTCGGGCATCTCAAGTATAACAAAGTTAGTCAAAATAGTAACATTAGCAACAACAACGGGCACATCCTCACAGATACGGAAAGGTATGGCAGTTGATTTATCAACCATTTGCAAATATATTTCATTAGGTCTGAGTTTATTCAAGTCAAGTCGTTTATATAAATAGAAAGGCATAACACTAACACCAGCTCCTAAATCACACAAAGCAGTTTTCACATAATTCTTTTTGATAGAGCAAGGTATAGTTGGTATTCCCGGATCTCCATGTTTTTTAGGTACTCCATCTTTGAAAGTATAATTAGCAAGCATAGTGGAGATTTCAGCTTCCGGTATTTTTCTTTTATCGATGATGATGCCTTTCATATACTTTGGATAAGGAGGCATTTTCAAGATTTCAGTCAGCGAGTGCGCAAAAAGACTGGCCTCGGCATTTCAGCAAAGCATTCAAATTCTTCATCATCATTCTTTTTAGTTGACTTAGGTGGAAAAAGGTATAAGTTTTTGAACCCACGGTTCTCTTTCTTTACCGTGTTTTCTTGCAATGAAGTCTGTTTTATCATACCTTTTGTTCTTAGGTTGTGGGTTATCAAGACCAACAGGTGGTTCTATCTCAATATCATTATCTGGTTCTTTTTCATTGTTTGGTTGAGTATCTTCATGAAAATCAGCATTATCTTTTTCATTATCAGAAGGTGGATGTTCATTACTAGATTGAGTTTCAGCATCAGAGATAGAAGTTTCATTAACATTATCAGGAGGTTTTTCTATTTCAGGTTCGCTAGAAGTATGCAAAGTCCTATCATTTTTCTTCTTCTTTTTCTGTCTAGAAGGACTAGGTGCACTAGTGTTATTTCTTTGTGAGCCCTGTTCAATTCTTTTTGGGTGTCCCTCAGGATAAAGTGGTTCCTGAGTCATTTTACCTCCTCTAGTTGCAACTCTAACAACAAAGTCATCTATATTATTATTCATTTCATCAAGCAATTCTGTTTGAGATTTAGCAACTTGTTCTAATTGGGTTTGTACCATAGAAGCATGTTTTCCAACACCTCTAACATCATTTGAAATCCTTAACAAGTCACTCAAGCGAGCAATCATACCAGAATTGTATTTCAATTGTTTCATAGCATTTGCATTGAAGTGATCTTGTTTTCTAATGTAGTTTTCAAACTCATAAAGGCATTGGCTAGGATGCATATTGTGAGGATTATCATTATCATTGAACTTCATAAGAGAATTTACCTCTACCACCTTAGGCAGTGGTGGTGTATTAAGCCCATGTATTTCTTCAATAGGAGGTAAAATTTTAACATCCTCAGCTTTAATACCTTTTTCCTTCATAGATTTCTCTACCTCTTGCATATCTTCAGGACTGAGATATAATATACCTCTCTTCTTCGGAGTGGGTTTAGCCGGTGGTTCAGGAAGAGTCCAATCATCATAATTTTTCAATATGTTATTCTTTCTTCAGCTTGCCCAACAGTTCGTTCCCTGAAAACACAACTAGCACAACTATCTAGGAAGTCCCTAGAAGCATCGGTTAGTTCATTATAGAAGATATCAAGTATTTCATTTTTCTTAAGAGGATGATCTGGCAAAGCATTAAGTAATTGGCAAAGCCTCCACCAAGCTTGTGGGAGACTCTCTTCTTTAGTTTGCACAAAGTTAAATAATTCCTGTAAGGCAGCTTTTTCTAATGAGCAGGAAAATATTTTTTAGAGAAGTAATAAATCATATCCCGGGGACTACGCACACAACCAGGAGGAAGAGTATTGTGCCAAGCTTTAGCATCACCCTCTAATGAGAAAGGAAATAATTTGAGAATATAGTAATAATGAGTTTTCTCATCATGAGTAAAAAGGGTGGCCATGTCATTCAACTTACTAAGAAGTGCCACAACAGTTTCAGTTTCATAACCATGAAAAGGATCAGATTCAACCAGAGTAATCAACTCTGGGTCAACAAATAATTCATAATCCTAATCATCAATAAAGATAGGTGAAGTAGCAAACTTAAGATCATATTTCATTCTAGCATTCAGAGATTTTTCCTTATACTTGCATAATAATTTCTCTAGATCATCTCTATCCTTACAAGCAAGAATATCTCTAGTTGTCTCCTCATTCATAACATAACCTTCCGGTACCTTAGGCAATTCATATCTAGGAAGGCTAGTTCTAGCAGGTGTTTTAGGAGTTTCAGTTTTAAGCTCATCATCAGAATTAACAACATCATGTTGTATTACACTAGCAATTTGTTTATCAAGAAATTCACCAAGTGGCACATCATCATTATCAAGCAAAGTACTAGCATCATCATCAGAATTATCCATAGCAGAAGTAGAATCATCAATAGCTTGCGACATATCAGAATTAATAGCATGTGGTGGTGTTGCAAGTTTACTTATAACATAAGGTGAATCTAAAGCAAAACTGGATGGCAGTTCCTTACCCCCCTCGTCTTTGAGGGAAATATCTTAGTCTTAGCATCCTTCAGATTCTTCATAGTGATAATATGATAATAATCCCAAGTGACTCAACAAATAGTGATAATATGCTCCCCAGCAACGGCGCCAGAAAAAGGTCTTGATAACCCACAAGTATAGGAGATCACAACAGTTTTCGAGGGTAGAGTATTCAACCCAAATTTATAGATTCAACACAAGGGGAGCCAAAGAATATTTGAAGGTATTAGCAGCTGAGTTGTCAATTCAACCACACTTGGAGATTAATTATCTACAGCAAAGTGATCAGTAGCAAAGTAGTATGATAGTTTTGATATTAGTGACAGCAGCAACGGTAATGTTAACAGTGATAGCAGTAATTTTGTAGCAAGTGTAACAGTGATAGCAGCAGTAGTAACTTAGCAGAAACAATATAAGATAAATTCGTAGGCATTGGATCGGTGACTTGTTGGATGATATTCATCATGAGACAGTTATAACCTAGGGCGATACGGCACTAGCTCCAGTTCATCAATATAATGTAGGCATGTATTCCGTAAATAGTCATACATGCTTATGGAAAGAACTTGCATGACATCTTTTGTCCTATCCTCCCGTGGCAGCGGGGTCCATATTGGAAACTAAGGGATATTAAGGCCTCCTTTTAATAGAGAACCGGAACAAAGCATTAACACATAGTGAATACATGAACTCCTCAAACTACGGTCATCACCGGGAGTGGTCCCGACTATTGTCACTCCGGGGTTGCCGGATCATAACACGTAGTAGGTGACTATAACTTGCAAGATTAGATCTAGAACATGGATATAATGGTGATAACATAAACGGTTCAGATCTGAAATCATGGCACCCGGGCCCAAAGTGACTAGCATGAAGCATGGCAAAGTCATAGCAACATCAATCTAAGAACATAGTGGATACTAGGGATCAAGCCCTAACAAAACTAACTCGATTACATGATGAATCTCATCCAACTCCTCACCGACCAGCGAGCCTATGAAGGAATTACTCACTCCCGGTGGGGAGCATCATGGAATTGGCGATGGAGAAGGGTTGGTGATGACGAAGAACGAAGATCCCCTCTCCAGAGCCCCAAACAGACTCCAGATCCGGCCTCCTGATGAAGAACAGGAGGAGACGGTGGCTCCGTCTCGTGGATCGCAATAATTCTTTCTCCTTGATTTTTTTGGAAAAATAGGATTTTATAGCGTCGGAATCAGGGTCTGCGGGGCCACCAGGTGGGGACAACCCACCTGGGCGCGCCAGGAGAGGGGGGCGCGCCCTGGTGGGTTGTGCCCACCTAGGTGCCCCTCTCCGGTAGGTCTTAGCTCCAGATATTCTTATTTATTACATAAAAATTCCTCGCAAAGTTTCGTTCGATTCCGAGAACTTTTATTTCTGCACAAAAACAACACCATGTTAGTTCTGCTGAAAACAGCGTAAGTCTGGGGTTAGTTTTATTCAAATCATGCAAATTAGAGTCCAAAACAAGTGGAAAAGCATTAGGAAAAGTAGATACGTTGCATACGTATCAACTCCCCCAAGCTTAAACCTTTGCTTGTCCTCAATCAATTCAGTTCATAAACTGAAAGTGAAACAGAAAAACTTTTACGAACTCTTTTGCTCTTGTTTGCATAAATAAGCTTAAACCACACCCAGGTTTTTAGCCAACATTATAACTAACCATGCCGACAATAACTCTTAAAGGTTATAATGACTCATATCAATGACATAATCAGCTAACGAGCAATAATAAGGTATCTCAAACGGCAACACGTTGTCAAAACAACCATGATACAATATGACAATAGTGGTATCTCGCTAGCCCTTTCTGAGACTGCAAAACATAAATGCAGAGCACCTCCAAAGTCCAAGCAGCGACTAAACATTCTAATTCATGGTAGAAAAGATCCACTCATGATGCACCCAACATTAGCTACACACAATGCATAATTCATGAAAGCTATGCTCTCAGGTTCTAGCGCTTGTTTTAGAAGGTGATGACACAACATAAAAGTAAATAGAAATTCCATTCGTAGAGGGAAGCAGTGATTTGTAGAGGTGCCAGAGCTCAAGTTTTAAAATAGTGCTAAATGATATTTTGAGACATGCACCCTTCTCATTTACTTCACGACCATCAGTTATCAATATCTTCCATGCTAAGCATGCTAGTGGCGGTTCCCAAGGGATAAGAGTAAAGGTTTTGACTCCATTGGGAGTTTTTGTTTGATTATTTGAGAGATTAACTCTTTTTCTGTTTGCAGTTTGGGACTGGGCATCCCTATTATTGCCCTTTTCTCGTGCGATGGGAGTGAATAAACACTCGACCTGAGAATAACCCGCTTAGCATGGAAGATACCAACCACCTCCTGTCGTTCCATGAACGATCCAGACTCACAAAAAGGATATATTTTTAGAAGTTTTTAGAGGTGGCACATGCAAATTTACATAGGACGGCAGGGTAATACCACATATAGGTAGGTATGGTGGACTCATCTAGAATAACTTTGGGTTCAAGATTTTTGATGTACAAGCAGAATTCCCACTTAGTACAGGCGAAGGCTAGTAATTAGATTGAGAAGCAGCCAACTAGAGAGCAACAACGTTCATGAACATGCATTATGCATAAGTAACATTGGACACCAGCATGAGTAGGATATGAACAGCATGAACATAAATATCGTAGAGGCTATGTTGGTTTTGATTCAACTACATGCATGAACATGTGCCAAGTCAAGCCACTCGAACATTCAGAGGAGGATACCATATCATCATACTACATCACAATCATTTCAACGCAATGTTGATATCCAAGATAAATCATTATCCACTCCCAGCTACTTATGCATGGCATGAGAAACTATAATCTCTAATTGTCATTGCAAACATGTTTAATCATAATGGGTTGAATCATGGATACTAGGTTAAACATATTTACACAAACAGAACAAGTCGAGTTCATACCAGTTTCTCTCTGCCACGACCAGTTCATCGAATATCGTCATTATTTCCTTTCACTTGCACGACCGAATGATGTGAAAATAATAATAGTGCAAGAGTGCCATGGACTAAGCTGAAATCCACAAACATTTTATTCAACAGGTGAAGACAAGGTAAAATGGGCTCTTTATTAGTGCAACAATTATTCCTATGAGAGCCACTCAACATATTCATCGTGGTCTTCTCCTCGTACAACTCAAATAGAAAGAAAAGAAATTCAGAGAAACACACTGAAATATTTTTGGAGATTTTGGTTTTCTTGAACAAGCAAATAAAAGGGAAAAACAAAAATAAGAAAAACTATTTACACGGGAAAGCTCCCTACAAGCAAAAGAAGAAGAAGGAAATATTTTTGGGTTTTCTTTTTAATATTAGTACTAAGCATGCATAGAAAGTAAACTAACTACAACTAAATTTTTTTGTTTTTTCTAAAGTTTTTCAAACACACAAGAAGAAAGCAAGAAAAAATAAAATCTAAACATGGATGATACAATGAAAAAGTGTGAACACCGACAACGGGAATAAGTGGACATGAATGTAAAGTCGGTGAGAAACACATACTCCCCCCAAGCTTAGGATTTTGGCCAAACTTGGTAATCGATCAGTAGCCTGGATGGTAGTAGGGGTACTGAGGAGCGGGCATCCACTGATCCCACTGCTGAGGCTCCTCCACTGCCTCTGCAACAGCCTGAGCGCTCCGGGAGGCATGATGTCTACAGGCATAATCCTACATCCGCCCCTGGCAACAGGATCAAACAAGGCAGGAGCAGGCAACGAAATAATATCACGAGTTTCAATGCTAAAAACCAAGTTATAAGGAATAGGAATGTCAGGGGATTTATCATCAGTAAAATGGTGGTGATCCATGGCAGCACGGTCTAGGTAAACCTTGGCCAGAGGATAATCATGAGGGCGTATCTCAACCTCGAAGTGAGCCGCCCAACGAGTAGCATAAATCCCACCATGAATTGTACCCTTGGATTTATTAAGGTGGAGGCGACGAGCCACAAGAGCTCCCAAGCTATAAGTGTTGTCGCCCTCTAATGCACGACGCAAAATAGCAAGGTCTGGTGAGCTGAGCGCACCCACCTTCTCCCTAGCAAGCAAGCACTTAGCGACGAATAAAGCAAAATAATGCACTGCAGGAAAGTGTATGCCAGTGGCAGTGACGACCGACACCCCTCTCTCGTCTCCCACTGTCAAAGTACGATAAAAAGTTTCAAACTCCACCAGCCTAGGCTCGGCTAAGCTCCCATCAGAGGGGATCATGCATATGCAACAAAATTCAGTAAGTGGTATCTGATGGTTTTCAGGAGGATTATTCCTAGGCACGAAAGTAAAACTTTGAACAAAAATGTTTGTGAGGATTTGGTGCTGTTCACACTCATCTGCGATGAAGTCGGTGAGGCCGGCATTACCAGCATATTGTGTGAACTCCTGAAGGATTCCAGCCTCTTCTAGGAACGGGGTGTGCGGCCATTCACACGGCCGTACTTCCGCCAACCTCCGAGGATGAAGATCACTATCAGATGACTCCCCAATATACCCTTGGAGTTCTTCTTAGAGCCAAACTTCCTAAAGATATTCATGGTTTTCCTATGAACAAAATTCTGAAATTTATTAGCCCACAAAATTTTCTCAATAAAACTTCACAAAAATGATACCAACTACTCATAGGGATACATAGAGGCCATAGCAAGAATTCAAACTACTTAGAACACTAATAATTGAACATGAAAGCTCATCTACAGCAGCACCAAGAGTAACTATTTACTTAAAATATAAACCACTAAAACAAAAACTAATTGGACAAACGGTGGAGTCACATACCAAGCAACAATCCCCCAAAACATTTTCGGAAACGAAGCTTCGAGCAAAGAGATCGAAATCCGTGGGCTTGAGAGCAAGAACACGCGAGAGAGAGAGCTATGGCGATTTTTTTTCTGGAGGTAGGTGATGATGTGGTATGAAGAGATAGGTGAGGGGGCCCACGTGGGGACCACAACCCACCAGGGCACGCCTGGGGGTCCTGGCGCGCCCAGGTGGGTTGTGCCCACCTGGTGCACCTCCCTTTGATATTATTTGCACCAGAAATTCAGAAATATTCAGAAAAAGTTTAGATTAAATTTTCAGGGCATTCTGAGAACTTTTATTTTTTGGTCATTTTTATTGCACGGGTAAATCAGAAAACAGACAAAACATGGCATTTTATTTTATTTAACTAATAAAAACAGAAAACAAAAAGTAGGGACAGAAGGTAGTGCTTACTAAATTCATCAACTTCATACCGCTAAAAAATGATCCATTAACAAGGGTTATCAAGTCTTATTAACAACCACTTTCGATTAGCATGAAAATGAAGAACTTTCGTAAATCACTAAGTTACCTCAATGGGGATATGAATGTCCCCAACAATAAGCATTTCATATTTCTTTTTGACAGTAGGTAGAGGTATTTGAAAACTTCCAATAGTGATTGTCAGAGATTTTTCAATAACATTAATACCATTCACTTGGAATTGTTTCTTCGAAAAGTGCACCGTATGCTCATTACCATTGATATGAAAAGTGACCTTGCTTTTATTGCAATCAATAACAGCCCCTACAATATTCAAGAAGGGTCTACCAAGGATAATTGACATGTTATCGTCTCGGGCATCTCAAGTATAACAAAGTTAGTCAAAATAGTAACATTAGCAACAACAACGGGCACATCCTCACAGATACGGAAAGGTATGGCAGTTGATTTATCAACCATTTGCAAATATATTTCATTAGGTCTGAGTTTATTCAAGTCAAGTCGTTTATATAAATAGAAAGGCATAACACTAACACCAGCTCCTAAATCACACAAAGCAGTTTTCACATAATTCTTTTTGATAGAGCAAGGTATAGTTGGTATTCCCGGATCTCCAAGTTTTTTAGGTACTCCATCTTTGAAAGTATAATTAGCAATCATAGTGGAGATTTCAGCTTCCGGTATTTTTCTTTTATCGATGATGATGCCTTTCATATACTTTGGATAAGGAGGCATTTTCAAGATTTCAGTCAGCGAGTGCGCAAAAAGACTGGCCTCGGCATTTCAGCAAAGCATTCAAATTCTTCATCATCATTCTTTTTAGTTGACTTAGGTGGAAAAAGGTATAAGTTTTTGAACCCACGGTTCTCTTTCTTTACCGTGTTTTCTTGCAATGAAGTCTGTTTTATCATACCTTTTGTTCTTAGGTTGTGGGTTATCAAGACCAACAGGTGGTTCTATCTCAATATCATTATCTGGTTCTTTTTCATTGTTTGGTTGAGTATGTTCATGAACATCAGCATTATCTTTTTCATTATCAGAAGGTGGATGTTCATTACTAGATTGAGTTTCAGCATCAGAGATAGAAGTTTCATTAACATTATCAGGAGGTTTTTCTATTTCAGGTTCGCTAGAAGTATGCAAAGTCCTATCATTTTTCTTCTTCTTTTTCTGTCTAGAAGGACTAGGTGCACTAGTGTTATTTCTTTGTGAGTCCTGTTCAATTCTTTTTGGGTGTCCCTCAGGATAAAGTGGTTCCTGAGTCATTTTACCTCCTCTAGTTGCAACTCTAACAACAAAGTCATCTATATTATTATTCATTTCATCAAGCAATTCTGTTTGAGATTTAGCAACTTGTTCTAATTGGGTTTGTACCATAGAAGCATGTTTTCCAACACCTCTAACATCATTTGAAATCCTTAACAAGTCACTCAAGCGAGCAATCATACCAGAATTGTATTTCAATTGTTTCATAGCATTTGCATTGAAGTGATCTTGTTTTCTAATGTAGTTTTCAAACTCATAAAGGCATTGGCTAGGATGCATATTGTGAGGATTATCATTATCATTGAACTTCATAAGAGAATTTACCTCTACCACCTTAGGCAGTGGTGGTGTATTAAGCCCATGTATTTCTTCAATAGGAGGTAAAATTTTAACATCCTCAGCTTTAATACCTTTTTCCTTCATAGATTTCTCTACCTCTTGCATATCTTCAGGACTGAGATATAATATACCTCTCTTCTTCGGAGTGGGTTTAGCCGGTGGTTCAGGAAGAGTCCAATCATCATAATTTTTCAATATGTTATTCTTTCTTCAGCTTGCCCAACAGTTCGTTCCGTGAAAACACAACTAGCACAACTATCTAGGAAGTCCCTAGAAGCATCGGTTAGTTCATTATAGAAGATATCAAGTATTTCATTTTTCTTAAGAGGACGATCTGGCAAAGCATTAAGTAATTGGCAAAGCCTCCACCAAGCTTGTGGGAGACTCTCTTCTTTAGTTTGCACAAAGTTAAATAATTCCTGTAAGGCAGCTTTTTCTAATGAGCAGGAAAATATTTTTTAGAGAAGTAATAAATCATATCCCGGGGACTACGCACACAACCAGGAGGAAGAGTATTGTACCAAGCTTTAGCATCACCCTCTAATGAGAAAGGAAATAATTTGAGAATATAGTAATAATGAGTTTTCTCATCATGAGTAAAAAGGGTGGCCATGTCATTCAACTTACTTAGAAGTGCCACAACAGTTTCAGTTTCATAACCATGAAAAGGATCAGATTCAACCAGAGTAATCAACTCTGGGTCAACAAAGAATTCATAATCCTAATCATCAATAAAGATAGGTGAAGTAGCAAACTTAGGATCATATTTCATTCTAGCATTCAGAGATTTTTCCTTATACTTGCATAATAATTTCTCTAGATCATCTCTATCCTTACAAGCAAGAATATCTCTAGTTGTCTCCTCATTCATAACATAACCTTCCGGTACCTTAGGCAATTCATATCTAGGAAGGCTAGTTCTAGCAGGTGTTTTAGGAGTTTCAGTTTTAAGCTCATCATCAGAATTAACAACATCATGTTGTATTACACTAGCAATTTGTTTATCAAGAAATTCACCAAGTGGCACATCATCATTATCAAGCAAAGTACTAGCATCATCATCAGAATTATCCATAGCAGAAGTAGAATCATCAATAGCTTGCGACATATCAGAATTAATAGCATGTGGTGGTGTTGCAAGTTTACTTATAACAGAAGGTGAATCTAAAGCAAAACTGGATGGCAGTTCCTTACCCCCCTCGTCTTTGAGGGAAATATCTTAGTCTTAGCATCCTTCAGATTCTTCATAGTGATAATATGATAATAATCCCAAGTGACTCAACAAATAGTGATAATATGCTCCCCAGCAACGGCGCCAGAAAAAGGTCTTGATAACCCACAAGTATAGGAGATCACAACAGTTTTCGAGGGTAGAGTATTCAACCCAAATTTATAGATTCAACACAAGGGGAGCCAAAGAATATTTGAAGGTATTAGCAGCTGAGTTGTCAATTCAACCACACTTGGAGATTAATTATCTACAGCAAAGTGATCAGTAGCAAAGTAGTATGATAGTTTTGATATTAGTGACAGCAGCAACGGTAATGTTAACAGTGATAGCAGTAATTTTGTAGCAAGTGTAACAGTGATAGCAGCAGTAGTAACTTAGCAGAAACAATATAAGATAAATTCGTAGGCATTGGATCGGTGACTTGTTGGATGATATTCATCATGAGACAGTTATAACCTAGGGCGATACGGCACTAGCTCCAGTTCATCAATATAATGTAGGCATGTATTCCGTAAATAGTCATACATGCTTATGGAAAGAACTTGCATGACATCTTTTGTCCTATCCTCCCGTGGCAGCGGGGTCCATATTGGAAACTAAGGGATATTAAGGCCTCCTTTTAATAGAGAACCGGAACAAAGCATTAACACATAGTGAATACATGAACTCCTCAAACTACGGTCATCACCGGGAGTGGTCCCGACTATTGTCACTCCGGGGTTGCCGGATCATAACACGTAGTAGGTGACTATAACTTGCAAGATTAGATCTAGAACATGGATATAATGGTGATAACATAAACGGTTCAGATCTGAAATCATGGCACCCGGGCCCAAAGTGACTAGCATGAAGCATGGCAAAGTCATAGCAACATCAATCTAAGAACATAGTGGATACTAGGGATCAAGCCCTAACAAAACTAACTCGATTACATGATGAATCTCGTCCAACTCCTCACCGACCAGCGAGCCTATGAAGGAATTACTCACTCCCGGTGGGGAGCATCATGGAATTGGCGATGGAGAAGGGTTGGTGATGACGAAGAACGAAGATCCCCTCTCCAGAGCCCCAAACAGACTCCAGATCCGGCCTCCTGATGAAGAACAGGAGGAGACGGTGGCTCCGTCTCGTGGATCGCAATAATTCTTTCTCCTTGATTTTTTTGGAAAAATAGGATTTTATAGCGTCGGAATCAGGGTCTGCGGGGCCACCAGGTGGGGACAACCCACCTGGGCGCGCCAGGAGAGGGGGGCGCGCCCTGGTGGGTTGTGCCCACCTAGGTGCCCCTCTCCGGTAGGTCTTAGCTCCAGATATTCTTATTTATTACATAAAAATTCCTCGCAAAGTTTCGTTCGATTCCGAGAACTTTTATTTCTGCACAAAAACAACACCATGTTAGTTCTGCTGAAAACAGCGTAAGTCTGGGGTTAGTTTTATTCAAATCATGCAAATTAGAGTCCAAAACAAGTGGAAAAGCATTAGGAAAAGTAGATACGTTGCATACGTATCAACTCCCCCAAGCTTAAACCTTTGCTTGTCCTCAATCAATTCAGTTCATAAACTGAAAGTGAAACAGAAAAACTTTTACGAACTCTTTTGCTCTTGTTTGCATAAATAAGCTTAAACCACACCCAGGTTTTTAGCCAACATTATAACTAACCATGCCGACAATAACTCTTAAAGGTTATAATGACTCATATCAATGACATAATCAGCTAACGAGCAATAATAAGGTATCTCAAACGGCAACACGTTGTCAAAACAACCATGATACAATATGACAATAGTGGTATCTCGCTAGCCCTTTCTGAGACTGCAAAACATAAATGCAGAGCACCTCCAAAGTCCAAGCAGCGACTAAACATTCTAATTCATGGTAGAAAAGATCCACTCATGATGCACCCAACATTAGCTACACACAATGCATAATTCATGACAGCTATGCTCTCAGGTTCTAGCGCTTGTTTTAGAAGGTGATGACACAACATAAAAGTAAATAGAAATTCCATTCGCAGAGGGAAGCAGTGATTTGTAGAGGTGCCACAGCTCAAGTTTTAAAATAGTGCTAAATGATATTTTGAGACATGCACCCTTCTCATTTACTTCACGACCATCAGTTATCAATATCTTCCATGCTAAGCATGCTAGTGGCGGTTCCCAAGGGATAAGAGTAAAGGTTTTGACTCCATTGGGAGTTTTTGTTTGATTATTTGAGAGATTAACTCTTTTTCTGTTTGCAGTTTGGGACTGGGCATCCCTATTATTGCCCTTTTCTCGTGCGATGGGAGTGAATAAACACTCGACCTGAGAATAACCCGCTTAGCATGGAAGATACCAACCACCTCCTGTCGTTCCATGAACGATCCAGACTCACAAAAAGGATATATTTTTAGAAGTTTTTAGAGGTGGCACATGCAAATTTACATAGGACGGCAGGGTAATACCACATATAGGTAGGTATGGTGGACTCATCTAGAATAACTTTGGGTTCAAGATTTTTGATGTACAAGCAGAATTCCCACTTAGTACAGGCGAAGGCTAGTAATTAGATTGAGAAGCAGCCAACTAGAGAGCAACAACGTTCATGAACATGCATTATGCATAAGTAACATTGGACACCAGCATGAGTAGGATATGAACAGCATGAACATAAATATCGTAGAGGCTATGTTGGTTTTGATTCAACTACATGCATGAACATGTGCCAAGTCAAGCCACTCGAACATTCAGAGGAGGATACCATATCATCATACTACATCACAATCATTTCAACGCAATGTTGATATCCAAGATAAATCATTATCCACTCCCAGCTACTTATGCATGGCATGAGAAACTATAATCTCTAATTGTCATTGCAAACATGTTTAATCATAATGGGTTGAATCATGGATACTAGGTTAAACATATTTACACAAACAGAACAAGTCGAGTTCATACCAGTTTCTCTCTGCCACGACCAGTTCATCGAATATCGTCATTATTTCCTTTCACTTGCACGACCGAATGATGTGAAAATAATAATAGTGCAAGAGTGCCATGGACTAAGCTGAAATCCACAAACATTTTATTCAACAGGTGAAGACAAGGTAAAATGGGCTCTTTATTAGTGCAACAATTATTCCTATGAGAGCCACTCAACATATTCATCGTGGTCTTCTCCTCGTACAACTCAAATAGAAAGAAAAGAAATTCAGAGAAACACACTGAAATATTTTTGGAGATTTTGGTTTTCTTGAACAAGCAAATAAAAGGGAAAAACAAAAATAAGAAAAACTATTTACACGGGAAAGCTCCCTACAAGCAAAAGAAGAAGAAGGAAATATTTTTGGGTTTTCTTTTTAATATTAGTACTAAGCATGCATAGAAAGTAAACTAACTACAACTAATTTTTTTTGGTTTTTCTAAAGTTTTTCAAACACACAAGAAGAAAGCAAGAAAAAATAAAATCTAAACATGGATGATACAATGAAAAAGTGTGAACACCGACAACGGGAATAAGTGGACATGAATGTAAAGTCGGTGAGAAACACATACTCCCCCCAAGCTTAGGATTTTGGCCAAACTTGGTAATCGATCAGTAGCCTGGATGGTAGTAGGGGTACTGAGGAGCGGGCATCCACTGATCCCACTGCTGAGGCTCCTCCACTGCCTCTGCAACAGCCTGAGCGCTCCGGGAGGCATGATGTCTACATGCATAATCCTACATCCGCCCCTGGCAACAGGATCAAACAAGGCAGGAGCAGGCAACGAAATAATATCACGAGTTTCAATGCTAAAAACCAAGTTATAAGGAATAGGAATGTCAGGGGATTTATCATCAGTAAAATGGTGGTGATCCATGGCAGCACGGTCTAGGTAAACCTTGGCCAGAGGATAATCATGAGGGCGTATCTCAACCTCGAAGTGAGCCGCCCAACGAGTAGCATAAATCCCACCATGAATTGTACCCTTGGATTTATTAAGGTGGAGGCGACGAGCCACAAGAGCTCCCAAGCTATAAGTGTTGTCGCCCTCTAATGCACGACGCAAAATAGCAAGGTCTGGTGAGCTGAGCGCACCCACCTTCTCCCTAGCAAGCAAGCACTTAGCGACGAATAAAGCAAAATAATGCACTGCAGGAAAGTGTATGCCAGTGGCAGTGACGACCGACACCCCTCTCTCATCTCCCACTGTCAAAGTACGATAAAAAGTTTCAAACTCCACCAGCCTAGGCTCGGCTAAGCTCCCATCAGAGGGGATCATGCATATGCAACAAAATTCAGTAAGTGGTATCTGATGGTTTTCAGGAGGATTATTCCTAGGCACGAAAGTAAAACTTTGAACAAAAATGTTTGTGAGGATTTGGTGCTGTTCACACTCATCTGCGATGAAGTCGGTGAGGCCGGCATTACCAGCATATTGTGTGAACTCCTGAAGGATTCCAGCCTCTTCTAGGAACGGGGTGTGCGGCCATTCACACGGCCGTACTTCCGCCAACCTCCGAGGATGAAGATCACTATCAGATGACTCCCCAATATACCCTTGGAGTTCTTCTTAGAGCCAAACTTCCTAAAGATATTCATGGTTTTCCTATGAACAAAATTCTGAAATTTATTAGCCCACAAAATTTTCTCAATAAAACTTCACAAAAATGATACCAACTACTCATAGGGATACATAGAGGCCATAGCAAGAATTCAAACTACTTAGAACACTAATAATTGAACATGAAAGCTCATCTACAGCAGCACCAAGAGTAACTATTTACTTAAAATATAAACCACTAAAACAAAAACTAATTGGACAAACGGTGGAGTCACATACCAAGCAACAATCCCCCAAAACATTTTCGGAAACGAAGCTTCGAGCAAAGAGATCGAAATCCGTGGGCTTGAGAGCAAGAACACGCGAGAGAGAGAGCTATGGCGATTTTTTTTCTGGAGGTAGGTGATGATGTGGTATGAAGAGATAGGTGAGGGGGCCCACGTGGGGACCACAACCCACCAGGGCACGCCTGGGGGTCCTGGCGCGCCCAGGTGGGTTGTGCCCACCTGGTGCACCTCCCTTTGATATTATTTGCACCAGAAATTCAGAAATATTCAGAAAAAGTTCAGATTAAATTTTCAGGGCATTCTGAGAACTTTTATTTTTTGGTCATTTTTATTGCACGGGTAAATCAGAAAACAGACAAAACATGGCATTTTATTTTATTTAACTAATAAAAACAGAAAACAAAAAGTAGGGACAGAAGGTAGTGGTTACTAAATTCATCAACTTCATACCGCTAAAAAATGATCCATTAACAAGGGTTATCAAGTCTTATTAACAACCACTTTCGATTAGCATGAAAATGAAGAACTTTTGTAAATCACTAAGTTACCTCAATGGGGATATGAATGTCCCCAACAATAAGCATTTGATATTTCTTTTTGACAGTAGGTAGAGGTATTTGAAAACTTCCAATAGTGATTGTCAGAGATTTTTCAATAACATTAATACCATTCACTTGGAATTGTTTCTTCGAAAAGTGCACCGTATGCTCATTACCATTGATATGAAAAGTGACCTTGCTTTTATTGCAATCAATAACAGCCCCTACAATATTCAAGAAGGGTCTACCAAGGATAATCGACATGTTATCGTCTCGGGCATCTCAAGTATAACAAAGTTAGTCAAAATAGTAACATTAGCAACAACAACGGGCACATCCTCACAGATACGGAAAGGTATGGCAGTTGATTTATCAACCATTTGCAAATATATTTCATTAGGTCTGAGTTTATTCAAGTCAAGTTGTTTATATAAATAGAAAGGCATAACACTAACACCAGCTCCTAAATCACACAAAGCAGTTTTCACATAATTCTTTTTGATAGAGCAAGGTATAGTTGGTATTCCCGGATCTCCAAGTTTTTTAGGTACTCCATCTTTGAAAGTATAATTAGCAAGCATAGTGGAGATTTCAGCTTCCGGTATTTTTCTTTTATCGATGATGATGCCTTTCATATACTTTGGATAAGGAGGCATTTTCAAGATTTCAGTCAGCGAGTGCGCAAAAAGACTGGCCTCGGCATTTCAGCAAAGCATTCAAATTCTTCATCATCATTCTTTTTAGTTGACTTAGGTGGAAAAAGGTATAAGTTTTTGAACCCACGGTTCTCTTTCTTTACCGTGTTCTCTTGCAATGAAGTCTGTTTTATCATACCTTTTGTTCTTAGGTTGTGGGTTATCAAGATCAACAGGTGGTTCTATCTCAATATCATTATCTGGTTCTTTTTCATTGTTCGGTTGTGTATCTTCATGAACATCAGCATTATCTTTTTCATTATCAGAAGGTGGATGTTCATTACTAGATTGAGTTTCAGCATCAGAGATAGAAGTTTCATTAACATTATCAGGAGGTTTTTCTATTTCAGGTTCGCTAGAAGTATGCAAAGTCCTATCATTTTTCTTCTTCTTTTTCTGTCTAGAAGGACTAGGTGCACTAGTGTTATTTCTTTGTGAGTCCTGTTCAATTCTTTTTGGGTGTCCCTCAGGATAAAGTGGTTCCTGAGTCATTTTACCTCCTCTAGTGGCAACTCTAACAGCAAAGTCATCTATATTATTATTCATTTCATCAAGCAATTCTGTTTGAGATTTAGCAACTTGTTCTAATTCGGTTTGTACCATAGAAGCATGTTTTCCAACACCTCTAACATCATTTGAAATCCTTAACAAGTCACTCAAGCGAGCAATCATACCAGAATTGTATTTCAATTGTTTCATAGCATTTGCATTGAAGTGATCTTGTTTTCTAATGTAGTTTTCAAACTCATAAAGGCATTGGCTAGGATGCATATTGTGAGGATTATCATTATCATTGAACTTCATAAGAGAATTTACCTCTACCACCTTAGGCAGTGGTGGTGTATCAAGCCCATGTATTTCTTCAATAGGAGGTAAAATTTTAACATCCTCAGCTTTAATACCTTTTTCCTTCATAGATTTCTCTACCTCTTGCATATCTTCAGGACTGAGATATAATATACCTCTCTTCTTCGGAGTGGGTTTAGCCGGTGGTTCAGGAAGAGTCCAATCATCATAATTTTTCAATATGTTATTCTTTCTTCAGCTTGCCCAATAGTTCGTTCCCTGAAAACACAACCAGCACAACTATCTAGGAAGTCCCTAGAAGCATCGGTTAGTCCATTATAGAAGGTATCAAGTATTTCATTTTTCTTAAGAGGACGATCTGGCAAAGCATTAAGTAATTGGCAAAGCCTCCACCAAGCTTGTGGGAGACTCTCTTCTTTAGTTTGCACAAAGTTAAATAATTCCTGTAAGGCAGCTTTTTCTAATGAGCAGGAAAATATTTTTTAGAGAAGTAATAAATCATATCCCGGGGACTACGCACACAACCAGGAGGAAGAGTATTGTACCAAGCTTTAGCATCACCCTCTAATGAGAAAGGAAATAATTTGAGAATATAGTAATAATGAGTTTTCTCATCATGAGTAAAAAGGGTGGCCATGTCATTCAACTTACTAAGAAGTGCCGCAACAGTTTCAGTTTCATAACCATGAAAAGGATCAGATTCAACCAGAGTAATCAACTCTGGGTCAACAGAGAATTCATAATCCTAATCATCAATAAAGATAGGTGAAGTAGCAAACTTAGGATCATATTTCATTCTAGCATTCAGAGATTTTTCCTTATACTTGCATAATAATTTCTCTAGATCATCTCTATCCTTACAAGCAAGAATATCTCTAGTTGTCTCCTCATTCATAACATAACCTTCCGGTACCTTAGGCAATTCATATCTAGGAAGGCTAGTTCTAGCAGGTGTTTTAGGAGTTTCAGTTTTAAGCTCATCATCAGAATTAACAACATCATGTTGTATTACACTAGCAATTTGTTTATCAAGAAATTCACCAAGTGGCACATCATCATTATCAAGCAAAGTACTAGCATCATCATAAGAATTATCCATAGCAGAAATAGAATCATCAATAGCTTGCGACATATCAGATATAATAGCATGTGGTGGTGTTGCAAGTTTACTTATAACAGAAGGTGAATCTAAAGCAGAACTGGATGGCAGTTCCTTACCCCCCTCGTCTTTGAGGGAAATATCTTAGTCTTAGCATCCTTCAGATTCTTCATAGTGATAATATGATAATAATCCCAAGTGACTCAACAAATAGTGATAATATGCTCCCCAGCAACGGCGCCAGAAAAAGGTCTTGATAACCCACAAGTATAGGAGATCACAACAGTTTTCGAGGGTAGAGTATTCAACCCAAATTTATAGATTCAACACAAGGGGAGCCAAAGAATATTTGAAGGTATTAGCAGCTGAGTTGTCAATTCAACCACACTTGGAGATTAATTATCTACAGCAAAGTGATCAGTAGCAAAGTAGTATGATAGTTTTGATATTAGTGACAGCAGCAACGGTAATGTTAACAGTGATAGCAGTAATTTTGTAGCAAGTGTAACAGTGATAGCAGCAGTAGTAACTTAGCAGAAACAATATAAGATAAATTCGTAGGCATTGGATCGGTGACTTGTTGGATGATACTCATCATGAGACAGTTATAACCTAGGGCGATACGGCACTAGCTCCAGTTCATCAATATAATGTAGGCATGTATTCCATAAATAGTCATACATGCTTATGGAAAGAACTTGCATGACATCTTTTGTCCTACCCTCCTGTGGCAGTGGGGTCCATATTGGAAACTAAGGGATATTAAGGCCTCCTTTTAATAGAGAACCGGAACAAAGCATTAACACATAGTGAATACATGAACTCCTCAAACTACGGTCATCACCGGGAGTGGTCCGAACTATTGTCACTCCGGGGTTGCCGGATCATAACACGTAGTAGGTGACTATAACTTCCAAGATCGGATCTAGAACATGGATATAATGGTGATAACATAAACAGATCAGATCTGAAATCATGGCACCCCGGCCCAAAGTGACAAGCATTAAGCATGGAAAAGTCATAGCAACATCAATCTAAGAACATAGTGGATACTAGGGATCAAGCCCTAACAAAACAAACTCGATTACATGATGAATCTCATCAAACTCCTCAGCGACCAGCGAGCCTATGATGGAATTACTCACTCCCGGTGGGGAGCATCATCGAATTGGCGATGGAGAAGGGTTGGTGATCGTCATCAAAATGAAGATCCCCCTCTTCGGAGCCCCAAACAGACTCCAGATCTGGCCTCTCGATGAAGAACAGGAGGAGACGGCGGCTCTGTCTCGTGGATCGCGATAATTCTTTCTCCCTGATTTTTTTCTAGAAAAATAGGATTTTATAGCGTCGGAATCAGGGTCTGTGGGGCCACCAGGTGGGGACAACCCACCTGGGCGTGCCAGGAGAGGGGGGCGCGCCCTGGTGGGTTGTGCCCACCCAGGTGCCCCTCTCCGGTAGGTCTTGGCTCCAGATATTCTTATTTATTACATATAAATTCCTCGCAAAGTTTCATTCCATTCCAAGAACTTTTATTTCTGCACAAAAACAACACCATGGTAGTTCTGCTGAAAACAGCGTAAGTCCGGGGTTAGTTTTATTCAAGTCATGCAAATTAGAGTCCAAAACAAGTGGAAATGCGTTAGGAAAAGTAGATAGATTGGAGACGTATCAACTCCCCCAAGCTTAAACCTTTGCTTGTCCTCAAGCAATTCAGTTGATAAACTGAAAGTGAAAAAGAAAAACTTTTACGAACTCTTTTGCTCTTGTTTGCGTAAATAAGCTTAAACAACACCCAGGTTTTCAGCCAACATAACTAACTATGCCGACAATAACTCTTAAAGGTTATAATGACTCATATCAATGACATAATCAGCTAACGAGCAATAATAAGGTATCTCAAACGGCAACACGTTGTCAAAACAACCATGATATAATATGAGAATAGTGGTATCTCACTAGCCGTTTCTGAGACTGCAAAACATAAATGCAAAGCACCTCCAAAGTCCAAGTAGCGACTAAACATTCTAATTCATGGTAGAAAAGATCCAGTCATGATGCACCCAACATTAGCTACACACAATGCATAATTCATGAAAGCTGTGCTCTCAGGTTCTAGTGCTTGTTTTAGAAGGTGATGACACAACCTAAAATTAAATAGAAATTCCCTTCGCAGAGGGAAGCAGTGATTTGTAGAGGTGCCAGAGCTCAAGTTTTAAAACAGAGGTAAATGATATTTTGAGACATGCACCCTTCTCATTTACTTCATGACCATCAATTATCAATATCTTCCATGCTAAGCATGCAAGTGCCAAGCGATAAAAGTAAAGGTTTTGACTCCATTGGGAGTTTTTGTTTGATTATTTGAGAGATTAACTCTTTTTCTGTTTGCAGTTTGCGACTGGGCATCCCTATTACCGCCCTTTTCTCGTGCGATGGGAGTGAATAAACACTCGAACTGAGAATAACCCGCTTAGCATGGAAGATACCGACCACCTCCTGTTGTTCCATGAACGATCCAGGCACACAAAAAGGATATTTTTTAGAAGTTTTTAGAGGTGGCACATGCAAATTTACATAGGACGGCAGGGTAATACCGCATATAGGTAGGTATAGTGGACTCATCTGGAATAACTTTGGGTTCAAGGTTTTTGATGTACAAGCATAATTCTCACTTAGTACAGGCGAAGGCTAGCAATTAGATTGAGAAGCGGCCAACTAGAGAGCAACAACGATCATGAACATGCATTATGCATAAGTAATATTGGACACTAGCATGAATAGGATATGAACACCATGAACATAAATATCATAGAGTCTATGTTGGTTTTGATTCAACTACATGCATGAACATGTGCCAAGTCAAGCCACTCGAACATTCAGAGGAGGATACCATATCATCATACTACATCACAATCATTTCAACACAATGTTGATATCCAAGATAACTCATTATCCACTCCCAGCTACTTATGCATGGCATGAGAAACTATAATCTCTAATTGTCATTTCAAACATGTTTAATCATAACGGGTTGAATCATGGATACTAGGTTAAACATATTTACACAAACAGAACAAGTCGAGTTCATACCAGTTTCTCTCTGCCACGGCCAGTTCATCGAATATCGTCATTATTGCCTTTCACTTGCACGACCGAACGATGTGAAAATAATAATAGTGCAAGATTGCCATGGATTAACCTGGAATCTACAAACATTTTTGTCGGGGTACAAAAGTAGGGGCTCTCCTTTTGACCCCTCTACTTGTGCACGGGCAGTCACAGCCACACATGCGGCCACACTTAGCAGGGCAAAGGGAGGAAGCATAAGCGCAAGAATACCGGAGCAGTGCTCCAGCCAGGGGCACACAAGACGGGCAGAGCAACGCCAAGACCAGAGACTCAAAGAGCAAGAGGGCGAAGTGGACTCCCCGGCAAGACCCTTGCCGGGGTAGCTTGCCCAACGCCAGCAGAGCGCGCCACCCTTGAGCCCAAGGATTCCAACACCACCAACCACATTGGAACCAAGGCTCGGGAGGCACCTCCATGGTGGCATGCAGATCTTTGTGAACATCATAAGCACACAAGATCAGATGAGGACCAGAAGACGACGATCCTCGACAAGATCCTTGCCGAGGAAATCCACTAGAACCCCGGCAAGATCCTTGCCGGGGACGACCACGATGCCACAGCAAGACCCTTGCCGGGGCCCCGGCAAGACCCTTGCCGAGGACACCTGCGGGACCATAGCCAGACCCACGTCTACCAAGACTCCACCGTCGTTCACATACAGCTGCCAGCCCAACCAGTTGAGCCGGCACCTGTGTGGCAATGTGCAGCCTCCAGGCCAACTCAGCAAGCACCTGCGTGGTGGCATGCAGATCTTCGTGAAGACCCTACCACCACGCCATCTCAGCAGCCAGCCAGCCTACGTGGCACTGCATGCCTCGTTGGCCTAGACGCGTGTCGGAGCGAGGCAGAGCGGCGACGGACGGGACGGGCCTCATTGCCATCCCCAATAAAGCAACGGGACACCTAAGGAGCACATTTAATGTGCCTTGTCCCGTAATGACAGGCGATAAGCTTGTACACTGTATACCTTTCCACCTCTTGTGTGCCGCGGTGGCAACCCCTTTTGTCTATAAAAGGAGGCCCGAGGCGTACTGGAGAAGGATTCGGATGTTTTGGACTAAGCACGGACCGTAGCTAGTTCGAGAGCTCAAGAACACTCAAATATACATCAAAGCAGGACTAGGGTATTACGCATCTTCGCGGCCCGAACTTGGGTAAACGATCCTTGTGCTGACTGCCAGACCCGCTCTTTGCACAACCCCGCGCCCACCAACCGTAGAAGGGATCTCAGTGATTCCATAGGCGTTGTTTCCACCGAGATCTTTGGCGCACCAGGTAGGGGGCCCAGTTGTGAAAATCCGGTCTAGCAGTTAGTTTAGCAGTTCTGCATTGCCATGGCACCCAAGAAGAAGACGATCACGTCGATCGGTTCATCGGGGGCCAAACGACCCGTACCAGTGCGGGCGAGTGGTGGGGCGGTCGCGAACGGAAGCCGAGGCGTGGCCCATGAACACCCACACCGCTCTGTCAGTCAAAGCCTGGCGAGCGGCGTCATCCGTGCTCGGGACGACGGGCCGCACGCCGCCAAATCCAAAGACAGAGCCCTCCCGCAGGCGGCGCGGGGCCCTCCAAGGGCGGCATCGTGCCACCCATGGGCGGCGCGGCGAATTCCAAGACGCCTACGCCGACGCCCACGACGCGCTCTTCCCAGGTTGTGCGCGACGAGCAGCGTCACCACGCTGGTGACCCCGGGTGCCGCCGTGGGAAGAGTGTTGTGCCTCATTCGCGGGACGTAGAAGGCCAGCATGCATGCCGAGGCACTAGCGAAAATGGCGCACAACCGCAAGGCCGTGATAGAGCTCCTAACGTGGTTAGAAGTCGGAGCACGTCACGGTCCACACAGCTTTCGCCGCCACCCACGCCAGCAAAAGCCTTGGCGCGCGCACTTGCTCCTCGACTTTCCTCCTGCTGCGGAAAAGCTCGACGAGTGGAGAGCCACCATCCGGAGCCTTGTCGGCATTGCCAACAAAGATGAGCCGCGACCAGCGGGGCCCCCAGGCCGGCGCTCCGTCGAGCCACCGCATGCCAGTGGTGGAAGGACCGGAGGTGCTGCGGCCACGGTGCACTCTCCTCCCCCACGCCAGCCACCGCGGGTGTCGGTCCGTCGTGATGACGCTTGTGATAACATTTCCATAGCATCGTCCGACCCACGGACCCACCGCGATCAGCGCCAAGTTCTTCGGGAGCGAGCCCATGAAGACGCTCGAACCACCATCGAACGCCGGCGCGGAGCACGCCACCAGTCGGATAGGCGGGCGGGGCCCACTATGGACCACCCAACACCGGGAGGCTCCGGCGGCCTACCCTACTAGGTGGGTTGCCCAGCCTTTACCCGTGAGCTGCGACAGTTCCAGTGGCCCTCCACCGCACGTTCAAGCCCGACGTTGGCGAGAAGTACAACGGCAAGACCCACCCGTCGGAGTTCCTTAGCATCTACACCATCGCGATGCAAGCTGCTGGAGCTCGCGACGACAAGGTGCTTGCCAATTACTTCCCGCTGGCACTTAAACCCAATGTCATGTCATGGTTGATGCACTTGCCGGCGGATTCCATTTCTCCTTGGTCGGATTTGTGTCATGAGTTCATTGGCGTCTTCACTGGAGGCCACCAAGCTCATGGCCAGGCAAGCGATTTGCATATCATCCCCCAGAAGGAAGGTGAAGACCTGCGCAAGTACATATAGAGGTTCAACCGGGTGCAGTACAACATCCCAGATGTTCATCCCGCCGCCGTGATCAGTGCATTCCATTAGAATGTGCGCAACCACAAGATGCGTGAAGAGCTGGCGATGAACAAGGTCAAAGATGTGGCCGAACTTTATGTTCTGGCCGATAGGTACGCTCGAGCTGAAGAGGGAAGGAAGTACCCCGGCAAGGACGCCGGTGCGGAAACCGACTGCACAGACAAAGACACAGCCGCCCCGACGAAGAAGGGCCGGCGCCGCAACAGGAAGCGCAATGGCAAGACCGTGCTTGCCGTCGAGGGATCCAAGGACACCGGCGCCGCCAAGAAGGCCAAGGAAGACGACCCCGGCAAGGAAATTGCCGAGTGCGCCACTTGTCGGGCCTTGGCGGCTGTCGACAAGCCAGGAGGCTCCGATAAGCAATACTGCAAGATCCACCGCACCAAGGGCCACGACCTCCAGAACTGCCAACAAGTTGAGCTGCCTGCTAAGAAGTAAAAAGTTGAGTATGAGAGGCGGGACAAGGAGAAGGGTCAGGATGGTGCCGAGGGATCCGGTAAGAAGCATGGCGGCCAAGGAGGTCGCCGCGGCAAGGATAACCAGCAAGAGAGGCTCGCTCAGGGCCGCAAGAAGAAGCAAGAAGACGATGATCATGACGAGGACGACGAATCCGGTGAGCATGAGTTCCAAAAAGCTACGGAGGCCATGTGCGTCGACGGTGGCGCCTCGCTGCACACCTCTCACCGCCAGCTCAAGCAGTGGGCGCGTGAGATCACAGCAGCGGAACCATCATTCCATGCTCAAAGGCCACTGAAGTGGTCCAGCACGCCTATCATTTTTGACACCGAGGACCACCCTGATCGCACGACGGCGGTCGGGTGTTTTCCGTTGTTGGTTTCGCCAACAATATGCAACCTCAAGGTGACAAAATTGCTAGTTGACGGCGGGGCCGGTCTGAGCTTGATCTCGCCTGTTGTGATCAAAAGGCTGCAGATTCCTGATGGAGACCTCGAAGAGACGGGCACATTTCAAGGGGTCAACCCGGGAAGGAGTCAGCTGAAGGGTAAGGTCACGCTGCCTGTGACGTTTGGAGGCGAGTTAAACTATAGGACAGAGAGGATTGTTTTCGATGTAGCCGAGACCCCCTTGCCCTACAACGGGATCCTCGGCCGCCCAACACTAGCCAAGTTCATGGCGGCCTCACATTAGGCCTACAACACGCTGAAGATGTCTGGGCCGATGACCATCATCACCGTCCCCTCCGACAAGAAGGATGCGCTGATCTGCACTGACCAACTCTACCGGGAGGCGATTGCAGCGACTGCCGCCAAGGCACTTGCTCCTGCCGCCGGAGCCCCGAGAGGGAAGAAGACCGGCAAGACCTCTCGCACCCACTCCGGCAAGCGCACCTCTTCGGAGTGTAGTGCTCCCATCGAGGACGTGCCAGAGAGCTCCACCGGCAAGAGCAAGAAATCCAGAGCTGCACCACCAGAGACCAAGAAGGTGTCCATCAAGGAGGATGGCACGGGAGGGGCTTTTACCATATGCTCCACCCTCGACAGCAAATAGAGAGAGCTATGTGGTTTTTTTCTGGAGGTAGGTGATGATGTGGTATGAAGAGATAAGTGAGGGGGTCCACGTGGGGACCACAACCCACCAGGGCACGCCTGGGGGTCCTGGCGCGCCCAGGTGGGTTGTGCCCACCTGGTGCACCTCCCTCTGATATTATTTGCACCAAAAATTCAGAAATATTCAAAAAACCTTGAATTAGAAAACAGAAAACAAAAAGTAGGGACAGAAGGTAGTGCTTACTAAATTCATCAACTTCATACCGCTAAAAAATGATCCATTAATAAGGTTGATCAAGTCTTATTAACAACCACTTTCGATTAGCATGAAACCGAAGAACTTTCGTAAATCACTAAGTTACCTCAATGGGGATATGAATGTCCCCAACAATAAGCATTTCATATTTCTTTTTGGCAGTAGGTAGAGGTATTTGAAAACTTCCAATAGTGATTGTCAGAGATTTTTCAATAATATTAATACCATTCACTTGGAATTGTTTCTTCGGAAAGTGCACCGTATGCTCATTACCATTGATATGAAAAGTGACCTTGCTTTTATTGCAATCAATAACAGACCTCGCAATATTCAAGAAGAGTCTACCAAGGATAATCGACATGTTGTCGTCTCGGGCATCTCAAGTATAACAAAGTCAGTCAAAATAGTAACATTAGCAACAACAACGGGCACATCCTCATAGATACCAATAGGTATGGCAGTTGATTTATCAGCCATTTGCAAAGGTATTTCAGTAGGTGTGAGTTTATTCAAGTCAAGTCTTTTATATAAAGAGAAAGGCATAACACTAACACCAGCTCCTAAATCACAGAAAACAGTTTTCACATAATTCTTTTAGATAGAGCAAGGTATAGTTGGTATTCCCGGATCTCCAAGTTTTTTAGGTACTCCATCTTTGAAAGTATAATTAGCAAGCATAGTGGAGATTTCAGCTTCCGGTATTTTTCTTTTATCGGTGATGATGCCTTTCATATACTTTGGATACGGAGGCATTTTCAAGATTTCAGTCAGCGAGTGCGCAAAAAGACTGGGCTCGGCATTTCAGCAAAGCATTCAAATTCTTCATCATCATTCTTTTTAGTTGACTTAGGTGGAAAAAGGTATAAGTTTTTGAACCCACGGTTCTCTTTCTTTACCGTGTTTTCTTGCAATGAAGTCTGTTTTATCATACCTTTTGTTCTTAGGTTGTGGGTTATCAAGATCAACAGGTGGTTCTATCTCAATATCATTATCTGGTTCTTTTTCATTGTTTGGTTGAGTATCTTCATGAACATCAGCATTATCTTTTTCATTATCAGAAGGTGGATGTTCATTACTAGATTGAGTTTCAGCATCAGAGATAGAAGTTTCATTAACATTATCAGGAGGTTTTTCTATTTCAGGTTCGCTAGAAGTATGCAAAGTCCTATCATTTTTCTTCTTCTTTTTCTTTCTAGAAGGACTAGGTGCACTAGTGTTATTTCTTTGTGAGTCCTGTTCAATTCTTTTTGGGTGTCCTCAGGATAAAGTGGTTCCTAAGTCATTTACCTCCTCTAGTTGCAACTCTAACAGCAAAGTCATCTATATTATTATTCATTTCATCAAGCAATTCTGTTTGAGATTTAGCAACTTGTTCTAATTGGGTTTGTACCATAGAAGCATGTTTTCCAACACCTCTAACATCATTTAAAATCCTAAATAACAAGTCACTCAAGCGAGCAATCATATCAGAATTGTATTTCAATTGTTTCATAGCATTTGCATTGAAGTGATCTTGCTTTCTAATGTAGTTTTCAAACTCATAAAGGCATTGGCTAGGATGCATATTGTGAGGATTATCATTATCATTGAACTTCATAAGAGAATTTACCTCTACCACCTTAGGCAGTGGTGGTGTATTAAGCCCATGTATTTCTTCAATAGGAGGTAAAATTTTAACATCCTCAGCTTTAATACCTTTTTCCTTCATAGATCTCTCTACCTCTTGCATATCTTCAGGACTGAGATATAATATACCTCTCTTCTTCGGAGTGGGTTTAGCCGGTGGTTCAGGAAGAGTCCAATCATCATAATTTTTCAATATGTTATTCTTTCTTCAGCTTGCCCAACAGTTCGTTCCCTGAAAACACAACCAGCACAACTATCTAGGAAGTCCCTAGAAGCATCGGTTAGTCCATTATAGAAGATATCAAGTATTTCATTTTTCTTAAGAGGACGATCTGGCAAAGCATTAAGTAATTGGCAAAGCCTCCCCCAAGCTTGTGGGAGACTCTCTTCTTTAGTTTGCACAAAGTTAAATAATTCCTATAAGGCAGCTTTTTCTAATGAGCAGGAAAATATTTTTTAGAGAAGTAATAAATCATATCCCGGGGACTACGCACACAACCAGGAGGAAGAGTATTGTACCAAGCTTTAGCATCACCCTCTAATGAGAAAGGAAATAATTTGAGAATATAGTAATAATGAGTTTTCTCATCATGAGTAAAAAGGGTGGCCATATCATTCAACTTAGTAAGAAGTGCCACAACAGTTTCAGTTTCATAACCATGAAAAGGATCAGATTCAACCAGAGTAATCAACTCTGGGTCAACAGAGAATTCATAATCCTAATCATCAATAAAGATAGGTGAAGTAGCAAACTTAGGATCATATTTCATTCTAGCATTCAGAGATTTTTCCTTATACTTGCATAATAATTTCTCTAGATCATCTCTATCCTTACAAGCAAGAATATCTCTAGTTGTCTCCTCATTCATAACATAACCTTCCGGTACCTTAGGCAATTCATATCTAGGAAGGCTAGTTCTAGCAGGTGTTTCAGGAGTTTCAATTTCAAGCTCATCATCAGAATTAACAACATCATGTTGTATTACACTAGCAATTTGTTTATCAAGAAATTCACCAAGTGGCACATCATCATTATCAAGCAAGGTACTAGCATCATCATAAGAATTATCCATAACAGAAGTAGCATCATCAATAACTTGCGACATATCAGAATTAATAGCATGTGGTGGTGTTGCAAGTTTACTTATAACAGAAGGTGAATCTAAAGCAGAACTGGATGGCAGTTCCTTACCTCCCCTCGTCTTTAAGGGAAATATCTTAGTCTTAGCATCCTTCAGATTCTTCATAGTGATAATATGATAATAATCGCAAGTGACTCAACAAATAGTGATAATATGCTCCCTGGCAATGGTGCCAGAAAAAGGTCTTGATAGCCCATAATATAGAGGATCGCAATAGTTTTCGAGGGTAGAGTATTCAACCCAAATTTATAGATTCGACACAAGGGGAGCCAAAGAATATTTGAAGGTATTAGCAGCTGAGTTGTCAATTCATCCACACCTGGAGATTAATTATCTGCAACAAAGTGATCATTAGCAAAGTAGTATGATAGTTTTGATAGTAGTGACAGCAGCAACGGTAACGGTAACAGTGATAGCAGTAATTTTGTAGCAAGTGTAACAGTGATAGCAGCAGTAGTAACTTAGCAGAAACAATATAAGATAAATTCATAGGCATTGGATTGGTGACTTGTTGGATGATATTCATCATGAGACAGTTATAACCTAGGGCAATACGGCACTAGCTCCAGTTCATCAATATAATGTAGGCATGTATTCCGTAAATAGTCATACGTGCTTATGGAAAGAACTTCCATGACATCTTTTGTCCTACCCTCCCGTGGCAGCGGGGTCCATATTGGAAACTAAGGGATATTGCCTCCTTTTAATAGAGAACCAGAACAAGGCATTAACACATATCGAATACATGATCTCCTCAAACTACGGTCATCACCGGGAGTGGTCCCAACTATTTTCACTCCGGGGTTGCCGGATCATAATACGTAGTAGGTGACTATAACTTGCAAGATCGGATCTAGAACATGGATATAATGGTGATAACATAAACGGATCAGATCTGAAATCATGGCACCCAGGCCCAAAGTGACAAGCATTAAGCATGGAAAAGTCATAACAACATCAATCTAAGAACATAGTGTATACTAGGGATCAAGCCCTAACAAAACTAACTCGATTACATGATGAATCTCATCCAACTCCTCACCGACAAGCGAGCCTATGAAGGAATTACTCACTCCCGGTGGGGAGCATCATGGAATTGGCGATGGAGAAGGGTTGGTGATGACAAAGAACGAAGATCCCCCTCTTCGGAGCCCCAAACAGACTCCAGATCTGGCCTCCCGACGAAGAACAGGAGGAGACGACGGCTCCATCTCATGGATCGTGATAATTCTTTCTCCCTGATTTTTTCTGGAAAAATAGGATTTTATAGCATCGGAATCAGGGTCTGCGGGGCCACCAAGTGGGGACAACCCACCTGGGCGCGCCAGGAGAGGCGGGCGCGCCCTGGTGGGTTGTGCCCACCCAGGTGCCCCACTCCGGTAGGTCTTGGCTCAAGAAATTCTTATTTATTATATAAAATTCCTCATAATGTTTCTTTCCATTCCGAGAACTTTTATTTCTGCACAAAAACAACACCATGGTAGTTCTGCTGAAAACAACGTCAGTCCGGGGTTAACTTCATTCAAATCATGCAAATTAGAGTCCAAAACAAGAGGAAAAGCATTAGGAAAAGTAGATACGTTGGAGACGTATCACCCACCAGGGCGCGCCTGGGGGCCCAGGCGCGCCCAGGTGGGTTGTGCCCACCTCGGTGGCGTCCCACACCCCCTCTTTACCCTATAAATTCACAAATATTCCAAAAACCCTCGGGGTTACCGTAGATCAGAAGTTCCGCCGCCGCGAGGCTCTGTAGCCACCGAAAACCAATCTAGACCCTTTCCGGCACCCTGCCGGAGGGGGCATCATCTCCGGTGGCCATCTTCATCATCCCGGTGGCCACCACGATGAGGAGGGAGTAGTCCACCCTCGGGGCTGAGGGTTTGTACCAGCAGCTATGTGTTTAATCTCTCTCTCTCTATCGTGTTCTTGAGATGTCACGATCTTGATGTATCTCACGCTTTGTTAATTTAGTCGGATCATATGGTGTTTTCCCCTCTCTATCTTGTTGTGATGAATTGAGTTTTTCCCTTTGAGATTTCGGTTTTATCGGATTGAATACTTTTATGGATTTGAGAACACTTGATATATGTCTTGCAATTGAATACTCGTGGTGACAATGGGGTATCGTATTGATTCACTTGATATATGTTTTGGCACTCAACTCGCAGATTCCTGAGGTGACATTGGGGTAATCTATGCAGAGGGGTTGATGCATGTTCTTGTCTTTGTTTCTTCAGTATAAATCTTGGGGCACTCTTTGAAGTTCTTTGTGTTGGATTGAATATTGTGAATCTGAATTTGCTTTGGTTTTATTTTAGTACGAACTCTTGGTTAGATCGATCGGAAAGAATAGCTTCGTGTTATTTTAGTACGAACTCTAGGATAGATTGATCAGAAAGAATAGCTTTGAGGTGGTTTCGTACCCTACAAACAATTCTGTCTTATGTTCTCCGCTAGATTGGAACTTTGGAGTGATTCTTCATTGCGCGTTGAGGGACGGTTATATGATCCAATTATATTAGCATTGTTGAGAGATTACACTAGCGAAAGTACGGACCCTAGGCCTCATTTTCAAGCATTTCAATACCGTTTTTGCGCCCGTTTACTATTTCCTACCTTGCTGTTTTTATTTATTCGGATTATACAAATATATTTCTACCATCCATATTACACTTGTATCACCATCTCTTCGCAAAACTAGTGCACCTATACAAATTGCCATTGTATTGGGTGTGTTGGGGACACAAGAGACTTCTTGTATTTGATTGCAGGGTCGTTTGAGAGAGACCATCTTCATCCTACTCCTCCCACGGATTGATAAACCTTAGGTCATCCACTTGAGGGAAAATTGCTACTGTCCTACAGAACTCTGCGCTTGGAGGCGCAACACGTGTCTACAAGAATAATCTTGCATAGTAGACATCAGTGGGCGATTGAACTCCTCCCTTTGGATATCAAGTTTGAAGCAAAAAAGGCGATCAAGTCTCAACCAATAGTAGATTTCCTGGCCGAGTAGATTGAACAGTAGCAACCGACTCAGGTTCACTCGGAACATTGGACTATGTTCTTTGATGGGTCCAAGGTGTTGAATGGTTCTGGTGCTGGAGTGGTCCTGGTATCTCCCAGAGGCGATAAGCTCAGTTATGTCCTCAAGATTCACTTTGACTCTTCAAACAATGAAGCTGAGTACGAGGCACTCCTATATGGGCTGCGTATGGCCATATCACTCGGCGTCCGACGCCTGATGGTATACGGCGATTCAGACTTGGTGGTCAATCAAGTAATGAAAGAATGGGATATCAGGAGCCCAACTATAGCTGGTTAGTGCAATGTAGTGAGAAAGCTAGAGAAGAAGTTTGAGGGGTTAGAGCTCCACCACATACCCCGAATCAAGAATCAAGCAGCCGATGATCTGGCAAAAATTGGTTCTACTCGAAAACCTATTCCCAGTAATGTGTTCTTGGAGCATCTCCACTCCCTGTCGGTTCAAGAAGATCCTTTTACAAAGGAGCCTCCACAACCGATAAGTTCAACTAATTCGACTGAAATTGAAGTCCCAGCTGTAGTCGATTTGATCATGGAGGTTTTAGTGATCACTCCTAACTGGACAGTGCCTTATATTGCATATCTGCTCAGGCAGGAGCTCCCAGAGGATGAAGATGAGGCCCGCCAGATCATCCGCAGATCTAAAGCCTTCACAGTAATAAGTGGGCAACTTTACAGAGAAAGTGTTACTGGGGTAGCTCAGCATTGCATCTCTCCAGAAGAAGGTCGACTGATCTTAAATGAGATCCACTCGGGGATCTGTGGCCACCACGCGTCCTCTCAGACTATCGTGGCCAAAGCATACCGAGCGGGATTTTACTGGCTGCATGCGACTGAGATGGCTAAAGATATAGTCGACAAGTGCGAGGGCTGCCAATTTTACTCAAACATGTCTCACAAGCCTGCCTCTTCCCTGAAGACTATTCCACTTGTCTGTCCATTTGCAGTTTGGGGATTGGACATGGTTGGACCTTTCAGGACCGGCAGAAGCGGCTTCACTCATTTGCTCATCGCAGTAGACAAGTTCACCAAATGGATTGAGACCAAGCCTATCAAGAAACTTGATTCGAGCACTGCCATTAGTTTCACCAGAGAGCTGATATTCCGATATGGAGTCCCTCACAATATTTATCACAGATAATGGCTCCAACTTTAATTCTGGTGAGTCAGAGCATTTTGTGCTTCCCAAGGCACTCAGGTTGATTACACATCCGTCGCGCACCCACAATCAAATGGGAAGGCGGAAAGAGCAAATGGCTTGATCCTTCAAGGACTAAAACCTCGACTGATGCGCGATCTCAAGCATGCAGCTAGAGCTTGGATGACTGAGTTTCCATCTATCCTATGGGGACTCAGAATGACTCCCAATCGGTCGAGTGATCGAACCCCTTTCTTCATGGTGTATGGTGCTGAAGCTGTGCTTCCAAGTGATTTGCTGCACAATGCCCCCCGAGTGGAACTTTTCTCAGAAGCTGAAGCAGAGCAGGCGCGCTAAGACGCAGTTGATCTCCTAGAGGAAGAAAGAGAGATGGCTCTGATCCGGTCGATCATTTATCAACAAGACCTGCGTCGATTCCATGCCCGAAACGTCAGAGGCCGAGCATTTCAGGAAGGAGATCTTGTTCTTCGAGTGCACCAGAAATGGCCTCACAAGCTTGCTCCGGCATGGGAAGGGCCCTTCATCATCACCATGGTGCTCCACAACGGGGCGTATCACCTCTACAACGTAGCCAAGAAAGAAGACAAGCCACGTTCACGGAATGCGGATCTGCTCCGCTACTTTTATACCTAGAACACTCGGATCGACGAGTTGTAATAAAATCCTTCAGTTTGCTTATAAAAGACATGATTTTTGTAGTATCTAAATGATTGTTATCGCATGACCCAGTAGGTGGCTTAGCTGCGAACCCGATTCACCTAAGTTTCAAAAACACTCCGAGTGAAGAGTAACCCTCTCACTCAGGGGCTTAGCTACGGCCCCGTACTCCCCTGAGTAACAAAACTACTCCGAGTGGAGAGCCATCCTCCCACTTGGGGGCTTAGCCGCAAACCCGATTCGCCTAAGTTTCAAAAACACTCCAAATGAAGAGCAACCCTCTCACTTGGGGGCTTAGCTGCGACCCCATACTCGCCTAAGTAACAAAACTATTCCGAGTGGAGAGCCATCCTCCCACTCGGGGCTTAGCCGCGAACCCGGTTCGCCTAAGTTTCAAAAACACTCCGAGTGGAGAGCAATCCTCCCACTCGGGGGCTTAGTCGCGATCCCGTACTTGCCTAAGTTACAAAACTACTCCGAGTGGAGAGCAACCCTCTCGCTCGGGGCCTTAGCTGCGACCCCGTACCCGCCTAAGTTACAAAACTACTCCGAGTGGAGAGCAATCCTCCCACTCGGGGGCTTAGCCGCGAACCCGATTCACCTAAGTTTCAAAACTACTCCGAGTGGAGAGCAATCCTCCCACAGGGGGCTTAGCCGCGATCCCGTACTCGCCTAAGTTACAAAACTACTCCGAGTGGAGAGTAATCCTCCCACTCGGGGGCTTAGCCGCGATCCCATACTCGCCTAAGTTACAAAACTACTCCGAGTGGAGAGCAACCCTCTTGCTCGGGGGCTTAGCCGCAATCCCGTACTCGCCTAAGTTACAGAACTACTCCAAGTGGAGAGCAATCCTCCCACTCGAGGGCTTAGCTGCAATTCCGTACTCGCCTAAGTTACAAAACTACTCTGAGTGGAGAGTAATCCTCCCACTCGGGGGCTTAGCCGCGATCCCGTACTCGCCTAAGTTACAAAACTACTCCGAGTGGAGAGCAACCCTCTCGCTCGGGGGCTTAGCCGCGATCACGTACTTGCCTAAGTTACAAAACTACTCCGAGTGGAGAGCAACCTCTCGCTCAGGGACTTAGCCGCGATCCCATACTCGCCTAAGTTACAAAACTACTACGAGCGGAGAGTAACCCTCCCACTCGGGGGCTTAGCCGCGATCCCGTACTCGCCTAAGTTGCAAAACTACTCTGAGCTGTGCCACAAGTACGACGTCTGGTTGCACTCGGAGCTGCGCCACATGTACAACGTCTGGTTGCACTCTGAGCTGCGCCTCAAGTACAACGCATGGTTGCACTCTGAGCTGCGCCACAAGTACAACGTCTGGTTGCACTCGGAGCTGCGCCACAAGTACAACATCTGGTTGCACTCGGAGCTGTGCCACAAGTACAATGTATGGTTGCACTCGGAGCTGCCCCACAAGTACAACGTCTACTCCGAGTGAAAAGAAACCCTCTCACTCAGCTGTGATTCCCAATTCGTTCGAGTCAAGAAATCTAAAGGTGATAGAGACAAAGCAACTGCATTAGAAAGAAAAACCAAGTTCGGATAAATCCATGAAGGTTCAGAACCACCGACAGAAGTACTCGAGCATCAAGCCCGAAAGAGTTTTAACGATTACAGGATCACTCGGCATTCCGAGGCAAATAAAATCAAGTTATCTAGTTTTCACTCGGCAGGAGTAGGACTTGCTGGCTCGACGAAACTATCAAGGTTGATACCGTCTACAATGCGAGTAGCAGCATCGATGAAAGTCTCCATTGAAGGATTGGAATTGAAGCTTCTTGGTGTTGGCAACCTTGAGAGCCACCAACTTCTCTTCTTTGACTTCCTTGGAGTGAACACGGACCAGCGACAGAGCCATGTCAGCACCGCAGCGAGCAGATGACTTCTTCCACGCCTGCACTCGTTCAGGGATGCCGTTGAGTCGAGTCATTAGTGACTCGAGGTCATTCTGGAACGTTGCACCGGGCCAGAGCTCTGTGTCGATCCGCGATACTACCACTTTTAGTCGACTAAGGTAGTCGAAAACACTGGCAAGACGAGATTCCAGTCGCAGCACATTCATAGCAGCTTCGTCCTTGATGGGGGAATTGATGGGGTCCAAACTTGTCTCGATCTGCCCGGTTTCTTCCTCAAAGTTCTGACAGAATTCTACACAAACAAAAAGGTGTTGAAATGACATAGACACAATGGAAAAGTTCTTTGCAGTCAGTCGGATAAAGAAAGGTACCTTCAAGCATGAGGAACATCTTCTTGGCAAGACCTCCTAGATAAGTTTCCAGTTCATCCCTCTTCTGAGTGAGTACGCTGACTCTTTCTGTCAAGGCCACCTTGTCCTCCTTCAGCTGCACAACTTCCTTCTTGGCTTCATCGACATCGGTTTTCAACTTAGCGCTCTCTTCTTCTATCTTGCTGACTGAAGCCAGCTTTTTATCGGCGAGTTCAGTTTTTTCTCGCGCTGTCTTCTGTGCTGCTGCGAGGTCAAGATCCTTCTGCTCCAGAGCCTGCTTCATTTTGTCTAAATAAATAACATTCTTCAGACGAGCTTGGAGTTGACGATTTTCACTACACACATCTGTTCGAGTGGAACCACTCGGTTTAAAGGTTGAAAAGAAAAGTTAGCAAGGCTAACAGTCGACAAATTGTTACCTCCCATAATGGCTGCTTCGTCTTGGGCCTTCTTCAAATTCTCCTTGGCCAACTCCATATCGAGGTTGAGTTGAATTTGTTTCCTCTCCAATTCAGCAAACTGGGCCCCAAGCTCACATGATTTCTGCAATCAACGAACAAGACACGTCAGTCGACAAAAACAAAGATCAGTCGCTTCTGAGTGATAAGATACAAGTTCAGATAATTATGAAAAAAAGAGTTCTAAGACTACTGCCGAATCTAACATTCAACAACAGTCTTGGGGACTACACCCAGTTAGTGCACTTGGCGTGCCCCACTGGTTCGATTTCCCACTCGCCATGGCCCGTCCAGCCCGAGTGGAAGGAATAAAACAACAACAACATTTGTTCTCAGACCACCACCGACTGCCCGCAGTCGACCGCGGTCTTGGGGACTACACCCAATGGGTGCACTTAGCGTGCCCCCACTGGCTCGGAGTTCACTCGACACGATCCGTCTAAGACCAAGTGGAAGTACTACAAACAAACAAGTTCTAAGGCTCCTGTGGTGAAATAACACTTTGCAAAGACCCCCACCGAATCAAACATTCGACGGCGGTCTCGGGGACTACACCCAGTGGGTGCGCTCAGCATGCCCCCACTGGTGCAAGAGTTCACTCGACACAACCTGGTCGATTCAACTGAAAAAGCTTCAAAGCAAAAGAGGACACCCAGTGGGTGAACAGATGCAAGATGCAAACTCATGATAGATGCACATAAAGTTCCAAAACGTTCATCCACGGACATCTATGAGTAATAAAGCAGCAGTTTTCAAGTAGCATATCCTAACAGAGCAAAGATTAAGCTGAAAGTCAGTCGGAAATCAACTTACAATCCCACTTACTTGGACGTTGGTATGAAGAGCAGAGCTGGCATCATAGGCGACCTTGCTGGTTTCGTACACCACCTTCATCTGATCCATCATTAGACCTGCTTGGGTTATGGCTTCCTTGGCAGCGCCTACCTGGTCCTCCGAGACAAGATGAGTAACAAAAAGTGGAGTTGGTGGAACAAATGAGGCAGCTGGAGGAGCTGAAGCCTGGAGTTGTACAGTCAGAGCAGGAGCTTGAGCAGTCGACGCCGAAGGCCGGTCAGTCGACACAGGATCAACAAAAGAAACAGAAGTCCGAACTCGATCACCAAGTGACTGAACGACTGGGTTTGATGCTGATGTCGAGCGAGACACTTTGCTGTTAGGCACCTTCTTGCTCAGAGTCCTGCCCCTTCTCCCTTTATCCCTTCGTGGCACTTCTTCATGGTCATCGTCATCTAGAAGTTCAATAACATTTGGTGGCGCTACAAAACACTCGACCGTAAGAATTCAATCGACCATCAGAACAGTTGGTGAAGTAAGAGCAGGACTATGGAGATGTACCTGCCCGAGAAGTAGCCGTGTCTACAGTTTCCGCGTCGTCCTGCTCCTTATCGATGTCCATGGAAGTCCTGGAGGTAGCAGCACTGAAAGCTCCAAAATTCACTCGGTCAAGCAAGTGAATGAGTCGACAATAACATAGAAGACAAAGAGAAGAAACATAACACTTACACAGAAGCAACAGGAACATCCACCTTGATCTTGGGCAAGGCCTTCCGAGGCTTTGGGGGGGACAACCTTGGGCTGCTTCGCAGCCTTCTCCGATGGATCTGGAGTCAAAGTCCGAGTACGCTTCGGAACCTGCGTGCTTGGCGGAATTGCTTTACCACACCCACCCGCGGGATCATGCTACTGCTTGGAACGCCGCTCAGAGCGAGGCGATGAGTCAACTTCTTTGCTGCTACCAGAATCCTCGCTGCCTCCCTCACTATCGTCTCTGGACTCCCAGTCGGCGCTTCCATCTTGGCTCCCCTCTCCTGATACGTCTCCAACGTATCTATAATTTTTGATTGTTCCATGCTATTATATTATCCCTCTAGGATGTTTTATATGCATTTATATGCTATTTTATATGATTTTGGGACTAACCTATTAACCCAGAGCGCAGTGCCAGTTTCTGTTTTTTCCTTGTTTTTGAGTATCATAGAAAAGGAATACCAAACGGAGTCCAATGGACCTGGAATTTCACGGAGATTCTTTTTGGACCAGAAGAAGCCCACGGAGTACCGGAGATGGACCAGAAGAGTCCCGAGGCCACCACGAGGGTGGGGGGCGCCCCCACCCTCTGGGCGCCCCACCCCCTGGGCACCCCCTACCTCGTGGCCGCCTCGTGAACCCCTTGACTTGTTCCCGATGCCAACACATCTTATATATACCTAAACTTCCAGAACATAACCTAGATTGGGAGTTCCGTCGCCGCAAGCCTCTGTAGCCACCAAAAACCAATCGGGACCCTGTTCCGGCACCCTGCTGGAGGGGGGGGATCCCTCACCGGTAGCCATCTTAGTCATCCCAGCGCTCTCCATGACGAGGAGGGAGTAGTTCACCCTCGGGGCTAAGGGTATGTACCAGTAGCTATGTGTTTGATCTCTCTCTCTCTCATGTTCTTGATTCGGCACGCTCTTTGCTATTATAGTTGGATCTTATGATGTTTCTCCCCCTCTACTCTCTTGTAATGGATTGAGTTTTGCCTTCGAAGTTATCTTATCGGATTGAGTCTTTAAGGATTTGAGAACACTTGATGTATGTCTTGCGTGGGATGCCCGTGGTGACAATGGGGTATTCTATTGATTCACTTGATGTATGTTTTGGTGATCAACTTGCGGGTTCCATGTTCTTGGGAATCTATGCATAGGGGTTGGCACACGTTTTCGTCTTGACTCTCCGGTAGAAACTTTGGGGTACTCTTTGAAGTTCTTTGTGTTGGTTGAATAGATGAATCTAAAATTGTGTGATGCATATCGTATAATCATACCCACGGATACTTGAGGTGACATTGGAGTATCTAGGTGACATTAGGGTTTTGGTTGATTTGTGTCTTAAGGTGTTATTCTAGTACAAACTCTAGGATAGATCGAACGGAAAGAATAGCTTCGTGTTATTTTACTACGGACTCTTGAATAAGTCGATCAGAAACGATAACTTTGAGGTGGTTTCATACCCTACAATAATCTCTTCGTTTGTTCTCTGCTATTAGTGAATTTGGAGTGACTCTTTGTTGCATGTTGAGGGATAGTTATATGATCCAATTATGTTATTATTGTTGAGAGAACTTGCACTAGTGAAAGTATGAACCCTAGGCCTTGTTTCCTAGCATTGCAATACCGTTTACGCTCACTTTTATCGCTTGCTACCTTGCTGTTTTTATAATTTCAGATTACAAAAACCAATATCTACCATCCATATTGCACTTGTATCACCATCTCTTCGCCGAACTAGTGCACCTATACAATTTACCATTGTATTGGGTGTGTTGGGGACACAAGAGACTCTTTGTTATTTGGTTGCAGGGTTGCTTGAGAGAGACCATCTTCATCCTACGCCTTCCACGGATTGATAAACCTTAGGTCATCCACTTGAGGGAAATTTGCTACTGTCCTACAAACCACTGCACTTGGAGGCCCAACAACGTCTACAAGACGAAGGTTGTGTAGTAGACATCATCCCCCTCCTGGAATTGTGCCCCGTTTGGCATCGAGTACATCTTGGTATAAATCTACAAAGCGCAAGTCAACAAAAATCAATCGGATTCAAGAGCAATTGCAGATCAAAGAAGAAAACACTCAGAATTTTTGAGCCTGACCTCTTCTGGCTCATGTTCGGCATCGAATGGCCGAATCCTCCTGGACCCCCTATGATTATGCTTGTTTCCAGTGATGCTCCACAGCCACTGAGCCACCGTCTCCTCGGCGACCTCCTCTGGGTGGACCCGAGCGGTGTCTCCAGGGCCCGAGTACATCCACATTGGGTGATCACGGGCTTGGAGAGGCTGGATGCGTCGACTAAGGAACACCTCCAACAGATCCATGCCAGTCACACCCTCCCGGACTAAGTTAACAACCTGGTCGACTAAAAGAGACACCTGATAACCGACAAGTATAGGGGATCGTTTGTAGTCCTTTTTGATAAATAAGAGTGTCGAACCCAACGAGGAGCTAAAGGTAGAACAAATATTCCCTCAAGTTCTATCGACGACCGATACAACTCTACACACACTTGACTTTCGCTTTACCTAGGGTAAGTATGAAACTAGAAGTACTTTGTAGGTGTGATAGGATAGGTTTGCAAGATAATAAAGAGCACGTAAATAAAATCTAGGGGCTGTTTAGATAAAGACACAACTAAGTTAGTTTTAGTAGAGAGCTTTTGTCAACAAGAAACTTATTTGTTCCTAGGCAATCGATAATAAGTACCGGTAATCATTCTTGTAATTTTATATGAGGGAGAGGCATGAGCTAACATAGTTTCTCTACTTGGATCATATGCACTTATGATTGGACCCCTAGCAAGCATCCGAAACTACTAAAGATCATTAAGGTCGTGAAACCCAACCATAGCATTAAGTATCAAGTCCTCTTTACTCCCATACATCATAGCCCACCTACTCGGGTTTAAGTTTCTATCACTCTCGCAGCCCACCATAAGCAAACCATGAACATATTGCAACACCCTACAGAGGGGGCCCCTCACGTTTGCGTGAGAACGGAGGGAACCATAGGACAGCACCATAAATAAAATATAAAATCATACCAACCAAGATCACGATTAACCCACAGGACAAAACAGATCTACTCAAACATCATAGGATAACCATAGATCATTGGGAAATAACATATGGAGTTGAGCACCATGGTTAAGTAGAGATTACAGTGTGGGGAAGAGGTGTTACACCGCTGCATAGAGGTGGAGAGAGTTGGTGTTGACGGTAGCAAGATCGCCGTCTCGATCGTTGCCCCGGTGGCACTCCGTCGCCACCAGGAGCGAGGGGGAGAGAGCCCCCCTACTTTTCCTTCTTCCTTGGCCTCCCCCTAGATGGGGAGGAGAGTTTCCGCTCTGGTCCATGGCTTCCATGGCCGCGGAGGGGTGGGAGCCCCTCCGAGATTGGATCTCCCTCTCTGTTCTCTTCTATTTCGCGTTCCCCAGATCTAGACCTTCACGGTTTCTTAAATTCCCGAAGATCCGTAACTCCGATTGCGCTGATATTTTTACACAATTTTTTTCCATAAATTATCTTTCTTGCGCCAGAAGAAGGGCCCCAAATGACCTTCGAGGAGGGCACAAGACACCTGGGCGCGCCAGGGGGTGTCTGGTGCACCCTGGTGGGTTGTGGGTACTGTGGGCGCCCGTTTGCGTTGTTTCCACCTCCTAAAAATCACATATATTCCAGAATAATCCTCCGTAGTTTGATATGGATTTTCGGTGAAACAAAAACATGCAACAAACATGAACTGGCACTGGGCACTGGATAAGTAAGTTAGTCCAAATAAATCATATAAAAAGTTGCCAAAAGTATGTAAAAGTTGAATAATATTGGCATGAAACAATCAATAATTATTGATATGACGGAGACGTATCAACATCCCCAAGCTTAATTCCTGCTCGCCCTCGAGTAGGTAAATGATAAAAAAGTTAATTTTTGATGTGGAATGCTACCTAGCATAAACTTGATCATATATCTAATCATGGCATGAATATTAAGACACAAGTGATTCAAAGCAATAGTCTATAATTTGACATAAAGACATCAATACTCAGGCATCCCAACAAACAATCACGTCTTTCAAAATACATGCTAAAGAAAGTTATCCTTACAAAATCATATAGTCTTGTCATGCTCTGTGTTCTTAACACAAAGTATTTATCATGCACAACCCCGATGACAAGTCGAGCAATTGGTTCATACTTTTTAACGCGCTTCAACATTTTCAACGCTCATGCAATACATGAGCGCAAGCCATGGATATAGCACTACGGGTGGAATAGAGTATGATGATAGGGGTAAACATAAAGAAGACAAAAAGTAAGAAAGTCTCACATCGACGCGGCTAACCAATGGGCTATGGAGATTCCCAACAATTGATATCAACGTGAGGAGTAGGGATTGCCATGCAACGAATGCACTAAGAGATATAAGTGTATGAAAGCTCAATATGAAACTAAGTGGGTGTGCATCTAATCCTATAATGAAAAATTCCCACTAGTATATGAAAGTGACAAAATAGGAGACTCTCCATATGAAAACATGGTGCTACTTTGAAGCACAAGTGTGGTAAAGGATACTAACAATGCCCCTTCTCTCTTTGTTTTTTTTTCTTTTTTTTTCTTTTTCCCCTTTTTCCTTTTTATATATATATTTTTTCTCTCATTGTCCGGAGTCTCATCCCGACTTGTGGGGAATCATAGTCTCCATCATCCTTTCCTCACTAGGCACTTCTCTAAAAATGAATAATGATGAGCATCACACTTCTATTTACTTATAACTCAAAAGAAAAAGAAAAATTACAACTCGATACCTATTACAAAATATGACTCTATATGAATGCCTCTAGCAATGTACCAGGATGTGCAATGATCTAGCGTAACATGTATGAAAAATGATGAACGGTGGCTGAGCCACAACTACTATGTCAGCTATATGATGATGCAAAGCAATATGACAATGAATGCTCAAGTCATCAGACGGAAGCGGTGGAAGTTGCATGGCAATATATCTCGGAATGGCCATAGAAAAGCCATAATAGGTAGGTATGGTGGCTGTTTTGAGGAAGATATAATAAGGCTTATGTGTGATAGAGCGTATCATATCACGGGGTTTGGATGCACCTGCGAAGTTTGCACCACGTCTTGGTGTGAGAAAGTGCAATGCACGGTACCGTAGAGGCTAGCAAATTGTGGAAAGGTAAGAGTGCGTATAATCCATGGACTCACATTAGTCATAAAGAACTCATATACTTATTGCAAAAGTTTATTAGCCCTCAAAGCAAAGTACTACTACGCATGCCCCTAGGGGGATAGATTGGTAGGAAAATACCATCGCTCGTCCCCGACCGCCACTCATAAGGAAGACAATCAATAATAAATCATGCTCCAACTTCATAGCATAACGAGAGACTATACGTGCATACTTCGGGAATCACAAACCTTAACACCAATATTCTTACTAACCACAACCGTTTACTAGTACCTCCCATATATTATCATCTCTATATCGCAAAACTATTGCAAGGAATCAAACATATCATATTCAGTGATCCATAAGTATTATGTAGGATTTTATGACTAACCATGCAGTTGAACAATTCCTTTTGACTCTCTAAATAGATATAAGTGAGGCATGAGAGTTTAATTCTTTCTACAAAGACCATGCTCTAATATATATAAGTGAAGCAAAAGAGCATTCTACAAACAACGGTTTTCTATATGAAGATAAACAGGCAATCCAAACTTCAAATGATATAAGTGAAGCACATGAAGCATTCTATAAAGCCACACTCTAAATATATAAGTGAAGTGCAGTGAGCATTCTATAAATCTACCATGGACTATCTCATACTAGCATGGTGCATAAAGGAAAAAGGGAAAAACTAAATGCAAAAGACGCTCCAAGATTTGCACATATCACATGAACGAAACGAAACCGAAAACATACCGATACTTGTTGAAGAAAGATAGGATGCCTTCCGGGGCATCCCCAAGATTAGACGCTTGAGTCTCCTTGAATATTTACTTGGGGTGCCTTGGGCATCCCCAAGCTTTGATCACTTCATCCACACAAAACTCAACATAAACTTTTAGTGGCGGGGTTAGTGAATATGGCAGTCAAATCCCATCATGTACCACTATAACATTATTGTATAATTATAAACAAACATTACCCACTATATGCTATCACAATTCTATAGCTCCAAATCAAGGAGGCTTCAACAAGAATTCAAACATACGCAAATAATGAAGCTATAACAGTAATCTGTGAAAACATAACGGTCTGTAAAGATTCGAACATACACCATACTTCTGTAACTGCAAAAATTCTGAAAAATTAGGACGAAATAAAAAATTTGTATAGCAAGACTGTTCAAAAAGTTTCAGAATTTTATCACGTTACAGTGAATTTAAACAATTGTATTTCTGGGAACAAAAGTTTCTGTTTCTGCACCGCACAAACCAACAAACAATCAAATCATCCTAAAGGCAAATCTTGGCACATTATTTTTATAATACAATGGAATTGTACAAGGGGATAATTATTTTTGTTGAAAAGTTTCTGTAATTCAAGATTCACAAAGTTTCCCTGGGCATGAACAAAGTTCAAGGCATGCGCCCGCTTCCACGGTGCTCGTCTATCTCACTTTCACTTTTCTTTTTGTGAAGTTTTAAGTTCCCCTCTATATTTTTTTGTTTTTAAACTTTATAAAAGCACTCAACAGAAATAAACAACTCTCTAAAACTTCCGGGTTGTCTCCCTGGCAGTGCTTTCTTTAAAGCCATTAAGCTAGGCATAAAGTGCTCAAGTAATGCATCCACCCGGATCCCAAGGTATATCAAAGCCAATTTGAATCAACAGTGATTTGGCGTTCAGTAGTGAGCACAAAGCAACATATATCAAGCAATGATGAAGTCTAACTCTCTTCCTATGCATCGGCATGTCATACAAGAACAATTCATAAACATCAATTAAAGGCCAAATACATAGCATAAGCAGTTTCTTGCAATTTTATTGTGTTGGAAACACAGAGAGGTGGAGATATAGTTCCTCTCTCATAATAATTGCAATTAGGAGCAGCAAGCACATTCATATTATATTCATCAAAATCATCATGTGCAATGGTAAAAGACAACCCATCAATATAATCCTTAACAAGAGCAACTTTCTCCGATATAGTGTAGTTGGGAGAATTCATAAAGATAATAGGACTATCATGTGTGGGTGCAATAGCAACAATTTCATTCTTAATGTAAGGAACTATAGCAAGTTCATCTCCATAGGCATAATTCATATTGGCATCTTGGCCACAAGCATAGCAAGCATCAAGTTCATCAAAAAGGGATATTTCAAATGAATCAACGGGATCATAACAATTATCATAGCATTCATCCTTCGGTAAGACCGAAGGGAAGTTAAAAAATGTATGAGTTGAAGAGTTACTCTCATGAGAAGGTGGGCACGGGTGATCAATCCGTTATTCCTCCTTTTGTTCTTCGCTCTCCTCATCATCTTTTTCATCCAATGAGCTCACAGTTTTGTCAATTCCTTCTTCCATAGAGTCCTGCAAAATATTATTCTCTTCTTGGATAGCGGAGACTTTCTCAATAAATGCATCAATGGCGGAATTGTATTTATAATTATCATAGCAATATTTAAGGATAGCAAAATTTTTAGGTTTATAAACTGAATCATCAAAATCATCAAACTTTTCAAAAAAAAATTCAATTTCATAAGCACCCTTAAAAGCAACAAATTCTTCTATTCGTTCCACATCATAGTAATCATATCTACCATTGGCATAAGAAGCCAAGGTTTCATTATCATTAAATTCACATGAAAAGGGAAGACGACACCTATGGGATCCCCAGGGAATCCCTTCTATGGTTGGCAGGGGTGAAGAGCTGTGAAAAGAGCGGGTCTAGCGATCAACGCGAGGGGATTTTTACCCAGGTTCGGGCCGCAAATACTACATAACATCCTAGTCCTGCTTGTCTGTGTTGATCTTGTGTTCTTCAGTTCTTGGACTAGCTACTATGCGCGCACCGTCCAAAAAGTCTGAATCCTTCCATAGTATGCCTCGGGCATCCTTTTATATGTCAAAGGGGTCGCCACGGTGGCACACAGGAGGTGGAAAGTATCCAAAGTGTACAAGTTTATCGGCTGACACCGTAGGACAAACACACTTAATGCGCTGCCTACGTGCCCTCTTGCTTTATCCGGGATGGCAACAGGGCTCGTCCCGTTCATCGTCGCCTTGCCCTGCTTTGACGCATATCCAAGCTGACGAGGCAAGCAGTGCCATGCTGGCTGGCTGGCTGCTGCGCTGGTGCGGTGACATGGTCTTCATGAAGATTTGCATGCCACCACGCAGGTGCTTGACTAGTTGGCCTAGAAGCCACATACTGCCACGCAGGCGCTCGCCTACTTGGCGGGCTGGTTGCCGCGTGGGGGCGGCCCCAGGGCGGCGAAGCTTTGGTAGGTGCGGGCCTGGCTGCGGCCCTGCAGATGCCCCCGACAAGGGTCTTGCCGGGTCTCGGCAAGGGTCTTGCCAGGGTCTCGTGGGCGTCCCCGGCAAGGGTCTTGTCGGGCATCTTCGGCCGTCCCCGGCAAGGATCTTGCAGGGGGTCTTCATCTTCTGGCCCTTTATCCAGACCCGCAGGCCTTTGGTCTTTAACAAAGATCTGCATGCCACCACGCAGGCGCCCCTGAGCTTTGGTCCTGATGTTGTCGATGGTGTTAGAACTCTCAGGCTTAAGGGTGGCGGCCTTGCTGGTGTCGGGCAAGTCGCCCCGACAAGGCTCTTGCCGGGGCTACGTAGGACGTCCCGGCAAGGGCGTTGCCGGGGGACATCCATGTTGCCCCTTTGCTCTTCATGCCTCTGGCTTGGGTGCTGCTTTGGCAGTCTCGTACCATTCCTTCCTCTGCCCCGCCAAGCATGGCCGCAAGTGTGGCTGTCGGTTCTATATCCGGCGTATCTCGTAGTAGGGGTCCTAAGCTAGGCGTCTTGGAGCGATGGTAACATGGACACGGGATTTTACCCAGCTTCGGGCTCTCTCGAAGAGATAATACCCTACATGCTGCTTTTGATTGTATTCATATGGGTGTAGTACAGAGTACATGTATCTACCATGAGATTGTAGTAATGAATATTAGATTGTCTATTGACTAGCCTGGCCTTGGTTTATATAACACACCCGAGGCCTAGGGTTTAGGGGAGACCTTGTCTTGTGCGCCAAGTTGTCGGCGTTCTGGGAACGGGGGTCCCCAGACTTGCCTGCCTGCGGCCCGCGGCGTGGCTTTGCTAGCAGGCCATACGACCCATCTTCATCAACAAGGAAATCAAGACCCTCGCGAGGGGGATGACGCAAGACCTCCTCAGGAGCGGCCCCGCCAGGCAGGCTCGCGAGGGGCGGAGAGATCAAGGCAAGGCAAACCTCGCGAGGTTCTCGTGACGTGAGCCATGACGATCGAAACCAGGCGGGCGCCAGCGCGCACAGCGTCCTTGTTTCCTCTTTGGTGCTAAGGAGGCAAGCGCATGCACGGAGGACCGAGGCATCAAGCAAAGGTTTCCATATCAGTGCAACGAGAACAAGACCAGTAGGACGACAAGACGGAGGTCACCATGGAGCCCAAGACGGTGTCACCACCAGAGCCTTTTGCAGGCAAAGACCGCTTTTGTCAGGATAAGCTGTACTAGTTGTCCCCCTTCAAATTGGCCGTTGTTGGCTCCCTTCCCGCTCAATATTTGGGGAGAGGACCAGGGCCTCTATAAATAGGACTAGCCACCACAGTAGAAGGCAACTAAGCCTGAGCTGATCGAATCCTCACACACACACAAGTTCGCCAAGCACAAGAACACCTCAACCTCAGGAGGCTGTTCTTGCCCCTTGTACTGTTCATCATCAGCCCAAGAGGCAATCCACCACCACCACACTGGAGTAGGGCATTACACCACAATGGTGGCCCAAACCAGTATAAATCTTGTGTCCCTTGTGTTATGAGTTCGTCGAGTTAGTCCGTGAGATCTTAACAAAACTAGGACGTGGATCGGTAGGGGGGAAATCTTCGTGCGCACTCCAGTGTTCGAACCTTGAGGGTTTTGCCGGAACCCGTGATCCGACATTTGGCGCGCCAGGCAGGGGTGCACCGAAGCTTCCTTTCCATCGCTCCGCGTCCCGTTGCTCCACCGTCTCCACGGCGGACGCTCGCCGCACTCGTGCTGAGCGCCGAGCTGCCCTCGCCGCCCGCGTCGCTCAGACGGCTCCCGTCGGCGGGCCACCCCATCGTTCTCCGTCGCCGACCGCCAACGCCGCCACCGGCCCGGCGGGGAACGAGCAGCAAGCGTCTTCGCGGCACCCCTCGGTGCAGCAGGACGGCCACACCGCCACTCCATTGCTGACCCCGGCCGGTTCGTCGTCCCATGCTCGTCGCGCTCCCATGGATGCGCATGCTGCTCTGTGCATGGCGCGCGAGCTCCTGCGCTACCGCCCTGTCGACGACCTCTACAAAGACTGGCTCGACCTCATCGCCGAGCTTGTCAGCGCCACAGGGGGCTCCCCTACGCCATCCCTTTCGCTGCCTCGCCCTCCGTCAGCCATGGGCAGCGTGGCCCATGGAGCACCTCCACCACCTCTGCCCCAAGACGGAGGCTTGGCGCCAAGGCGAGCGGACTCACGGCGCGACCTGCCGCGTCCGGCGCCCATGCAAGAGAAAGAAGCTGCCAAGAGGTCCCACGACCGCCAGAAAACGCCCCCGCGCTTCCTACGCCACCATGGCAAGACCGCGCGTCGCCTGCAGTGGCGGTGCGCGGACCCCATCAAGAGCAAGCTCTCCACCAGTGTCGAGTCCCTGTGACCACGGCAGGCTGCCGCGCCTTCACCCCTGAGCTGCGTAGCGTCCCCTGGCCTGGCAAGTTCAAGCCAGACCTGCCTCCTCGCTACGACGGCACCCCCGACCGCGCGGAGTTCCTGCAGCTCTACGAGCTAAGCATCGAGACGGCCAACGGCGACGAGAAAGTCATGGCGAACTGGTTCCCCATGTCTCTCAAGGATGACGCCCGCTCCTGGCTCCTAAACCTGCCCCCAGGCTCGATCTCCTCCTGGGACGAGATGCGCAACCGTTTCGCTGCAAACTTCCAGGGCGCTCGCGACCGCCCGCCGGCCACGGTTGACCTGCGCCGCGTCAAGCAACAACCAGGAGAGACCCTCCAGAAGTACATCCAGCGCTTCAACAACGTCCGCCTCAAGATCACCAAGGTGATGGACGAGGCCATCATCTCTGCGTTCTCTGATGGCGTCTGCGACGTCAAAATGAAGGAGGAGCTCGCCATCCACGAAGAGTTGTGCACGTCGCTGGAGCTGTTCAACCTGGTAACCAAGTGCACAAGAGCTGAGGAGGGGCGCCTCTCCCTCCTCGAGCTCCCAGCTGCTGACCCGGAGGAGAAGGAAGCCAAGGCCAAGGACGTGAAGCGTAAGGGAGCAGCTGTGCTTGCGGCGGAGCCGGACACCAAGCGCGGCAGGGACCTGCCCGAGTCATCCAAGAGCAGCCGACCGTTCTGCGCCTTCTATAACCTGCATAGCCACAAAAACCAGCGACTGCCAGGAGCTCAGAGCCATTCGAGAAGGATGCTTCGGTCGACGCCCCGAGCGCAACGACCAGGGCTACGGCCGAGGAGGAGGACGTGGTGGCGGACGCTGGGGCGACCGTGGCCCGCGCCAGGAGTGGCGCGACCGGCCTCGTGAGGACCGCCGGCAGGATCAGCCTCGCGAGGGCGCCTGGAGGGATCAGCCTCGTGAGGATCGTCCTCAAGGCAACGCCGGACTCCCTTCGCTGCCTCCACCGCCAAGAAGGAATGACGACCACCATCAAGACGAGGGGGCTGGGGGCTTTTAGGAGCCGCGGGCTATCGCCTACATCCTAGGCGGAGCTCAAGCCCCAGCCTCAGAGCGTATCTTCAAACAGTTTGCTCGCGAAGTGAATACAGTTCTCCCCAAGCTCGAGGCCACGTGCCCGCTCAGATGGTCCAAGTGCCCCATCACGTTCAGTTCGGCAGATCAGCTCAAGTGTGCAGCTACCGCTGGCGCCCCCCCAATGCTTTGTTCGCCAGTCATCAGCAATGTGCAAGTTACCAAGACCCTCATCGACGGCGGCGCAGGGCTCAACATCCTATCCGTTGGCACGTTCGACAACCTCCAAGTGCCATATGACCAGCTTCAGCCTACCAAGCCTTTCTCAGGAGTGACCGATGGTTCCACCACACCGATAGGGCAGGTCCGCCTCCCTGTCACCTTCGGAGAACGCAACAACTACCACACCGAGCTCATCGACTTTGACGTCGCCTACATCCGCCTGCCATATAATGCGATCCTCAGGTACCCAGGCCTAGCCAAGTTCATGGCGGTGACCCATCACGGCTACAATGTCCTCAAGATGCCGGGAAGCGCCGGAATCATCACAGTCCCGTGCGAAGAAAGAGATGCGGTGTGCTCCCTCGAGCGTGCCTTCCAAGCTGCAGCAATCGACGACCCCGATAGCAAGGGCGAGCGCCCTCCTGAGGCGACCCCCAAGAAGAAGAAGCAGCAGCACCACGCGGGACCTCAGGCAAGCGGCGCCTCGTCAGGATCGACGCCCTCACCTGGGGCGCCTCCCTCCATCGCATAGGAAAGCGTGCCCGACGCCCTTCTCGGGCAGGGTTCGGGGGCTCTCTTCTGGAGGGCCTCAGACCTTGCCAACATCACAAGGGAGGCGCTTGGGCACCACTTGGAGGCATGCTTCACGACACGTTTCCCTCAGGAGGACACAGGGCAAGGAGCGCCCACTGCTCAGGAGTTTATCACCAAGATCACTCAGGAATTGCAAGACGCAAGGGCCATGCACGGCGGCTGCCGCTCACCAGGCACAGCTCCCTATCCCGACGAGGAGGCCGGGTTGCGCGTCTGCATCGATGTCCCAGGGTTCAACAGGGCCGCCTCTCAGGAGCTTTTCTGGCCTTCACGCGTGAGACGTTGCGAGGGCCCACCTCACAGCTATGTTCGCATGCCTTTTGGCCTGCCGAGCGTGGCGGCCGCCTATCAGCGCAACCTGCGGAACATCCTGGCGGCTCAGGAGGCCAGGCACCACGTTGTGCTGACAGAGATGGAGACGGTCCTCAAGGAACCACCTGGACCCCCAAAACTTCCCGAGGCTCAGGGCCCCGGTGGCTCATGAGGAGCAACCCCTTTGCCACGTACCTTCAGCTGCCCCAACTCTCCTTCATCAACAGAACCAGGTGACATTTTCCGAGTCTATTTAGTTGGGAGGGCCCCCGGGGCTGCATCATTCCCAGGCCGCGTGGGTCCGTCCCTGTGGCATGTACCCCTTTTTATGTCTTTGGCTTACCTGGCTGGGAGCGCCCCTCGGGCTGCATCATCCCCAAGCCGCTCGGGCCTGACCCAGTGGCATGTACCTTTCTCGCATTTACTTGAGCTAGTTTGCTTTCCATGCTTAACCTATCTATGACTGTTACCTGCTCGATCGTCACCCATCATGGGAGCCACACGCCGGCCGTCTTTCTTCAGGATCCTTCGCGTGAGTAGGTTAGGCACGGCGTCTGTGCTCGGGCCCGTTCCTGCAGCGTCGATAAATCCAACGACTGAGCTCTGTCTGGCTAGCCGGCCGCATTCACGTCACCTCCTGGGGCCGTTGGTGCTTGGCTTTGTCACGCGATAACCTTAGGAGATTCGTTCGGCGCAGGTTGTCTTACCACCCCGCAGGACTAACACAGCGAACAAGAACCAAGACCAGGCGCAACCCGCCTTGAGGTAGGGCCTCGTGAGTCCCGCGCTGGCTCATGAGTGCCTAGATACACCTCGTCTAGCCCTGCCATGCAAGCCACATGTCAGGGCGGGGCTGTACACGCCCCCGGGGCTCTCCGCAGTAGGGAGTCCCCCTCCCACGCCCCAGTGGAAGGACCATGCTCCGCGCTGGCCGTCGACACTGCCGAGAAGCAGCTAGGCCCATGCACAAGCGGCAGCACTACGCTCCGCGCTAGTGATAAACAACTGAGGGCGGCCTCACGGCCGTACCAACCTCAGGGAGCCCAGAGCTCAGTGTCTGGCCTCACCGCAACGCGTCCCCTCGGGAGAGTCGCGCGAGGGGGCTGGGCACAGGGGCTGCGCTCGGGTCACACCCAAGCGTACGCCACCCAAGCCAGGTCCCTCGAACCTGGTCATCGTGCGCCCCTCCCGAGCCGAGTCTCGGCGAGGGCAAAGGTATGGAGCTGTTTGCACGTCAAGGGGGACTCCTGAGCATTGCGACTCAGGAGCCTAACTGGTCACGTAGCCCCACACTCCTTGGTCCGCCCTGGTCTCCGGTCGGCCCAACGGCGGTTGAGGTATGCGCGGGGCCGGGCCCTGCCGACGTAGAACATTAACCTATCCTCGCGTCTCCTTCCTATAAGCTGTTTGTGTGTCAAGGGGGACTCCTGAGCATCGCAACTCAGGAGCCTAACTGGTCACATAGCCCCTCACTCCTTGGTCCGTCCTGGTCTCCGGTCGGCCCAACGGAGGTTGAGGTATGCGCAGGGTCGGGCTCTTCCGACATAGAACATAAAGCAAATAGGAAGAAAATCGCAAAATCTCAAAGCAAATATTACAAGCCATATCGTTCTCCCAAATACCAAGCACGAGTTTAAACGCCTCCACGAGGCATGATGCATGTTGCAGGAATAAAACAGGGAAGCAGCCGCAAGCAAGTCACCCCTGGACACCGCCATCACCCGCAGAAGGTGCTCCTCCCTTGGTGGCGTCGCCTTCGCCTGCACCGTCAGCCGGGGCCGCAGGATCGGTGGCATCGCCGGTCGAGGGCGCGAGGACGAAGCCATAGAACTTCTCCAGCAGGGCCTCCACTTGACCTTTCATGGCTGCGACGGCAGCCGTGTAGTGTTCATCGGCCACAGGCTCCAGCAGCTCGTCAAGACGAGCACTGGGGTCACGAAGGTGCAGATGGCTGAAGACACGCGTCAGTACAGCTGAAGAAAGGACACGAGCCTCTGCCTCAGCCATGGGACCGCTGCCCTCCACGACTTCCTCAAGCGCCTTCACCAAGTGGGGAATCAGCTGAGCAGGGCCATCCTCGTCGGTGGTCAGCGGCCTCTCCAAGCCCTTCTCGTACAGTGACTTCAGCTCCACGCGTGACCTCTCCTCGAGAAGCGAGAAGGCCATGCGGTCTTCAGCCAGGACCTTCGCCTTGGCGTCAAGATCGGCCTCCTTCGCCTTCGCCTTCCGCTCCAACTCCTCCAGCCGGCTGCGCTCCGCGGCATGCGCCTTCGCCAGCTCTCCCAGCTCGGTGTCGCGTCACTTGATGGCATTCTCTGGAGCCCTCATCTCCTCCTCCTTCGCCTGGCGGCCACGTGCTTCTTCTGCGTGCTGGTCGCGCAGGCTCTTCAGCTTGTCCTCCAGCTCTCGGCAGCGGTCGCGGGCGGCCTCGGCGTCCTTCAGCGCCGCCTCACAATCGGCCGCAGCCTTGGCGGCGGTCTGCTTCTCCTTCTCGGAGGCCACCGCGGCCTGGCTCAGCGACGCTCGAACCGCCGAGTCGGAGTGAAGCCAGCCAGAGGCCAGCTCCAGGCGCCCGGCCACCAGGCGCGAGTCCACGCCCAGGAGATCTTCCCGCAGCTGGGCCATCTCCGAAAGGGCGCGCTCCAAGATGGTAGAGGAAGCAGAAGAACTTGGGGCCAAGGGCGCAGCAGGTGGAGGGGCGACGTTGTCACCAGATCCTGGGAGACCAAGGGCTCCTGAGCCTTTGGGACCTCATCAGCCGAGCCAGGCACCGGCTCTTCCGAGCCAGCGGGGCCACAGGGGCTGACTCCTCCCGACGATGCTCCTCTTGGCCTCGCGAGGCCGACCGGGCTGGGGAGGTGCGAGTGCTGTCGCCTCCTTTCTCCGCAGAGGGGGCGCCACCGCTGTATCCTCCTTCCTTTTCTTCGCCGAAGGCATCGGCCTTATCAACCAAGGGTGAACGTCAGGAAATAGCAAGTACAAGCAAGAACAAGACGAAGCTTGAAGCACGTACTGATCCACCGCGGCGTAGTCCACCCTCCACTTGGGGAGCTTGAAGCCCGAAAGTTTCAGAGCCTGAAGAGTGGGCACACGGGCTCCGGGAGCAGAAGACGGCGCAACAGAAGGGCTGGAGGCAGCTCCAGGCGGCGTCAAGGCGGAGGTAACATCTCGGGAGACCAGCGATGATCTGCCCCTTGTCGGGATGACGGGCAACTCTCCACCCTCCTAGCGGGCGTCGACCTCGGCGTCATCAGGAAGGGCGCGGAGGATGTCAGCTTTGCTCAAGGGGGAGGTCTCCCGCATCTCCTTGGGGGTCACCTCCGAGTCTTCCTCTTCCCCTTCTTCCTCCCCGTGGGACTCATCAGAAGACAGCTCCACCGTCTTCGGCGCTGCAGGGGCCGCGGTAGGCGCCGACGGCTGAGGGAGTCCTGGACTAAGGGGTCCTCAGGCGTCCGGCCTATTATCCATGGGCCGGACTGATGGGCTGTGAAGACATGAAGGCCGAAGACTGTACCCGTGTCCGGACTGGACTCTACTTGCCGTGGAAGGCAAGCTTGGCGACCGAAGATTCCTTCTTATGTAACCGACTCTATGTAAACCCTAGATCCACCCGGTATCTATATAAACCGGAGGGGTTAGTCCGGAAAGGACACACATTACCATAGTCATATAGGCTAGACTTCTAGGGTTTCGCCATTATGATCTCGTGGTAGATCAACTCTTGTAATACTCATATTCATCAAGATCAATCAAGCAGGAAGTAGGGTATTACCTCCATAGAGAGGGCCCGAACCTGGGTAAACATCGTGTCCCCTGTCTCCTGTTACCATCGATTCTAGACGCACAGTTCGGGACACCCTACCCGAGATCCGCCGGTTTTGACACCGACATTAGTGCTTTTATTGAGAGTTCCACTGTTCCGTCGACAAAAGGTTCGATGGCCCCTTCAATCGTCGATAACGACGCTGTCCAAGGAGGAACCTTCCTCCCCGGACAGATTGTTGTGTTCGGTGGCTTCGTACTACGGGCCAACTCGCTTGGCCATCTGGAGAAGGTCGATGGCTATGCCCCTGGCCATCAGGTCAGATTTGGAAGCCTGAACTACGTCGCGGATATCCGTGGAGACTTGAACTTCAAGGGATTCGAGACCGCGGCGATAGCTCCCCCTCGCTCCGATGAACATGACTTAAATCTGTCATTGGATCACATCCAGGAGATGGTTCCTGTTGCTGCAACGGCCTTAGAACCAGAGCAGATCGTGTCATCCAAAGCCATAGAGTCCGCGGCGTTGGAGCCGCACACGGACTCAACACCCTGCAAAATTTGCTTCAACGGAACCTCAGACTCGTCTCCGGCTATAAGTTCCAGACCGTGTATGCCTGCGGACACCGAGCTAGATAGGTTGTCGACCTTCGAATTCAGCGCTGCTGACGTTTTCCAGCACTCACCTTTGGGCGATGTGCTGAACTCTCTAAAGAATTTGTCCTCGGAGAAGGACTCGTAGCCGAACTATGTTCGGTTCGAGTTAGAGGCCGATGATGGAGAATTTTGCTTCCCACCCGCCACCCACTTCATAGCTACCGTCGAGGACTTAACCGACGAGCTCGACTATGGCTTCGAAGACATTGACGGTATGGACGACGATGCCGACAAGGAGCAAGCCAAGACCCACCATTCACTGGACGTTGGACAGCCACCTCTTCGTACAACGTGGACATGGTTGATGCACCTAAAGGATCTGGCGACGACAAAGAAGAGCCAGATGCGAATAAACACTCCGAGACACAGTCCAAACACCGGTGCCCTAAACGCCGCTCTAAGCCTCGTCGCTCAAAAGATGGAAACACTGGCACCGGAGAAAACAGTACTCTAGGCGACGCCGAAAATAATGAAGACCCTGTTGGAGCCGCATCCGAACAGGAGGAGCAAGACAACGAGCAAGTTAACCCTAATAAACAGGCCATGCCCAATGACCCGGATGATGATAATTATCGTCCCCCCTCCGAGGATGATGAGAGCCTTGGCAATGAGGACTTCATCATGCCTGAGGCACCCCTCGAGCAGGAGCGCTTTAAGCGCCAGCTCATAGCTACTGCAAGAAGCCTAAAGAAAAAGCAGCAGCAGCTCCAAGCAGATCAAGACCTACTCATCGATAGATGGACCGATGTCCTGGCAGCCGAAGAATACGGCCTCAAACGCCCAACCAAGAGTTGCCCAAAACGTAGACTGCTACCTCAGTTCAATAAGGAGGCACGAGATAAGGAGGCACGAGATCCCATACCTCCCTCGCGCAATGCGGACCGACCACCCCGCGGTCGGGATAAAACGGCAACTCAGGCCGAACAACAGCCCGCCCCACCGCCTCGCAAACACAGGGACAGACCAGCTCGGGACCATACATATGACCTTCGGCAGGAATTGGACAGTAGATCAGGACACACCAGATCAATATACGGATCGCGAGGATGCTTCCCTACTCGGGATGACAGCTACCTATTCGGACGTGACAAACTTAATCACACCCGGGCCGATAACCACAGACGGACTTCGTCGGAGGTGCGCCGTGATGCGGCCCGCTATAGAGGTGCCGCACACCCTCTCTGCTTCACAGATGAGGTGCTGGATCACTAATTCCCCGAGGGGTTCAAGCCTTCAATATTGAATCATACGATGGAACAACCCACCCCGCAGTGTGGATCGAAGATTTTATTCTCCACATCCACATGGCCCGAGGAGATGACCTCCACGCTATCAAATACCTCCCATTAAAGCTCAAAGGACCAGCTCGACACTGGCTAAATAGTCTGCCTGAGAATTCCATCAGCAGCTGGGAGGACTTGGAAGAAGCCTTCCTCGATCACTTCCAAGGTACATATGTCCGGCCACCCGATGCCGATGACTTAAGCCACATAGTTCAACGACTAGGAGAATCAGCCAAAAAATTATGGACTAGGTTCCTAACCAAAAAGAACCAGATCGTTGACTATCCGGACGCTGAAGCCTTAGCAGCCTTCAAACACAGCATCTGTGACGAATGGCTCGCCCGCCACCTCGGCCATGAAAAGCCGAAATCCATGGCAGCCCTCACAGCACTCATGACCCACTTTTGCGCGGGTAAGGACAGATGGCTGGCCCGAAGCAAAAACACAGCCAGCGAGGCAGGCCCCTCTGAGGCCAAGAACGGCACCGGTAAGCTCTGGCGCAATAGACACAAACGCCGAAGCAATGGCGATAACACCGACGACACCACAGTGAACGCCGGATTCAGCGGCTCCAAGTCCGGCCAACGGAAGAAGCCCTACAAAAGGAACAATGAGGGACCTTCCAGCCTGGACCGCATACTCGACCGTCCGTGCCAGATACACGGCACCCCAGACAAACAAGCCAATCACACCAACAGAGATTGTTGGGTCTTCAAACAGGCTGGCAAGTTAAATGCCGAAAACAAAGAAAAGGGATCACAAAGTGAGGACGAGGATGAAGAGCCCCGACAGCCAAACACCGGGGGGCAGAAGAAGTTTCCCCCTCAAGTCAAAATGGTGAACATGATAGATGCCACGCACATCCCTAGAAAGGAGCGCAAGCGGGCACTCAGGGACGTCTACGCGGTAGAGCCAGTCGCCCCAAAATTCAATCAGTGGTCGTCATTTCCGATCACCTTCGATTGTCGAGATCATCCAACTAGTATCCGCCATGGCGGTTCGGCTGCACTGGTCCTTGACCCAATCATCGACGGATTCCACCTAACACGAGTCCTGATGGATGGTGGAAGCAGTCTCAACCTGCTCTACCAGGATACAGTATGGAAGATGGGCATTAATCCCTCACGAATCAAGCTCACAAGGACTACCTTTAAAGGAGTCATACCAGGCGTTGAGGCCCGCTGCACGGGCTCAATCACGCTGGAGGTGGTCTTCGGTTCTCCGGACAACTTCCGAAGCAAAGAGTTAATCTTCGATATCGTCCCCTTCCGCAGCGGCTACCACGCACTGCTCGGACGAACCACGTTCGCTAGATTCAATGCGGTCGCACACTATGCTTACCTCAAGCTCAAGATGCCCGGTTCACGCGGTGTCATAATAGTTAATGGAAATACGGAATGCTGCCTCCGTACAGAGGAGCACACCGCCGCCCTAGCAGCAGAAGTACAGAACGGCCTTTTCAAGCAGATCCGCAATCCGGCTGCCAAGCCCACGGACACCGTCAAGAAGGTCCGGACTACGCTGCCACAGGACAACTCGGCCTGTCAAGAGCTTGACTAGCAATTCGGCCTCTGTCCCAGCCCTAATCAAGTAGTGGCACTCGTACCACGCGCACATAATTACGCACTCAAAATCCCATGGGCATCGATGGAGGCACAGCCTATGGTCCACAGTACGGCTTGACCGACCCCGGACTCACACATACTTTCACCCTTTTTTCTTTAGTTTCATGTTCTTTTTCCGTGTGCCTGATAACCAGTCCTTTCGAAGAACCGACATACAAAGACGGCAAGCAACATAAGTGCATAGGGTAACCTCTACACGTTCCTCTTGACGGTATTTCTACTTATTTCACAGGACCCGCATGCCGCGCCCTCTTAATTCCGGCATGTTAAATAAACCGGATGCCTATCGCAGTTTTTTACAAGATACGCCTTGACGTATCCATACAGTTATAATAAAAATGGTTTGCGACCCAGTTTCTGTGGTTTTCGTTTCTTACTTCATTTTTATTTCAATTTGCTTATCGACCGCATCCGTACAATCTGGTATGTCTCATATTCGCCAGGGGCTCCCCATCATCCCATAATATGGCAGCAAAGTCCGAACACTTCTTATAGATAAGTTCGGCACCCCAAATTTAGCATTATATGCATTGGCTCTGAATCATGCCTTTGGTCAATAGTTGGGTTGCCCGGCTCCTGTGCTTGCTACCCTATGTTCCGCTGAATCGGCTAGGGTAGTAAAGGGAGAACTACTGCGATTGTGCCCTGGCCTTGACCAGATGAGCACCTCAGTAGAGAAAGCCGAAAACTGACTGTCATGATATGGCGAGAGCCGGTCAGCTGTTCGAGGGTTACAAATCGTTGGAGATTTTTTCCGAGAGATCGGCACTTCCCGATCAGATGCTGACAGCACTCTGGTTTAAACCAGGGGCTGCGCCCATGCTTTATTATAAAACTCCTATGGCTAAGTTAGGGCGTTTAAGACGTATAGTCTAATTGCCTTGTTCGTTGCGCTAAACAACTCCTTCAAGGACCATATAATTGGATAAAGATTGTTTAGATTCCATCCCGAACACCTCCGTACTACCTACGTGAGGGCAGAAGCCGACGACTGGCCAACCCTCAGATTACATGCAACACAGCCGCACAGGAGGAAACAATTAAAAGCATAATAAAATTACATTACAAAAACAGGCTTTGTTTTCATAATACAAGGGAAGGGCAACATGAATATATTTATTCAAATACAATGTCCTACGAACATTGAGCTGCTGCAAGTCGAGACCCTTCTATGACATCCACAAAATATCGCTCGGGTGAGCGGTGCTCCTTGCCCTCCGGCGGCCCGCTGGCAACTTCAACGGCGTTCATCTTCGCCCACCACATCTTGCAACGAGCGAAGGCCATACGGGCACCTTCAATACAGGCAGAGCGCTAGACGACGTCCAGTCGAGGACAGGCGTTCACCATCCGCCTCATGACTCCGAAGTAGCTGCTAGGCATAGCTTCGGCTGGCCATAGCCGGATTATCAAATCCTTCATGGCTAAATCGGCCACCCTATGCAGCTCCACCAGCTGTTCCAGCTGATCGGTGAAGGACACGGGAGGCTCTGACACCGCATATTGCAACCAGAATAGCTTCTCTGTAGAACCCCCTCCTTCAGCTTGATAGAACTCCACGGCGTCCGATACACTGCATGGTAAATGAGTAAAAGCCCCTGGGGAACTCTGAACCCTGGTTAGTAAAAGGTACTGCTTCTCCGCATACTTGCTTTGCATCTTAAAAGCCTTACCCGCCGTGATCTTCTTGGCCTCCTGGATCTCCTGGAGGGCGGCCTGGGCCTCATTCCGTGCGGTCTCCGCGCTCTGACGAGCCTTGGTGAGTTCGGCCCCTCGGGCCGACGCATCATGCTCCAAGGTCTCACATTTTTTCACCGCATCCTGGAGCTCCTGCTGGATTTCTTTGACCTGGGCCTTGAGCTTCTTATGGGCGGCTTGCTACTGGACAGCCTTCTCCTCGGCCTCGCCCAGGGCCTTCCTCAGGGCCTCGACCTCGGTCGCGGCTCCTGCACATATTACGACACTGCAGTCAATACACAACGCCTATGCTTTCCGAACACACAGCAAGTCGTTACTCACCTTGCTTCTCCTAGAGCCGAACCTTAACCTCGCCGAGCTCGCTCTCGGTCCGCTCCAGCCTCTGCCTTAGTTCAGAGACTTCGGTAGCATGCGAGGTTGCGGCCAACAGCGACGCCTGCTTATGCATACATATCACGTTAGTCTCCTACAATAAAAGATTGATCCTCTGTCCGGTTCTTCTCGCCGAGCCCCGGACAATGTCTCAGGGGCTACTGACTACATGGGGTTTTTCTCTTTCTATGTCACTTACCTCGAAACCTGTCAACAGGTTGCTGCAGGCTTCGTTCAGTCCACTCTTGGCGGACTAAACCTTCTCGATCACCGCGCCCATAAGGACATAGTGCTCGTCCATAACGGAGGCGCCTCGTAGCGCCTCCATCAGGTTATCCGGCGTCCCTGGATGGACAGGGGCCACCGGCGGAAGCAGCGCACCCCCTCCTTCAAAGGGGGCTGCTCGTCCGACTCCGGAGCCATATGGGTCTCCGGAATCGTATTCGGCTGAGGGCCGAGCTGGATGCGGCCCTCTTCACCAATCTCCATGGGGATCGGCTCCCCCATGTGTCCGGCAGTGGAGGTCTTGCCTCGTGGCGCCTCCCGGACAGCATCCTTGGCTCCTCCCCTGTTCGGAGCGGTCCTTCGGGACAACACTTTGGTGTCGTCCCTGGCCCCGGGGGAGTAAGCAGGCGGTGGCGACATGCTCGCCATCTCCAACGGAGCCAACGAACCTCCAGATGAGGATCGCTGGATAAGGTCACGGGCCGGACTGCAATAGTGTAGTTAACTATGTTAAAATAATGAAGAGAAAGGGCTGGGTGTGCGCATGAATGAGCCATGTCACTTACGATGCGGCCCGGGGCTTAGTGCGGGGGCGTCATTCTGGACTACTGTCAACGTCCCACGCGGTATTGACCGCTGGGGCGCCCTTCCCCTTTTTGGGCGTTTCCACCTCCAGATGGGCCGAGGCCGCCCTCTTTTTCTTCTTCTCCTCGAGGGGAGGGTCGTTTTCCTCCTCCTCCTCCTCTTCCTCGTCATTGTCCTCAGGGACAGAGGAATGGGCTTCGTCGTCTTCAGACATCACGTCCGAAGTGCCCTTGCGACGGGGACCGCTCTTGGCCCCCTTGGCCTTCTTCTCCGGCGCCTTATACGGCGCCGGCACCAGCATCTTCGCTAGGCGCGGGATGACCGGTTCTTCAGGCAACGACACTGGATCCGCTTCGCCCTCTCCATCCAGTCCTGAAAGAGCAATAATAAAAGCTCAGACATCATCCTTGAAACAATTAAGTTGGGAATATGTCAGAAATAACATACCTCGCTGGCGGGGTGTTTACAATCGTGACCACGGTCTGAGTCCGTGGCTGGTAGCTTCTCGTTGCCCTTAAAGAGCAACTTCCAGGCACCTTCGTGAGTAGTCTCGAAGAGCCTTATCAAGGTCTGGTGCTTCTTGGAATTGAACTCCCACAGAGGGCGGCTTCGGCGCTGGCACGGAAGAATCCGGCGAACTAGCATCACCTGGATTACGTCAACAAGCTTTACGTTCTTGGTCACCATGCTCTGAACGCGCGTCTGTAGCGCTATCAGCTCATCAGGTGAACACCAGTCCGGGCTCTTCTCGACCCAGGAGGTGAGTCGCATGGGAGCACCGAAGCGGAATTCGGCAACTGCGGCCCAGGTGGTGCCGCGAGGTTCTGTGATGTAGAACCACTGCTTCTGCCACTCCTTTACTGTCTCCACGAAAGTGCCTTTGGGCTAGGAGACGTCGGATAGCTTGCTCACCATGGCTCCCCCGCGCTCCGCGTGCTAGCCATCCACCACCTTCGGCTTCACGTTGAAGACTTTGAGCCACAGCCCAAAGTGGGGTTGGATGTGGAGGAAGGCCTCGCACACGACGATAAACGCCGAGATGTTGAGGAAGGAATTCGGGGATAGATCATGGAAATCTATCCCGTAATAATACATCAGCCCGTGGACGAAAGGGTGGAGTGGAAACCCTAGCCCGCGGAAGAAATGGGGGATGAACACTACCCTCTCAGTGGGCTCCAGCGAGGGGACGACTTGTCCCTCGGCCGGCAGACGGTGGGCGATCTCCTTCGCCAAATACCCGGCCGCCCGAAGCTCAGTAATGTCCTCCTCCCTGATGGAGGAGACCATCCACTTGCCCTGACCTCCGGATCCGGACATGATTGCTTGAGTGGAAAGGAGATGAGTACGTGGGCGCTGGAGCTCGAGATTGGAAAGACGGAGACAGAGAGAAGGCGTGAGATAGGAAGAGGGAGTCCTTATCCCCTTATAAAGGCAGTGAATATTAAAAGCCTCCTCACTTGCCCTGAAAACTCTCCTATTCCCAAGGGCCGTATAAACAGCACGGTTGGGTTACCCATGCCCGCATTGATGAGAATCCCGCGATAAGGGGACACGATCTCTGCTTTGACAAGACGTGCCAATGGCAACCGCATCTCAAAACATGGAGCGGCAGACGAGAAACAGTTCGAAATTATGACCGGACATACATGATGTCGTGTTATTAAAAAAGCTGTCAGCAGATAGAACTTGTGTGAAAATATATATTCTCTCTGCGGTTATGCATGGTGTGTATGTGGCAGGTCCGGATACTGTTATCGCATCTGAAGACTATCTTGGAGTTTCGAAAGGGGAACCCGCCTTGCAATGCCAAAGACAATCTGTGCGCCGGACTCCTCGTCATTGAAGCCAGGTTCAGGGGCTACTGAGGGAGTCCTGGACTAAGGGGTCCTCGGGCGTCCGGCCTGTTATCCATGGGCCGGACTGATGGGCTGTGAACACATGAAGGCCGAAGACTGTACCCGTGTCCGGATTGGACTCTACTTGGCGTGGAAGGCAAGCTTGGCGACCGAAGATTCCTTCTTATGTAACCGACTCTATGTAAACCCTAGATCCCCCTGGTGCCTATATAAACCGGAGGGGTTAGTCCAGAAAGGACACACATTACCATAGTCATATAGGCTAGACTTCTAGGGTTTCGCCATTACGATCTCGTGGTAGATCAACTCTTGTAATACTCATATTCATCAAGATCAATCAAGCAGGAAGTAGGGTATTACCTCCATAGAGAGGGCCCGAACCTGGGTAAACATCGTGTCCCCCGTCTCCTGTTACCATCGATCCTAGACGCACAGTTTGGGACCCCTACCCGAGATCCGCCGGTTTTGACACCGACAGCGGCACCAGCCCGCGCGCGTCAAAAGTCGGCCGGGCGGCCACGACTTGCTCCCAGTCCATGCGGCGGAACATAGGAACGAAGGCCCTCGGTGGGTACTCTTGGTTGTCCCCGACGAAGAGGCCAAAGCTGCGGGCAACTCGTGGGTCGGGCAAGGCCTCCGGGCTCAGGCGAATCTTGTCTTCTTCATCTCCAAGCTTCCACAAGGGGTGTGCCCGCGCCTGAAGAGGAGCAACATGCAACGTCATGAATTCCCTCAGGAGCATGGCCCCCGCACCTTGGCCGCCCTCGCATTTCCAGGCTTCATGTCGGCTTGCATCTATGCCAACACCGACGATGCCCGCTCATCAGTAAGCTTCGCACAAGACCACCCCTTGTCAGATTGGGCCATCTCCGTCGGCAGCACCAAGCGCGGGTGGACGCACTTGGCGCCCATCATAACCCATTTGGCCCGAAGGTTGTCGGCCTTCTTCCCAGTGTTCGAGATCGAGTTGGCCTTGCCGGCCACGATGAAATTGGCGCACCCGGAGATATGACCCTCGCTGGTGCGGAGGAAGAAGAAGTGGCGCAGCAGAGCCACAGAGGCATCACGCCCAGATACGCCTCACAATAGTAGGCGAAGATGGACAAGAGAAGTATGGAGTTGGGATGGAGATGCAGCGCCTGCAGCCCGTAGTGGCCGAGGACCTCATAGAAGAAATCGGAGAAGGGAGGAACCAACCCAGCGGCGATACTGCTCGTGAAGAAGGGGAAGAACATGCTCCCCTCGGGCTTCGGCACGTCGGAGGCAACCCGGAGCTCCATCTTCCCCCTCTCGTTGCTCTCCCCCGCCGTCACCAAGCGCGTGGCGGCAAGGCTCTTTTCCGAGACGTTGGGCGCGTCGAGAGTAGGTTTGTACCAAGCCGGCGACGCGGAGGGCTTGACCTTGCACGACACCATTAGTCGCTGATGTGGGAGAAGATGGAAAGCGGATCTGAGGATTTCGGAAGCAGGGCGCAAGAAAGGGGATCTGAGCAAGGCGAAGAGAAGCAATGAAGGCAAACACTGTCCACGCCAGCCTTTTTGTCAAGTCGGGCAGTTGCCGAGGCAGCGTGGGGAAACGGAGATGCCCACGTCCAATCAACCGCCACGCCTCAACCAAGGCCGCAGGCTATTGGGGCCTGCGGCGCTCCATACTTGACCTTTGGCTTCGCCTTGAAGCCAAGCCCGAGCGCGCCTTGGGCTCGGGGGCTACTGTCGGCATTCTGGGAATGGGGGTCCCCAGACTTGCCTGCCTGCGGCCCGCGGCGTGGCTTTGCTAGCAGGCCCGTACGGCCCATCTTCATCAACAAGGCATTCAAGACCCTCGCGAGGGGGACGACGCAAGACCTCCTCAGGAGCGGCCCCGCTAGGCAGGCTCGCGAGCGGCGGAGAGATCAAGCCAAGGCAAACCTCGCGAGGTTCTCGTGACATGAGCCATGACGATCGAGACCAGGCGGGCGCCAGGCGGGCGCCAGGCGGGCGCCAGTGCGCACATCGTCCTTGTTTCCTCTTTGGTGCTAAGGAGGCAAGCGCAGGCGTGGAGTACCGAGGCATCAAGCAAAGGTTTCCATATCAGTGCAACGAGACCAAGACCAGTAGGACGGCAAGACGGAGGTCACCATGGAGTCCAAGACGGCGTCACCACCAGAGCCTTTTGTAGGCGAAGACCACCTTTGTCAGGATAAGCTGTACTAGCTGTCCCCCTTCATATTGGCCATTGTTGGCTCCCTTCCCGCTCAATATTTGGGGAGAGGACCAGGGCCTCTATAAATAGGACTAGCCACCATAGTAGAAGGCAACTAAGCTTGAGCTGATCGAATCCTCACACACACACAAGTTCGCCAAGCACAAGAACACCTCAACCTCAGGAGGCTGTTCTCCCCCTTGTACTGTTCATCATCAGCCCAAGAGGCAATCCACCACCACTACACTGGAGTAGGCTATTACACCACAACGGTGGCCCGAACTAGTATAAATCTTGTGTCCCTTGTGTTATGAGTTCGTCGAGTTAGTACGTGAGATCTTAGCAAAACTAGGACGTGGATCGGTAGGGGGAAATCTTCGTGTGCACCCCAGTGTTCGAACCTTGAGGGTTTTGCCGGAACTTGTGATCCAACACAAGTCTCGTGGGATCTTCCTTGTATGCGGCATGGGCTGCCCGAAGTGGCCCATGAATGAACCGCCATGGGGGGTTCTCGGCCCAATCCAGCTGGTCGGGAGATGACGTGGTTTGTACCCCCTAGTCCAGGACACCGTCAGTAGCCCCCTGAACCAGTATTCAAGTTGGGGACGCTCCTCGATTCTTACGAACTGTTCTTCATCTTCGGTCGTCGGTCTTGAAAACTGGTTCAACAAATCTTCTCATCTTCGATCTTGAGGATCGCCAAAGTGAATCCGAAGAGTTTACATCGGGTATCCGTGGAGCCCTTTAAGTCTTCGGCCTTTATCAATGCATGCCTTGTTATTTTTTTGCCACACCTCGGGTTTGAAGTTGTTCCCGGGCGGCAGCGTCCTCTTGTATCCGAGCTCCAACGTCAGACTGCATTCGAGGTATCAGCCGAGCACCAACGCCGGACCGCTTTCGAGCTCCAATGCCGGAATGTATCCGAGCTCCAACGCTGGACTGTATCAGAAGAGTATTGTTACAGCCGAGCTCCAATGCCTAAATGCATCCGAAGAGTATTGTTATAGCCGAGTTCCAATGCCGAAATGCATCCGAGCTCCATCGCCGGACTGTATTCGAGCTCCAACGCCGGACTGTATCCGAGCTCCAACGCCGAACTATATCCGAGGTGTCATAGATCACCTTGGTTCAAAAAGGTTGAAGGAGTTTAGCCGAGCTTAATGCCGGAAATGCCCTATATGGAGCCAGCCATTGGCGCCCGAGCTTTATGCCGGACTGCGTCCGAGGTGGTGCACCACCCCGACTGCGGGCCGATTTTTGTCGATATTTTTGATTTGGTGCAATTTATTCTCTGCCGAGATATATAGCCAGTAGCCCTCAAGGTGTGTATCTGTCTAATACCCGAGATGCTCCTGAAGGATGACATAAGACCGCTGATCCCAGTAGCCCCTGAGACTCAGGGTGATTCGCAAAATCGGCCTGAGGAGCAACTCCTAGCTCGGCAGAATACTTCGGGACACAAAAAGTGGTGTGCAAAGTCCTCGAGACTCAGGTTGGGCATGGCCGACCAACCTGAGGATCTTACTCTCCTCGAAAACTATATTGCACTTAAATTTTCCGCATTGGATTGTTAATGCAATAGCCCCCGAAAATTGGGTTGGGCAAAATGGCCGACCCTAGGATCGTACCTCCTCGGGAACAAGTTCAACTGTCATGTATGTTTTGATAATACTGAGGTGGAGTTCAGCAGGAAAGATGCCAAACTGTAGTTTTAGAAAAGAGTTTCACGCCGAACACCTCAACCAAGAGAATGTCCCGCTTCATCTAGATTGAATCAAGCTGTTTTGGTGCCAATATGAAATTGGTCTTAAAATTGTACTTTCGTCTTGCTTTGACATGACACATCAGATCTCTAGACTTCAAGTGGGTCAGCCTTCGGCTTCAACCTCCCTATCCCAAAGGCGGAGTGTTTCTCAGGCCCGTTTAGCGAACTAAACGCAAGCAGCTTTAGAGAGGAACCAGGCTAGCCGGCTATTGATCATACACCTGAGTCGAGAAAGGAGTGGTAGAAAAAGACTGTGCAGCAACTAACAAAAACGGCTCATACTAATTTAAGAGCCCCCAAGTGACTTGGGTAAAAGAATTTTATGTATAATGATTGTATGTACCGAAGTACTTATATCATATCTGTGTTCACCCGAACTGTAAACGCGTCTTAATCGACCGTCGGCTTCTCCCTCTTCGGTCAAGGGCCGAAAAGTGTTATGTACTCCACCTGTAAAGGGGTACAGAAAGGCCCCTACTATTGTACACCGACAGGAGCCCCCGGGATTGGCCATACATAAGCGTGAAGCATTGTTGGGCAAGGCCCAGAACGGTGTGCGGGAACGCGTGGGAGAGTTCTAACCGCAGTAATTCCTTCGCCAGTTGCGCTTCCCCTCGACTCGCATTGAGTGCGTGACGTGGGGGTCGTGCGTGGGACGGTTGCAGCACGCTTGCGTCACCTCCCGATGAATAGTAAAGAGGCGGCCCGCGTCTTCCCCATCAAAAAGAGGAAACTGCAGGGGCGCTGCTCATTTACCCTCCACGCCTTTTCCAATATTGGAACCGTCGTCCCCCCTCTTCTTCTTCAAGCGAAAATCGGAGCTTTCTCCTCTGCTCGCCGCCGCCGCGCCCCCACACTACTAGGGAAAACCTTATACACAGGAGCTTACTAGTTGCACTTTTTAAAAGTCAACGCTGCTACTAATTATTAGTAGCGCTTGGCGGCAGAAAGTGCTACTACTATACACTTACCAGTAGCGCTGTAGGTATAAAACACTCTACTACTATAATTGCCAAACCGTTTCCAGCAGGCTAGGCATACTAGTAGCGCTCTTGTGCAAAAAGCGCTACTGCTCTGCAATGTAGCAATAGCGCTTTACTCTGACCAGCGCTACTGCTAAATTTAGCCCCCTCTGATGACCAAAGTTTAGTCCCACCTCGCTCCGTGAACAGAATTTTTACCACCTTAAATATGGTGCTTCCCAAACTATCACAACCAGTTGGTCTTCATTGAACTCTATGTGTAGGATTTGTGGCAATATGAATCCTCGCCTGTACCTATATAGGCGAAGATTCATACTGACAATTTAGATTCTACACAAAAAGATCGATGATGACCAATGCATTTTTTAATTTGATGCCTTTTTTACATGCTAACGATCATAGCCTTAGTAGTAGCGCTGGTTACGCAAAACGCTACTGCTATTGATCGTAGCAGTAGCGCTTGTTAGAAAGAAGCGCCACTGCTATTGATCGTAGCAGTAGCGCTTGTTAGAAACAAGCGCTACCACTAAAGCCCTTATCCAAACCCCCCCCCCCCCCCCCCCCCCGCGCGCCCCCTCTTCCCCCCTCACACTCACATCGTATTACGTCGCTCCATCACCGTCGCCGTCGCCGCTGTCCCTCCTCCTCTGTCGTTGTCATCCTCCTCCACCCCCAAGGTGCCTCCCTCCTCCTCCCCTTCCTCCTCCCTCCTCCTCCTCCCTCTCCCCCGGCGGCCCCCTCCTCCTCCTCCCTCTTCCCCGGTGGCCCCCTCCTCCTCCTCCCCCTCCCGCTCTCTCCTCCTCCTCTCTCCTCCTCTCTCCTCCTCCACCTCCTCCTCCCTCCTCCTCCTTCCTCCTCCTCCTCCTCCCACCTCCACCTCCTCCTTTCTGTAAATATAATAGGAAGTTTTTAGAATTTTTAGATTTTTTAAGTAAATGTAGGTTTTTAGTATATTCTGTTTTTAGAAAATCTGAATAAGTAATTTGAATAGAATAAAATATGAAATTGAATTTTTTTTAGTAAATGTAGGTCTTTTGAATAGAATAGGAAATTTTTAGAAATTTTGAATAGAATAAAATATGAAATTGAAAAAAATAGGTAAATGTAGGTCTTTTGAATAGACTAGGAAATTTTTAGAAAATTTGAATAAGTAAATTTGAGAAGAATAGGAAATTATAAGTAAATTTGAAAAGAATAGGAAATTATAAGTAAATTTGAATAAGAAAATTTGAAAAGAATAGGAAATTATAAGTAAATTTGAATAGAATAATTCAATGTAGCTTATGGAGTTTCACTAAGTCCTAAGATGACGATAATAATGTTTTTGTTTATATTTTGTTTTTGCAGAGATCAAGGAGCCCCTGCATCATCCCCGCCGCCGTCCCCGTCACCGACCCCCTCCGACCTCGATCGAGGTGAGACCAGCCACCCCATGTTGTTAATTTAATTTAGGTATTTTAGGTGTTTAATCTTAGAATAGCATAGTATGAACCCTAGTTATGATCGAAGCATGTTTAAAATGTAGGTTTTTAATTAGGTGTAGTTAATAGAATTTAGGTGTTTTAGGTGTCACAGTTGTTGTTATTTTTTAAGTTAAAACAATTATTCTCGCATCGACGTCGACGATGCCTATCCCGCATCCTCGTCGCCGACTTGGCGGAGGAGACCAGCTTGATCAAAGGGGCCATGTACGGGACTGGGCTCCACCGGGCTGGTGCTGGGAGGTGCTACCTTCCGGGGGGCGCAACTTGGTGAGGAGCCAGCCCGTCGTTGACCTGAACCTTCTTTGGTGGCGGTCGCGTGGGCCAGTGATGGTGCCGAGGCTTTCGGACACCGCGGAGGTGGTACATTACCATGTCAGCGAGGAGGACGAGCACGTCCGTCGCTACATGGTTGCGTTGGAGGGCAGGTTCAACAATACCTGGCAGGTTCTTCAGTGATCTCACTGGAGCTATGATCCTGTGATGGTTCCTTCTCATAGGGTGTCCACCGCCCGCGCCGATACCCGTCGGGCGCTACGGTTCTAGCTGTATTAGCGATGGTATATATATGATACTATTCGAGGTGTATTAGTGATAATATTCGACGATGTACGAACGCAAGAGATGATGTAGTTTTGCTTATTGAATGCATGCTAATTTGAATAATAATTTATTTTACGATTTGGTTTTGCTTATTGAATGCTCATATGATGTTGATATAAACATGTAGATCTTGTGTTGCTCAAATAGGATATGCGCTTGCCCAAGTGGTCGACCATGTTTACAGGTTACACCTCCTATAGTGGCCTATGTTTTGCCGGAGTGTTGATTAATTTCCGTTCTAGCAAATTTCAGGCGCTCGATATGTCCTTTTTTTAGCAAAGGTCATGTCGGATTTTTCCGTGAATTCTGGCATGACTTGTGCTAGAATATGTAGGAATATCGAGTGGCATGGATTTTCTAGAAAAACAATTAAACAACATTTGGGGTTGACTTTAAGTCTGTCGAGGCTCCATCACCGAAGGTCGAAAAATCAGTGAGGGAGTGTATCCACCATATATGAGAGAGGACAAAGAAGCCCGACTGTTGTCGTGGGGGTCATTTCTTCTCCTTCTCCGGGTGCTAGACCTTTGTTATGCACTAGGGGAAGGAGGAGTAACGACCATCACCGACGGTCACAAACGTCGGAGAGGAATCAGTGTGTGAGAGTCTCCACCACATATGAGAGGACGAAAAATCCCGACTGTTGTCGTGGGGGTCGCTTCTCCTTCGTTCCCGTGTGCTAGATATTTTGGTGTAATGCACTCGGGAACGAAAGGAGGAGCTACCATCACCAACGGTCGAATGTATACACCACGCGAGCTGAGAGTTTTCAAGAAATAGACTCGACAAACCGATAGTCAACCCATGATGAATAATAATGATCTAATTTAATTTTTGTTGTACATATATTGAATTGTACAAGTGTAATCTTTGAATTATGAACGTAGGAAATGTTGTCATCGGACGACGAAAGTCTCCCGGGGGAGTGCAGTTGGTGCAACGATGACCGAGGTCTGTGCGACAAGCCTCACCTGGACGAAGATCGGCGCTTCAGCATTAAGCTCCAGGAGACCTTCGATGTTGAAATGGTACGCAACGACAACAAGTGTTTTTCGTAATTAAGCATGACTTCAACTATTTCAACGTTTAATTTTCATCTTTTACAATTTGAGTAGCTTATCCCATGCAAGACGCTATGTCTTGGAGAGGATGGATTTTGAAGACCATGAAAATTTCAAAACAAAGAAAATTCACCCAAGGACTCATCATGGTATGGATTTTGAAGTAAATCTGTATAATTCTGAGAGCGTAACCCATTTTGGTTGCAAAAATTGGGAACCACTTTGCAAGATGTATGGTTTTTATGAGGGTATGCTTGTTACCATGGATCTTGGTGATCCTGACATCGACCAAGACAATATGGACATTTGGGTCCTTGTTGATATGCTTCTAGTTCTACCGCTATGTGAGTTTCTCAAACATAGTTATTAAATAATTTATATTGTTCATTTCAAAATAGTTGACAGCTTATTTCCATTGACAGCTTATTTTCATTGTTCAAACAATGTGCGGAACATGGTAGACAGAATGTACTACACCGATGGCTCTGAGTTAACTTATCAGGAGAAAAATAACCTGGTCGCATTTTGTACTGATCTTGAGAATTACAATATCTATTATAAAACTCCTCCATGTTATGGTCAATATGTACCACTAGTGCACGTGTTGAACTACGGTAACATCCATGGAGATTCCATGGTAAGATTTTTTAGTATTACTACATCCGTGCATCTTTTGCATAAATTATTTTAAAACTTAACTAAATTGGTAACTACGAAGTTATTACTATGTTTTTCAACAGAAAAACCCGAACGATTGTGTGCCTCATCTGATGTATCAGAATGGTCACCTTGATGTTTTGAACATACGGCTGATACGTCTCCAACGTATCTATAATTTATGAAGTATTCATGCTATTATATTATCCATCTTGGATGTTTAATGGGCTTTACTATGCACTTTTATATTATTTTTGGGACTAACCTATTAACCCAGAGCCCAGTGCCAGTTTCTGTTTTTTCCCTTGTTTCAGTGTTTCACAGAAAAGGAATATCAAACGGAGTCCAAACGGAATGAAACCTTCGGGAGAGTTATTTTTGGAACGGAAGCAATCCAGGAGACTTGGAGTAGACGTCAGGGAAGCTTCGAGGAAGCCACGAGGCCGGGAGGCGCGCCCTACCCCTTGGGCGTGCCCCCACCCTCGTGGGCCCCTCGTGGCTCCCCTGACCGACCTCTTTCGCCTATATATGTCCATATACCCTAAAAACATTGGGGAATAGAATAGATCGGGAGCTCTGCTGCCGTAAGCCTCTGTAGCCACCAAAAAACCAATCGGCACCCTGTTCCGGCACCCTGCCGGAGGGGGGATCCCTCACCGGTGGCCACCTTCATCATCCCGGCGCTCTCCATGACGAGGAGGGAGTAGTTCACCCTCGGGGATGAGGGTATGTACCAGTAGCTATGTGTTTGATCTCTCTCTCTCTCTCTCTCTCTCTCTCTCGTGTTCTTGATTCGGCACGATCTTGATGTATCGCGAGCTTTGCTATTCTAGTTGGATCTTATGATGTTTCTCCCCCTCTACTCTCTTGTAATGGATTGAGTTTTCCCTTTGAAGTTATCTTATCGGATTGAGTCTTTAAGGATTTGAGAATACTTGATGTATGTCTTGCGTGGGATACCCGTGGTGACGATGGGGTATTCTATTGATTCACTTGATGTATGTTTTGGTGATCAACTTGCGGGTTCCGTGACCTTGGGAATCTATGCATAGGGGTTGGCACACGTTTTCGTCTTGACTCTCCGGTAGAAACTTTGGGGCACTCTTTGAAGTTCTTTGTGTTGGTTGAATAGATGAATATGAGATTGTGTGATGCATATCGTATAATCATACCCACAGATACTTGAGGTGACATTGGAGTATCTAGGTGACATTAGGATTTTGGTTGATTTGTATCTTAAGGTGTTATTCTAGTATGAACTCTATGATAGATCGAACGGAAAGAATAGCTTCATGTTATTTTACTACGGACTCTTGAATAGATCGATCAGAAAGGATAACTTTGAGGTGGTTTCGTACCCTACAATAATCTCTTCGTTTGTTCTCCGCTATTAGTGACTTTGGAGTGACTCTTTGTTGCATGTTGAGGGATAGTTATATGATCCAATTATGTTATTATTGTTGAGAGAACTTGCACTAGTGAAAGCATGAACCCTAGGCCTTGTTTCCTAGCATTGCAATACCGTTTACGCTCACTTTTATCATTAGTTACCTTGATGTTTTTATATTTTCAGATTACAAAAACCTATATCTACCATCCATACTGCACTTGTATCACCATCTCTTCGCCCAACTAGTGCACCTATACAATTTACCATTGTATCGGGTGTGTTGGGGACACAAGAGACTCTTTGTTATTTGGTTGCAGGGTTGCTTGAGAGAGACCATCTTCATCCTACGCCTCCCACGGATTGATAAACCTTAGGTCATCCACTTGAGGGAAATTTGCTACTGTCCTACAAACCTCTGCACTTGGAGGCCCAACAACGTCTACAAGAAGAACATTGCGTAGTAGACATCAACGGCCAGGTCATCCTACGAATCTCACCTGTCCATATCGATTTCTAAAGGAAGTGGAGACATGAAAATCAAAGAATGGAAAAAATGTATGGACAGTCGTAAAGAGGTACTTGAAGCAACATTGTGAGAAAGGCAAGAATTGAAGACAGGATAATCTCCATTCTCCGTAATGGAGAGTCAGGGCCTATCTTGTTTTATGCTATTTTACCTAAGAAAAGGTAGTAGGTCCTAGTTAATAATACTCATGATCATGTGCTAAGAACAACTAAGTAGGATTGGTTAGATGACTATGATGATGATGTGGCATCGAGTAGAAGTTGTATGATCGATGATGATGAGTATGACTTGTTATTATGATACCAATGGTGAGTTATTTATTATTATGATCGATGATGCATGATGCTAAGTTGTTATATGAGCATGATCACTTATTATATATAACAGTGGGTGAAATGAACCTGGATTAGATTCAAGTGAAGCCAACATGTGGTGGACATCGAAAGTACTACTAATCCAAACTAGATCAAGTTTGGATTAGAGTAGTACTTTCGACATGCACCACATGTTGCCTCCACTTGAATCTACTCCACGTTCATTTCACCCACTGTTATATATAATAAGTAATCATGGTCATAAAATCATATGATGAAAGTACTGTATATAAAACCACACAATGAAAATAAGCTGTATTTTTAAAATACAGGAAAATTTAGCAGCAGCACTTTTTAGAACAAGCGCTACTGCTACTTACAAGTAGCAGTAGCGCTTTTTAGAACAAGCGCTCCTGCTACTTACAAGTAGCAATAGCGATCCCTTTCCAGCGCTACTGCTGCTAGTTAGCTGTAGCGCCTTAGTGGTAGCGCTGGACCCAGTGCTACTGCTACGCATATTTCAAGCGCTACTACTAGGATTTTCCCTAGTAGTGCCATTGCCTTTGATTCCTTTCCCCTTCTCAGCCGCCATGGCGCCCAAGACAAGCAAGGGCAAGGGATCGGCCAAGGAAGCCGGGGGGAAGGAGGCGCTGGAGAGCGAGTTGGTGGAGCTGCGGACGCAGTACGCCCTCTTCACCTCGATGGTCGATGCGCTCACCCTCAAGGAGAATTTCAGGCCCTTGTGGGGGAGGGAGACGTCGGGGCATCCCGCCACAAGCATCGTCCCTACCTCCTTCACCAAGCCCGGTCCAAATCGGTACCCTTTCTTCGTCGACTACTTCTCCTACGGGCTTTGCCCCCCTTTCTTAGATTTTTTCAATGACATCATGCACACCTACGGCTTCCACCTTCTGGATTTTACGCCAAATGCCGTGGCGTGCATGGCCTTCTTCGCCCACCTTTGTGAGGGCTGTCGGATCTCGGGTTCCGGCAAAACCCTTAAGGTTCAAACTCTGGGGTGCGCTCGAAGTTCTTTCCCTCCTACTGATCCACACCCTAGCTCGCTGAGATCTCACGGACGAACTCGACGAACTCGCAACACAGAAAGACACGAGATTTATACTGGTTCGGGCCACCATTGTGGTGTAATACCCTACTCCAGTGTGTGGTGGTGGATTTGCCTCTTGGGCCGATGAACAGCACAAGGAGAAGAACAGCCTCCTGAGGTTGAGGTGTTCTTGTGCTTGGCGAACTTGTGTGGGTGAGGGTTCGATCAGCTCGGGCTTGCTTGTCAGTTCTGAACTCGACCCCCTCTACGGTGGTGGCTAGTTCTACTTATATAGGCCCTGGTCCTCTCCCCAAATATTGAGCAGAAAGGGAGCCAACAACGGCCAATTTGAAAGGGGACATCTAGTATAGCTTATCCTAACAAAAGTAGTCTTCGCCTGCAAAAGGCTCTGGTGGTGACGCCGTCTTGGGCTCCATGGTGACCTCCGTCTTGCTGTCCTCATGGTCTTGGTCTTGTTGCACTGATATGGAAACCTTTGCTTGACGCCTCGGTACTCCGCGCCTGCGCTTGCCCCCTTGGCACCAAAGAGGAAACAAGGACGCTGCACGCGCTGGCGCTCGCTGGCGCCCGCCTGATCCCGATCGTCATGGCTCACGTCACGCGAGCCTCGCGAGGTTGATATCTCCGCTCCTCGCGAGGCAGCCTAGTGAGGCCACTCCTGAGGAGGTCTTGCGTCGCCCACCTCGCGAGGCTTGGCCCCTCGCGAGTGTCTTGAATGCCTTGTTGATAAAGATGGGCCGTGCAGGCATGCTCGCATAGGCACGCCGTGGGCCGCAGGCAGGCATGTCTGGGGACCCCCGTTCCCAGAATGCCGATAGTAGCCCCCGGGTCCAAGGCGCGCTCGCGCTTGGCTTCGAGGCGAAGCCAAAGGTCAAGCACGGAGCGCCGCGGGCCCCAAAAGCCTGCGTCCTTGGTCGACGCGTGGCGGTTGATTGGACGTGGGCGTCTCTGCTTCCCCATGCTGCCTCGGCAACTGATCGACTTGACAAGTCCCTGCGACATGCAAGGAAAACCATCATTACCTGTGATCATGGGGGCGCTGGTGGGCCTTCTCCTGCTATAAATGAGGAAGGGGGCGGAGCCCCCATCGCCCATTTCTTCCCTTTCCGCCTACTTCTTTCCTCCTTGCTCCTCTGCCGGCAGCAATGGCACCTAACCGAAGGATCCCCGCTGACGAGAAAGGAAAGGCCCCCATGACAATCTGGGACCGCTCCCGCGAAAGAAGAGGTCGGTTCACCGTCGTGACGAAGCGGCGATGCAGGTGGTGACGAGGCCCTGGTGCGAGCGGCCTTCTCCAGGGTATCGCTACCCTTGTATGCCCAAGCCGAGGGCTCAGGAGGGCGGAGCGATGAGGGGCACCGCCCGCGCCATGTTCGTGGTCGCCGCGCGATGGCGAAACGTGTTGCTGCCCCTGGAATCCATGCCGCGGATTCCTCACGCGAGCTTGTGCTATGGGCGCCGATGCCCCCAAGCTCTTGGATCCGCTTTCTGCGGTTCTTCTCTGATGTGATGCCGCCGAGAGGACCCCTCGAGCTCTGGCTACAGCATGCCGACTGCGACGCTCCGGCGACCGGAGCAGAGGTCGAAGCGGTCCCCACCGGCAAGATCTTCATGACTCGCGGCTGGGGCGAGGTCACGCGGGTTTGCCGTGCGAGGGGCGCCCTCGCGATCCACGTCGAGTACGACAGCGTCTCAACGCTTTTGTTCAAGTTCTTCGATGCGGAGGGTCGCCGCTTGGCATGTTGCCCCAGAGGGGAGCGCCAGGACGACGTGCGCCCGGCCTGCGGCTCCTCCAGCAGGAGCGACCCTTGGGCGTCCATCGGTTCTCCTGAGGTCTATGAGACTCCGGAGACGAGCGACGACAGCTACGTGCCCCCGAGCTCTCGCCGCACCCGGAGTAGAGTAGCGGCGCCCAGCCGCCGCTGCCGCTGATCCGGATGGGGTTGGCGCCGGCCCCCCGTGGCTAACTGTTGATGATGGCGTCCGCCAAGGGAGGGCGTAGATAGGATTCCTCTAAGTTCTCGTGTTTTGTTCCCTACAAAGAATCATGGAGTACCCCGCGGGGGTGTGTAAAGGGTCTGTAATGTCTTTTGTGTATATCTTCCGTGTTATGAAAACTTGCGGACGCATGTCCTGTTAAGGCTCGGTCTCCCCTTTCCAACCCCGCGATAGCTTGTTGCTCTACGCTGACAGGTCCCGGTCCCCAGGCAGGCTGCAGCCGTTGCTGGTATGCCAGGTCGCGTGCCGTGGTCAAGGCCAGGAGGTGAGCAGCCCGAGGTCCAGTAAGAGCCCCCGAGGCGCGATGCTCAGGAGGTCCCCTTTAGCGCTCAAGCAGCCATGGTAAGGTACGAAAGGAGGGCGACGTGGCCGCAACAGGGCTGCGGCGAGCGTGACCCTTAGGTTCCAGCGAATAGCCGATCTAATCGCGAGACTTATCTTGACAGTTTGGGGCTGAGTCCTTGTGACGCGCCAGGCTTGTGCGCAAGCTTCCGCAGCGTAGCCAGGCCGGGCCCATACGAGTCTCCCATTCTCACATTCTCTCCTTCGTGCTCTACGTCCTCAGGTCCTGGCCGTCGAGCGAGCCCAGCCGCCTCTGGTATGCCAGATCGCGATGCCGTGGTCAAGGCCAGGGGGTGAGGGCTGGAGAGCCAGTAAGAGCTCCTGAGTCGCGATGCTCAGGAGCCCCCCTTTTAACGCACAAGCGGATTGTACGAGAGGAAAGGAGATCGCGGTGCCACCTGCTATCCTCTTCATGAGATCCCTGCGATCCAGCACAAGGAGAAACATGGTTTTGCCGTTATGGTTGCCAGCTTGCCTCTGGCTGCTCCGCGAGGAAATGAAGGCACTGAGGGCCTGGTGAGGTGACGTGCGCGGGGCGTGCCGCGAGCCAGAGCTCGACCGCTCAGGTTTGTCGACGTGGCAGGGACGGACCCATGAACCAGCGCCGTGCCAGTGCGAGGAGGCCCCGTGGGAGGCGACGATCGAGCAGGTGGCAATCGGGCAGGTGACAATCATAGGTAGATTACGCATGAAAGGCAGATCAGCTTGGGTGAATGCAGAAAGATACATGCCACTGGGTCAGGCCCGAGCGGCTTGGGGATAATGCAACCCGAGGGGCACCCCAACAAGGTAATCTAAAGACATAAGAAAAGGATACACGCCACAGGGACGGACCCACGCGGCCTGGGAATAATGCAGCCCGAGGGGCGCTCCCAGCTAAATGAACTTGGAAAATGTCACCTGGTTCTGTTAACAAAGGAGAGTTGGTGCAGCTGAAGGCGTGCAATGAAGGGGTAGCTCCTCACGAGCCACCGGGACCCTGAGCCTCAAGAGGCTCTGGGGGCCCAGGCGGTTCCTCGAGGACTGTCTCCACTTCCGCCAGGAAGGCATGGTGCCTGGCCTCCTGAGCCACCAGGATGCTCCGCAGGTTGCGCTGGTAAACATACGACACGCTCGGCAAGCCAAAAGGCATGAGAACGTAGCTGTGCGGTGGACCCTCGCAGCAGCCCATGCGCGAAGGCCAGAAAAGCTCATGCGAAGCGGCCCTGTTGAGCCCTAGGACGTCGATGCAGACGCGCAGACCGGCATCCCCGCCTGGATGTGGAGCTGCGCCTCGTGAGCGGCGGTCGCCGCGCATGGTTTTTGCGTCCTGCAGTTCCTGAGTGGTCTCGGTGATGAACTCTTGAGCGGTGGGCGCTCCTTGCCCTGTGTTCTCCTGAGGGAGGCGTGCCATGAAGCACGCCTCCAAGTGGTGCCCAAGCGCCTCCCTCGTGATGTTGGCCAGGTCTGAGGCCCTCCAGGTGGGAGCCCCCGAGCCCTGCCCGAGGGGGGTGCTGGGCGCGCCTTCCTATGCGATGGAGGGAGCCGCCCCAGAAGCGGGCGCCGATCCTGACGAGGTTCCAACCGTGACACCATCCTCCTGAGGTCCTGCACGGCGCAACTGCTTCTTCTTCTTGGGGATGGCCTCTGGAGGGCCCTCGCCCTTGTTGTCGGGGTCGTCGATTGCGGTAGCTTGAAAGGCGCGCTCGAGGGAGCACACCGCGTCTCTTTCTTCGCACGGGACTGTGATGATTCCGCCGCTTCCCGACATCTTGAGGACATTGTAGCCGTGGTGTGTCATGTCACGCCCAATATGCGACCCTATCCGAGAGGAACTCGAAGGTCCCACCAAGGATAGACCCGCATATTGAAACGCTTTTGCAAGGTGGATATCATTACATCATACCATTACATAATAGTTGGGGATAATACAAGAGGCATACAATGCCACATGAATACAACAACATCATACATAAGAGCAACATCCGACCATGGATGAAACACAAACATAAGCTCAAACGACATCCACCCTGCTAGCCCAGGCTGCTGACCTGGAACCTATCCCCTGATCGAAGAAGAAGCAGAAGAAGAACTCCAAAACAAGCAACAGCGCTCTCGCGTCATGATCATCACAAAACCTGCACCTGCAACTATTGTTGTAGTAATCTGTGAGCCATGAGGACTCAGCAATCCCATTACCATGGGTATCAAGACTAGCAAAGCTTAATGGGTAGGAAAGGGTAAGGTGGTGAGGTTGCAGCAGCGGCTAAGCAAAGTATGGTGGCTAACATACGCAAATAAGAGCGAGAAGAGAAGCAACAGAACGGTCGTGAAGCTAACAATGATCAAGAAGTGATCCTGAACTCCTACTTACGTCAGACATAACCCGAAAACCGTGTTCACTTCCCGGACTCCGCCGAAAAGAGACCATCACGGTTACACACACGGTTGATGTGTTTTAATTAAGTCAAGTGTCAAGTTCTCTACAACCGGACATTAACAAATTCCCATCTACCACATAACCGCGGGCACGGCTTTCGAAAGTTCAAACCCTGCAGGGGTGTCCCAACTTAGCCCATTATAAGCTCTCACGGTCAACGAAGGATATTCCTTCTCCCGGGAAGACCCGATCAGTTTCAGAATCCCGATTTACAAGACATTTCGACAATGGTAAAACAAGACCAGCAAAGCCGCCCGATGCGCCGACAATCCCGATAGGAGCTGCACATATCTCGTTCTCAGGGCAACACCGGATGAGACATCCTACGAGTAAAACCAGCCCTCAAGTTTCCCCGAGGTGGCCCTGCAGTTTGCTCGGTTCGGACCAACACTTAGAGAAGCATTGGCCCGGGGGGGGGGGGCTAAAATAAAGATGACCCTCGGGCTGGCCGACCCAAGGGAGGGAAATAGGTGATAGGCAAATGGTAAAACCAAGGTTGGGCCTTGCTGGAGGAGTTTTATTCAAAGCGAACTGTCAAGGGGGTCCCATAAATCACCCAACCGCGTAAGGGACGCAAAATCAAGGAACATAACACCTGTATGATGGAAACTAGGGCGGCAAGAGTGGAACAAAACACCAGGCATAAGGCCGAGCCTTCCACCCTTTACCAAGTATATAGATGCATTAATTAAATAAGAGATATTGTGATATCCCAACATAAACATAATCCAACATGGAGCAATCTTCATCTTCACCTGCAACTAACAACGCTATAAGAGGGGCTGAGCAAAAGCAGTAAAATAGCCAAACAATGGTTTGCTAGGAAGGGTGACAACGGTTAGAGGTGGTTTCATGGCAATTTGGGAGGCTTGAAGAGCAAGTGATAGGTGGCGTAGCATAGCGATAGAACGAAGCAACTAGCATAGCAATGATAGTGAGATCCAAGGTGACGGTCATCTTGCCTGAAATCCCGCTAGGAAGAAGAACGAGTCCATGAAGAAGATGAAGCCACGAAGACGAACCAAGCGTAGATGAATGAATCCTCACGATCGCAACGAAACGGGAACTATCGAGAAGAAGCACAACATGATAAACACACCACACATAAACAAGGCATGATGCAAAACCAAGCATGATGCATGACAAGGCTACATGAAGCTACTCATGGCAAGAGATGATGCATACAAGAGCAACACATCAAGCAAGTTTAAAAGAGGCCGGAAACAACATATAACAATTCCGGTAAGTCCCCATATGCAAATTTCGAAATTGGTCCAGATCTGAACAAACATTAAGTTGAAGTTGTTAAACAGCAAGTTAAAGAGCACCAAGAAGATCTACACGAAATAGTAGTCAAGTTACATATAAAGTTCATTAGATTCTGAGCTACGGCCTAGAAGATATGAGCAACACAAGACAAACATGGCATTGATGCAAAATGCATCCAAACATCAAGCAAACACTCTCAAAACATGGATGCAACATGATAACATGAAACTACATGCAAAACTAAGCAAGTTTCATATAGAGCATGCTCAAAATGGAGCAACGGTGCAACACATACACTCCAAACAAGATATAGCAACAATCTGTCCAGAACAACAACTAGGCATTTTGCACGCATCAAAACAATATGCTCCAGCACCCCAACATGATCACAAAATGCATGGACATGATGTACAGGTAAAGCATGATAAAACATGAACACTGAGCTATCTCCAGAAATCACTAGAACATGCTCAAAAGGACATGGCAAGATTGCAAATAAAACAGTTTCACAGACTTAGCAGAATTCCAGGACATGGCAGGAATAACATCAGGTTGCAATATTTAGAGCTATAAAACAACATGTTACGGCAAGCTATCATGGCAAAATAGAGCATGGAATGCTAGTACTAAAGGCACTTAACAAAACTCCCTTACTGATATATTTCCAAAGATCAACAGAAAAGATGATAGCACCCATGCAAACATGGCGAATGATATGACAGATTCAGACAGTGAAAATAACAGTTCATGGCAGAAACAACGATAAGTAGGCATGTTGGTGAGCTTGAACCACTCACCACAGAGCATTTCATGGCATGTGAAGGCAACCAACAGTAAGAGGGCACAATTATGAAGCGAAGAATGGCAAGAGAATGACCATAGGGTGCATGTATCACTGGAAAAACATATGGAAATAACGAACTTCATGTTAACAGGCTGACAGCAACATTATTTAGCAATTTGGGAGCAAGATAACAATAAGCTACAGCAGGCTACAAATGCAACAAAGGGAAACAATGGATAGAGAATAACATGTATAACAAAACATACTAAGTGAACATCTCCAGATTATGCATAGAACTCATGGTAGCAGCCAGGAAACAAAACAACAAAATATAACAGACTTAGATTTAGCAGAAACAGAAATTACTAAGTCAAAGATATCAGCAACATCACGGAGGCCACTTTGCATGCTTGTGCTAGTCACCACATAGAACACAAAAATACAATACAAGCACCTCTGTAAAGATGACATGATATAGTTCAAAACACATTTAGAGCTTATGCTCATAGGATGCACACACAAAATAAAATGAAAAAGACAAATCACCAAGTTCTGTAAACAGACAGCAGTTAACATCATATAGCACTCTTGCAACGATGATTAGAGCATCAAGATGATCTCAAACAAGCATGGCACAGTGGAATGAAATGAAGAGAATCTCGGGGTGAACATTTTGATATATTGTGCATGCAAAACGAACCTATGTGCAAAAAGTTACAGCAGGTCAAAGATGCACACATAATGTGAAAAACCTGGGGACGGCCAAATTACCCTCGGGAAAAACGGGATGAGGTCGAGCGGGACGGAGGGATCCGAGATGCAGGAGGCGTTTGGTTCGAAGGATGGGTGGATCTGGTCCAGCTTCATCTCCGGCGAGGTGCGGTTCTCCGGCGAGGTGGAGGAAGTCCGGCGAGGAGCGCTCGGGGCTCGGGTGCCCGCAGGAGGAGGCAGCGGCGGAGACCGGTGGCGACGCGGGGGTCAGGTGGCCGGCGGTCGGCGGCGAGGGCGAGGCGGCGGCGATGCTCGCCGGCGGCGGCGCGCGGGAGCCCACGGGACGCGCTCGTCGGCGGGGAGCCGCGCGGGGGCGGCATGGGGCGGCTCGGGCCGGGAGGGCCCCGCCTGGGCCCCGGCGGGCCGGCGCGGTGGGAGGTGGCGGCGGCGGATTCATGGGGGACGGCGGCACGGACACATCCGGCGGCGGGGTTTTCGTCCGGCGGCGGAGAGGGAAAAAATGCTAGGGTTAGGGTAGGATTTGATCCGAAATTTCGGGTGAGGGTGTGTTTTTATAGGTAGAGGGAGCTAGGGGAGTCCAAATGGGGTGCGGTTCTCACCCACACGATCGTGATCGAACGGCGGAGAGCATGGAGGGTTTTTTTTTGCTGGGTTAGTGGGCTGTGGTGAAGGGGTGTTGGGCTGCAAGACAAAAGGGGCTTTGCGGTTACCCGGTTAACCGTTGGGGCATCAAACGACCTCCAAATGGAACGAAATTTGACGGGTGGTCTACCGGTGATATACCAAGGCCACTCGGCAAATCTTGGCCCATTCCGAGAACGTTTTTCTCCTGCTCACGAAACTAGGTCTGAGAGGGGCGACGGGCGCGGGCGAGAGTGTCGGGGGTCGGAACGGACAACGGAGAGGACCGGGGGCACCCGAACGCATGCAAGTTTTAAAAACATGCAGATGCAATGCAGATGATGACATGGCAAAATGCAACACGCAAGCAAATGACATGGCAACTACGGCGAGTAACTGGAAGACACCTGGCGCATCGAATCCGGGGCGTTACAACACTCCTCCACTAACAAGAGATCTCGTCCTGAGATCTTAGGACGGAGACGGGAGAGAAAAGGATGAGGTGAAACAAGAACGCAAGAGAGAAAATGAACAACGCAATGCCTCCGGAGGAATTGAAAGGATGGAATAAAAAGAACTTAGAAGGAAGAATTGAATGGAGTTGTTGAGAAAATCAACAACGAAAGAATAAGCTTGTTGTGGACTTATCAAAAACAACTCAAAACTTGAGGTGAAATTATACCACAACCAAAATCTGAATAACTGAGAAGAACGAAGAAATACAAAACTCCACTTCAGGAGAAAATGGAGAATTAATTGCACTTCGAGATGTGAGAAGAAGAGATACTTGAACTCCCCCAACAAAATCTTGATGAACTCTCGACGAATGAATTAAATCATGAAGAACTCCGGTTACAAAAGGATTATGAGATAGAATGAAAGGATGAAAGAATAAGATTAAAGCTTGCGATGATTTAGATGAAGGTTCCGACGAAATGGCCGAGTAATTTTTGAACTTCGAAAAAGAAAAGATGAAAAACACTTGGAACTAGAATTTATTCCTCAAGAACAAACTCTGAAGGAAGGGATTACTTGACAACGATGAAATAAGAATAAGAATTACGTTATGCTTATCCTCATTAAATTTAATTGATGACAACCGGATTTTGCATTCAACTTATTCCTGTTGAAAAGGATTAAGGGGAATATAGCACACAGCTTGAGAAAGTCTTCATGAACCACCGGCAGGATTGGAAAGAACGAATGGATTACTGTGATAATCAAAGAAAAAAAATCTTGAACGAACCATCGTAAGAATTCGAACATGACTAATGAAAGAGAATGAATCACCAGAAAGAATTAGAAGAACAAATATGCTTGAGGGGACTTAGATACGGAAGAACAAAGAGATAACAAGCTGATTAAAGAATACTTGACAGATGCGCCAGGGTAAATATAGAACGATAGCTGGAATGATGGCCTCCGGCGAAACGAAATGGAAAAACAACTCCTGACATGCTCCAGATGGATAAGAAAAGAATATCTGACAAATGGAATAATTCGAGAGAATAATAAGAAACTAGAACCATGAATCTTCGAGAGAACGGGCAAAATTTAGAGGAAAACTCTTCTTTGATCTTCAAATGATGACGAGAAACACCACCAAAAGTTGTTGAGACACTCCGGAAGAATGACAGGCAAAGAGGTTGAGCCAACAATGAAATGATTTGAAATTGATCTTGGAAAAGATCTGACTGATGAAATTCATACTTACGTCAAACTTCGAAAAGGATTTGAGGATAACTCCGGAATAATTAGAAGAGTCAGGTAAGATCCTGGGAAAAGACCTGTGGGTTAGGGCCCACTAAAGGAAAAACACCGTTGGAAAGGATTGCGGAAAAGATGATGCACCGGAACAATTGAAATCTTTGAATGGGGTGATAACCTCGAATTAATTCGAACACAGATGAATCTCCTGAGATGTCTTGAGCACTCCGGAAGGATAAACTGGCGAGAGGTGAACGAGCAGGGAAAACACTTGATCCAAGGGAAAGAATATGATCAACCCGAAAAACTTGAATTGAATCCACTGAAAAGAAAAGGAGATGAAGAATGTCAAATGAGACGAGAATTCACCGGTTGAAATAATTGAGGGTAGTGTCGTGGAATTGTCACGGCAGATGCCCTCGTGAAAGGACTTAGTCGTGGAGCCATCGCAACTAGGAAGCTTAATGGGGTTAAAGCGGGACAAAGGACACGAGGGTTATACTGGTTCGGCCCCTTACGGTGAAGGTAAAAGCCTAATCCAGTTGAGGTGGAATTGCTAGGGTTTCGATGACCAGGGAGCGAATCCGCTATGCCCGGCTATCGATTTTATGTTGCTTCCCCTGAACCGCCGCTGGGTCGTCCCTTTATATACAGAGGTTAACGCCCAGCGGCTCTCAGAGTCCCGGCCGGCTCATAAACAGTGTCCGGCTCGGTCTCTTAACTATTCTTGCCTTACAATACAAGTCACGCACTTATGGCGGTTTATCTCTATGGGCCTTAAGTCGCCTCTGGGCTTTGGGCCCTTAATTAAACCGCCATCTTCAAGCTTGACATTGGGCTTCATATGATGAATCGCCATAACGTAACCCGGCCCATCCTGGGCGAGTTACACCAGTAGTTATATCCCCAAGAGGTAGACTGAAGAGGCTCCACACGAACGAAATTGATGCTCGAATAGACACTCGACTCCGGGAAGAAAAGGGGTGGGAGGGCGGGAAAAACAAAGGCGACTTGGAAGGTAGAACCGACGAATAACTTGAAGAGTTGAAATAATTGAGAAAAGAGTGGAAGAGTTGAAATAATTGAGGAAAGAATGCAAAGACTTCGCACGAGTAGGATGGATACTCGATTATGGACTCCGGATCCGAGAAGCAGAAGGGTGGGCGGGTGGGAAAAGAAAACAACTGAGGATTGAACTTGCGAAAATGGAGAGGGTCGAATCACATTGACGAGAAATGCACCGGATGCAAAGAGATGAGGAACAACGATCGGAAAACCAACTGTGTGATCCTAAAGAAAAATTTGAAGGGGAAGAGGAGTAATTCAAAACACCTACGTCAAGATTCCTCACCAAAGCGACGAAGGGGATGAGGAGTAAAAAGAATTCCTACTCTCGATATAACTAGACTCCGAAAAAAAGTTTTTTTTTCTAGACTCAACAACGGCCAAACTACACGATCAATCAAGGGGGCTCCTATGGTCGGTCGAGGCTCTGATACCAACTTGTCACGCCCAATATGCGACCCTATCCGAGAGGAACTCGAAGGTCCCACCAAGGATAGACCCGCATATTGAAACGCTTTTGCAAGGTGGATATCATTACATCATACCATTACATAATAGTTGGGGATACATACAAGAGGCATACAATGCCACATGAATACAACAACATCATACATAAGAGCAACATCCGACTACGGATGAAACACAAACAGAAGCTCAAATGACATCCACCCTGCTAGCCCAGGCTGCCGACCTAGAACCTATCCCCTGATCGAAGAAGAAGCAGAAGAAGAACTCCAAAACAAGCAACAACGCTCTCGCGTCATGATCATCACAAAACCTGCACCTACAACTGTTGTTGTAGTAATCTGTGAGCCATCTCAGGATGAACATTTGGATATATTATGCACACATAATGTGGAAAACCTGGGGACTTAGCCAAATTACCCTCGGGAAAAACGGGATGAGGTCGAGCGGGACGGAGGGATCCGAGATGCGGGAGGCATTTGGTTCGAAGGATGGGTGGATCTGGTCCAGCTTCATCTCCGGCGAGGTGCGGTTCTCCGGCGAGGAGCGAGGAGGTCCGAAGGAGCTCGAGGTGGCCGGAGAAGCTCGGGGTCGGCCCGATCCGGTCTGGCCCTACCGGATCCACGGCGAGGCGGTGGCACACGGCGCGGGCGGCGCTCTGGCGAGGGCCGGCCGGGACGGCGGAGCAGGAAGGCGGCGCGGGCGCGGAGCGCTCAGGGCTCGGGCGCCCGCAGGAGGAGGCGGCGGCGGAGATCCGGTGGCGACGCAGGGGTCGGGTGGCCGGCGGTCGGCGGCGAGGGCGAGGCGGCGGCGGTGCTCGCCGGCGGCGGGGCGCGGGAGCCCGCGGGAGGCGCTCGACGGCGGCGCGGGGCGGCTCGGGCCGGGAGGGCCCCGCCTGGGCCCCGGCGGGCCGGTGCGGTGGGAGGTGGCGGCGGGCCACGTGGCGATGTCGGATTCGTGGGGGACAGCGGCGCGGACACGTCCGGCGGCGGAGAGGGGAAAAATGCTAGGGTTAGGGTAGGATTTGACCCGAAATTTCGGGGGAGGGGGTGTTTTTATAGGTAAAGGGAGCTAGGGGAGTCCAAATGGGGTGCGGTTTTCGCCCACACGATCGTGATCGAACGGCGGAGAGCATGGAGGGGTTTTTTTGCTGGATTAGTGGGCTGTAGTGAAGGGGTGTTGGGCTGCAAGACAAAAGGGGCTTTACGGTTACCCGGTTAACCGTTGGGGCATCAAACGACCTCCAAATGGAACGAAATTTGACGGGCGGTCTACCGGTGATATACCAAGGCCACTCGGCAAATCTCGGCCCATTCCGAGAATGTTTTTCTCCCGCTCACGAAACAAGGTCTGAGAGGGGCGACGGGCGCGGGCGAGAGTGTCGGGGCTCGGAACGGACAACGGAGAGGATCGGGGGCACCCGAACGGATGCAAGTTTTGAAAAACATGCAGATGCAATGCAGATGCAATGCAGATGATGACATGGCAAAATGCAACACGCAAACAAATGACATGGCAACTACGGTGAGTAACTGGAAGACACCTGGCGCATCGAATCCGGGACATTACATGTCACCGCCATGAACTTGGCCAGGGCTGGATACCCAAGGATGGCGTTGTACGGGAGACGGATGTGCGCGACGTCGAAGTCGATGAGCTCGGTGCGGTAATTCTTGCATTCTCCGAAGGTGACAGGGAGGCGGACCTGCCCTATCGGCGTGCTGGAACCGTCGGTCACTCCTGAGAAAGGCTTGGTAGGCTGAAGCTGGTCGTATGGCACTTGGAGGTTGTCAAACGTTTCGATGGACAGGACGTTGAGCCCTGCGCTGCCGTCGATGAGGGTCTTGGTGACTTGCACGTTGCTGAGAACTGGTGAACAAAGCATCGGGAGGGCGTCGGCGGTGGTTGCGCACTAGAGCTGATCTGCCGAGTGGAAGGTGATGGTGCACTTGGACCACCTGAGCGGGCGCGTGGCCTCGAGCTTGGGGAGGACTGCATTCACTTCACGAGCAAACTTCTTGAAGATACGCTGCGAGGCTGGGGCCTGGGCTCCGCCCAAGATGCAGGCGATAGCGCGTGGCTCCTGGAAGCCCCTAGCCCCCTCGTCTTGAAGGTGGTCTTCGTTCCTTCTTGGTGGTGGCGGCAGCGGGGGAAGACCGGCGTTGCCCTGATTACGATCCTCACGAGGCTGGTCTCTCTAGGCGCCCCCGCGAGGATGATCCTGCCAGCGGTCCTCACGAGGACGGTCACGCCACTCCTGGCGCGGGCCACGGTCGTCCCAGCGTCCGCCACCACGTCCTCCTCCTCGACCGTAGCCCCGGTCGCTGCGCTCGGGGCGTCGACCGAAGCGTCCTTCACGAATGGCTCTGAGCTCTTGACAGTCACTGGTGCTGTGGGTGTTCAGGTTGTGGAAGGCGCAGAACGGTCGGCCGTTCTTGGATGACTCGGGCTGATCTCTTCCTTGCTTGGTGTCCGGCTCTGCTGCTAGCACAGCTGCTTCCTTGCGCTTCACGTCCTTGGCCTTGGCCTTCTTCTCCTCTGCGCCTGCAGCTGGCAGCTCGAGGAGGGAGAGGCGCCCCTCCTCGGCTCTTGCGCACTTGGTCGCCAGGTTGAACAGCTCCTGAGATGTGCACAACTCCTCATGGATAGCCAGCTCCTCCTTCATCTTGATGTCGCGGACGCCATCGGAGAACGCGGAGATGATGGCCTCGTCCGTGACCTTGGGGATCTTGAGACGAGTGTTGTTGAAGTGCTGGATGTACTTCTGGAGGGTCTCTTCTGGTTGTTGCTTGATGTGGCGCAGGTCACCCGCGGCCGGCAGGCGGTCGCGAGTGCCCTGGAAGTTGGCGACCAAGTGGTCACGCATCTCGTCCCAAGAAGAGATCGAGCCCGGTGGCAGGTTCAGGAGCCAGGAGCGGGCACCATCCTTGAGAGCCATAGGAAACCAATTTGCCATGACTTTCTCGTCGCCATTGGCCGCTTTGATGCTCAGCTTGTAGAGCTACAGGAACTCCGCGGGGTCGGGGTGCCGTCGTAGCGAGGAGGCAAATCCGGCTTGAACTTGCCCGGCTAGGCGACGCTACGCAGCTCGAGGGTGAAGGCGCGGCAGCCAGCCGTGGTCACCGGGGCCCGTCTTGGAGATGGAGCTAGGACGCGATGGGGTCCGCGCGCCGCCACCGCAGGTGGCGTGCGGTCTTGGTGAGGTGGCACGGGGAGCGCAGGTGCGGCTTCTCGCGGCCGAGGAACTTCTTGGTAGCTTCTCTCTTCATGCGCGGGCGCCGGTCATGGCGGATTACACCATGGGGACGCACGCCATGGCGCCAAGGCGCCATCTTTGGGCAGAGGCGGTGGAGGCGCTCCATGACCCTCGCCATCCGCGGCTGATGGTGGGCGTGGCAACGACATGGACGGCACAGGGGAGCCCCCTGCGGCGCTGACAAGCTCGATGATGCGGTCGAGCCATTCCTTGTAGAGGGCGTCGACGGGGCGGTAGCGGAGAAGCTCTCGTGCCAGCCCCAGCGCGGACTGAGGGTCCACAGGAGCATGGCGAGCGTGGGACGATGAACCGGCCGGGGTCAGCGATGGAGTGGCGGTGCGGCCGTCTCATTGCACTGAGGGGTGCAGCAAGGACGCTTGCTGCTCGTTCCCCGCCGGGCCGGTAGCGGCGTTGGCGGCAGGCGACGGAGAACGATGAGGAGGCCCGCCGACGGGAGCCGTCTGAGCGACGTGGGTGGCGAGGGCAGCCCGACGCTCAGCACGAGCACGGCAAGCGTCCGCCGTGGAGACGACGGAGCGACGGAGCGCAGATCGACGGAAGGGAAGCTACGGCGCACCCCTACCTGGCGCGCCAAATGTCGGATCTCGGGTTCCGGCAAAACCCTTAAGGTTCGAACACTGGGGTGCGCGCGAAGTTCTTTCCCTCCTACCGATCCACGCCCTAGCTCGCTAAGATCTAGCGGACGAACTCGACGAACTCGCAACACAGAAAGACATGAGATTTATACTGGTTCGGGCCACCGTTGTGGTGTAATACCCTACTCCAGTGTGTGGTGGTTGATTTGTCTCTTGGGCTCATGAACAGTACAAGGAGAAGAACAGCCTCCTGAGGTTGAGGTGTTCTTGTGCTTGGCGAACTTGTGTGGGTGAGGGTTCGATCAGCTCAGGCTTGCTTGTCAGTTCTGAACTCGATCCCCACTACGGTGGTGGCTAGTTCTACTTATATAGGCCCTGGTCCTCTCCCCAAATATTTAGCGGGAAGGGAGCCAACAACGGACAATTTGAAAGGGGACAGCTAGTACAGCTTATCCTGACAAAAGTAGTCTTCGCCTGCAAAAGGCTCTGGTGGTGACGCCGTCTTGGGCTCCACGGTGACCTCCGTCTTTCTGTCCTCATGGTCTTGGTCTCGTTGCACTGATATGGAAACCTTTGCTTGACGCCTCGGTACTCCGCGCCTGCGCTTGCCCCCTTGGCACCAAAGAGGAAACAAGGACGCTGCGCCCGCTGGCGCCCGCCTGATCCCGATCGTCATGGCTCACATCACGCGAGCCTCGCAAGGTTTGCCCCGCCTTGATATCTCCGCACCTCGCGAGGCAGCCTGGTGAGGCCGCTCCAGAGGAGGTCTTGCGTCGCCCGCCTCGCGAGGCTTGGCCCCTCGCGAGGGTCTTGAATGCCTTGTTGATGAATATGGGCCGTGCAGGCCTGCTCGCATAGCCACGCCGTGGGCCGCAGGCAGGCAAGTCTGGGGCCCCACGTTCCCAGAACGCCGACCAGGGCTTCGCCGGAATGCATCCCAGCAAGGCGCTCTTCCGCCATTACTTCACCCCCCGCATCCAGCCGGGGGTGCCATCTCTGGCTGCATTACTTTGGATCTCAAGGACCCAGGGCAGGGGCACGTACCCGGAGGGTGCCCAGAAGGAGAGGTGGGACGAGTGGCGGAGCCGGTGGTGCTGGATCAAGGAGAAAGATTCGCAGGAGTTATGTCGGGTCCGGTGGAGGCCTCGGGTCGTAGCAAGGACTGGGGAGAGCTCAACACCGACGACAAGAAGCTCACGGTGGCCATCACCAAGATCCATCGCCTCACCTCGGCCGGGCTCACGCTCGAGATGATCGGGGCCGACTTCATCCGTCGCCGGATTGCCCCACTGCATAATAAGGCGAGGCCGGCCTGGGACTTCAGAATGCGACCGACATCAATAGGCTTCGCCCCAGCCTGAACCACAATTGCACGGTGCTGCAGCAGAGTCATGTTTGTTACAGGATTTTCCAGCTCAAGGTCGACGAGGTCGGCAGGGTTGAGAGGACCAGCAAGGCCGAGAAGACCAGCAAGGCCACCAAGGCCGGAAAGTCTCTTTTTGGGTTGCCAGCGGGGGTGGCCCCGTTGAGCAACAACTCTTGCCGGACCGCCATCATCGCCATGATGCCGGTTTTCAATGCGCACGGCCTCGATCCATCCAGGGCCGAGCCAACAATGGAGCTGGTGCAGACATTCTTCGACAACTTGTCGGAGAGGTATGTTCATGACGAGCCACTGAAGAGGTATGTTCATGATGCACCGGAGAAGTAGTCGACGAAGAAAGGGTACAAATTTGGACTGGGCTTGGCGAAAGAGGCAGGGACGATGCGCATGGTGGGATGCCCTGACGTCTCCCTCCCCCACAAGGGCCTGAACTTCCCCTTAAGGGTGAGCGCATCGACCGTCAAGGTGAAGAGGGTGTACTGCGTCCGTAGCTCCACCAACTCGCTCTCCAGCGCCTCCTTCCCCCCAGCGTCCTGGGCCGCTCCCTTGCCCTTGCTTGTCTTGGGCGCCATGGCGGCTGAGAAAGGGCGAGGAACCAAAGGCAATGGGGGCGTGGTGGTGGCGAGCAGAGGCGAAAGCTCCGATTTTCGCTTGAAGATGAAGAGGGGGGACGGCGGTTCCAAGATTGGAAATGGCGTGGAGGGTAAATGAGCAGCACCCCTGCTGTTTCCTCTTTTTTATGGGAAAGACGTGGGCCGCCTCTTTACTATTCACCGCGAGGTGACGCAAGCGTGCTGCAACCGTCCACGCACGACCCCCACATCACGCACTCAATGCGAGTCATGGGGAAGCGCAACTGGCGAAGGAATTACTACGGTTAAAACTCTGCCACGTGTGCCCGCGCACCGTTCTGGGCCTGGCCCAACAATGCTTCGCGCTTATGTGTGGTCCAGGCCCGGGGGCTCCTGTCAGTGTACAAAAGTAGGGGCCTCTCTGTACCACTTTACATGTGCACGGGTAGTCGTAGACACACCTCCGGCCATGCTTGGCGGGGCAGAGGAAGGAATGGTACGAGTCTGCCAAAGCAGCACCCAAGCCAGAGGCATGAAGAGCAAAGGGGCAAGATGGATTTCCCCCCGGCAACGCCGTTGCCGGGGCGGCCTACGTAGCCCCGACAAGAGCCTTGCCGGGGCGACTTGCCCAACACCAGCAATGCCGCCACGCTTGAGCCTGAGAGTTCTGACACCATCGAGAACATCAGGACTAAAGCTCAGGGGCGCCTGCGTGGTGGCATGCAGATCTTTGTGAAAGACCAAAGGCCTGCGGGTCTGGATATAGTACCAGAAGACAAAGACCCCCGGCAAGATTCCTGCCGGGGACGGCCGAAGACGCCCGGCAAGACCCTTGCCGGGGATGCCCATGAGACCCCGGCAAGACCTTTGCCTGGGGCATCTGCAGGGCCGCAGCCAAGCCCGCACCTACCAAAGCTTCGCTGCCCCGCGGCCGCCCCGACGCGGTAACCAGCCTGCCAACTAGGCGAGAGCCTGCGTGGCAGCATGCGGCTTCTAGGCCAACTAGTCAAGCACCTTCGTGGTGGCATGTAGATCTTTGTGAAGACCCTGTCACCGCACCAGCGCAGCAACTAGCCAGCCAGCATGGCACTGCATGCCTCGTCAGCTTGGACGCGTGTCGAAGCAGGGCTAGGCGGTGACGAACGGGACGAGCCCTGTTGCCGTCCTCGATAAAGCAAGAGGGCACGTAGGCAGCGCATAAAATGGGTTTGTCCGACGGTGTCGGGCGATAAACTTGTACACTGTAGATACTTTCGACCTCCTGTCTGCCACTATGGCGACCCCTTTGACATACAAAAGGAGGCCGGAGGCGTACTATGGAAGGATCCAAACTTTTTGGACTCTGCATGCGTAGTAGCTAGTCCAAGAACTGAAGAACACAAGATCAACACAGCCAAGCAGGACTAGGGTGTTACGCATCATTTGCGGCTCGAACCTATGTAAAAATCCCCTCGCGTTGATCGCTAGACCCGCTCTTTGCGCAGCTCTTCATGCCCGCCAACCATAGAAGGGATTCCCTGGGGATCCCATAGGTGTCATTTTCCCCGACATCTTTGGCGCGCCAGGTCCGCGTGGCAGAGTTCTAACAACAGTAATTCCTTCGCCAGTTGCGCTTCCCCATGACTCGCATTGAGTGCGTGATGTGGGGATCGTGCGTGGGATGGTTGCAGCACGCTTGCGTCACCTCACGGTGAATAGTAGGAGGCGGCCCGCGTCTTCCCCATAAAAAAGAGGAAACTGCAGGGGCGCTGCTCACTTACCCTCCACACCTTTTCCAATCTTGGGACCGCCGTCCCCCCTCTTCTTCTTCAAGCGAAAATCAAAGCTTTCGCCTCTGCTTGCCGCCGCCGCGCCCCCATTGCCTTTGATTCCTCGCCCCTTCTCAGCCGCCATGGCGCCCAAGACAAGTAAGGGCAAGGGAGCGGCCAAGGACGCCGGGGGAAGGAGGCGCCAAAGAGCGAGTTGGTGGAGCTGCAGACGCAGTACGCCCTCTTCACCTCGACGATCGACGCGCTCACCCTCAAGGAGAAGTTCAGACCCTTGTGGGGGAGGGAGACATAGGGGCATCCCGCCACGCGCATCGTCCCTACCTCCTTCGCTAAGACCGGTGCAAATCGGCACCCTTTCTTCGTCGACTACTTCTCCTGCGGGCTGTGCCCCCCTTTCTCAGATTTCTTCGATGACATCATGCACACGTACGGCTTCCACCTTCTGGATTTTACGCCAAACGCCGTGGCGTGCATGGCCTTCTTCGCCCACCTTTGTGAGGGATTCGCCGGATGCACCCCGGCACGGCGCTCTTCTGCCATTACTTCACCCCCACATCCAGGTAGGGGGTGCCATCTCTGGCTGCATTACTCGGATCCCGAAGACCTAGGGCAGAGGCACGTACCTCGAGGGTGCCCAGAAGGAGAGGTGGGACGAGTGGCGGGGCCGGTGGTGCTGTATCAAGGAGACAGATCCGCAGGAGTTCTGCCGGGTCCGGTGGAGGCCTCCGGTCCGCAGCAAGGACCGGGGCGAGCTCGATGCCGACGACAAGAAGCTCACGCTTGCCATCACCAGGATCCATCGCCTCACCTTGGCCGGGTTCACTCTCGAGATGATCGGGGCCGACTTCTGTTGGGGAACGTAGCAATAATTCAAAATTTTCCTACGTGTCACCAAGATCAATCTAGGAGATGCTAGCAATGAGAGAGAGGAGTGCATCTACTTACCCTTGTAGATCGCGAGCGGAAGCATTCAAGAGAACGGGGTTGATGGAGTCGTACTCGTCGTGATCCAAATCACCGATGATCCTAGCGCCGAACGGACGGCACCTCCGCGTTCAACACACGTACGGAGGAGGGAGATGTGTCACGGGAGGGAGAGGGAGGCGCCAGGGCTTAGGTATTGCTGCCCTCCCTCACCCCCACTATATATAGGGCCAAGGGAGAGGGGGGGCGCAGCCTTGGCCCTTCCTCCAAGGAAGGGTGCGGCCAGGGAGGAGTCCATCCTCCCCAAGGCACCTCGGAGGTGCCTTCCCCCTTTAGGACTCTCCCTTTCCCTTATCTCTTGGCGCATGGGCCTCTTGGGGCTGGTGCCCTTGGCCCATATAGGCCAAGGCGCACACCCCTACAGCCCATGTGGCCCCCCGGGGCTGGTGGACCCCCTTGGTGGACCCCCGGACCCCTTTCGGCACTCCCGGTACAATACCGATAATGCGCGAAACTTTTCCGGCGACCAAAATAAGACTTCCCATATATAAATCTTTACCTCCGAACCATTCCGGAACTCCTCGTGACGTCCGGGATCTCATCCGGGACTCCGAACAACTTTCGGGTTACCGCATACTAATATCTCTACAACCCTAGCGTCACCGAACCTTAAGTGTGTAGACCCTACAGGTTCGGGAGACACGCAGACATGACCGAGACGACTCTCCGGTCAATAACCAACAGCGGGATTTGGATACCCATGTTGGCTCCCACATGTTCCTCGATGATCTCATCAGATGAACCACGATGTCGAGGATTCAATCAATCCCGTATACAATTTCCTTTGTCTATCGGTATGTTACTTGCCCAAGATTCGATCGTCGGTATCCCAATACCTCGTTCAATCTCGTTACCGACAAGTCACTTTACTCGTACGGTAACGCATGATCCCATGGCTAACTCCTTAGTCACATTGAGCTCATTATGATGATGCATTACCGAGTGGGCCCAGAGATACCTCTCCGTCATACGGAGTGACAAATCCCAATCTCGATTCGTGCCAACCCAACAGACACTTTCGGAGATACCTGTAGTGCACCTTTATAGTCACCCAGTTACGTTGTGACGTTTGGTACACCCAAAGAATTCCTACGGTATCCGGGAGTTGCACAATCTCATGGTCTAAGGAAATGATACTTGACATTAGAAAAGCTCTAGCAAAACAAACTACACGATCTTGTGCTATGCTTAGGATTGGGTCTTGTCCATCACATCATTCTCCTAATGATGTGATCCCGTTATCAATGACATCCAATGTCCATGGTCAGGAAACCATAACCATCTAGTGATCAACGAGCTAGTCAACTAGAGGCTTACTAGGGACATGTTGTGGTCTATGTATTCACACATGTATTACGGTTTCCAGTTAATACAATTATAGCATGAACAATAGACAATTATCATGAACAAGGAAATATAATAATAACCATTTTATTATTGCCTCTAGGGCATATTTCCAACAGTCTCCCACTTGCACTAGAGTCAATAATCTAGTTGACATCGCCATGTGATTAATACCCAAGAGTTTACTAGAGTCAATAATCTAGTTCACATCACCATGTGATTATAATGAATTCAACACCCATGGGGTTTGTTCATATCTCGCTTGTGAGAGAGGTTATTAGTCAACGGGTCTACAACATTCAGATCCGTGTGTGCTTTACAAATCTCTATGTCATCTTGTAGATGCAGCTACCACGCGCTACTTGGAGCTATTCCAAATAACTGCTCTACTATACGAATCCGGTTTACTACTCAGAGTCATCCGGATTAGTGTCAAAGTTTGCATCGTCGTAACCCTTTACGACGAACTCTTTTCCCACCCCCATAATCGAGAAAAATTCCTTAGTCCACTAGATACTAAGGATAAGTTCGACCGCTGTCATGTGATCCATTCCCGGATCACTATTGTACCTCTTGACCAACTCATGGCAAGGCACACTTTAGGTGCGGTACACAGCATAGCATACTGTAGAGCCTACGTCTAAAGCATAGGGGACGACCTTCGTCCTTTCTCTCTCTTCTGCCGTGGTCAGGTCTTGAGTCTTACTCAGTACTCACACCTTGTAACACAGCCAAGAACTCCTTCTTTGCTGATCTATTTTGAACTCCTTCAAAATCTTGTCACGGTATGTATTCATTTGAAAGTACTATTAAGCGTTTTTGATCTATCCTTATAGATCTTGATGCTCAATGTTCAAGTAGCTTAATCCAGGTTTTCCATTAAAAAACACTTTTCAAATAACCCTGGATGCTTTCCAGAAATTCTACATCATTTCTGATCAACAATATGTTAACAACATATACTCATCAAAAATTCTATAGTGCTCCCACTCACTTCTTTGGAAATACAAGTTTCTCATAAACTTTGTATAAACCCAAAATCTTTGATCATCTCATCAAAGTGTACATTCCAACTCTGAGATGCTTACTCCAATCCTTAGAAGGATTGCTGGAGCTTTGCATACTTGTTAGCATATTTCAGGATTGACAAAACCTTGTGGTTGTATCACATACAACCTTTCCTCAAGAAAATCATCGAGGAAACAATGTTTTGACATCCTTTCTGCAAGATTTCATAAATAATGCAGTAACTGCTAATATAATTCCAACAGACTCATAGCATCGCTACGAGTGAGAAAATCTCATCGTAGTCAACTCCTTGAACTTGTTGGAAAACATCTTAACGACAAGTCGAGCTTTCTTAATGGTGACACTTACCATCATTGTCTGTCTTCCTTTTAAAATCCATCTGTACCCAACAGCCTTACGACCATCAAGTAGTTCTTCCAAAGTCCACACTTTGTTTTATACATGGATCCTCTCGGTTTTATGGCCTCAAGCCATTCGTCGGAATCCGGGCCCATCATCGCTTCTCCATAGCTCGTAGGTTCATTGTTGTCTAGCAACATGACTTCCAAGACAGGATTACGTACCACTCTGAAGTAGCATGCATCCTTGTCGTCCTACGAGGTTTGGTAGTGACTTGATCTGAAGTTTCATGATCACTATCATCAGCTTCCACTTCAATTGGTGTAGGTGCGACAGGAACAACTTTTTGTGCCCTGCTACACACTAGTTGAAGTGACGGTTCAATAACCTCATCAAGTCTCCACCATCCTCCCACTCAATTCTTTCGAGAGAAACTTTTCCTCGAGAAAGGACCTGTTTCTAGAAACAATCACTTTGCTTCTGGATCTGAAATAGGAGGTATACCCAACTGTTTTGGGTATTCTATGAAGATGCATTTATCCGCTTTGGGTTCGAGCTTATCAGCCTGAAACTTTTTCACATAAGCGTCGCAGCCCCAAACTTTTAAGAAACGACAGCTTAGGTTTCTCTAAACCATAGTTCATACGGTGTCGTCTCAACAGAATTGCGTGGTGCCCTATTTAAAGTGAATGCGGTTGTCTCTAATGCCTAACCCATAAACGATAGTGTAATTTGATAAGAGACATCATGGTATGCACCATATCCAATAGGGTGCAGTTATAATGTTCGGACACACGATCACACTATGGTGTTCCAGGCGGTATTAGTCGTGAAACAATTTCCACAATTTCTTAATTGTGTGACAAACTCGTAACTCAGATATTCATCTCTATGACCATATCACAGACATTTTTATCCTCTTGTCACAACGATCTTCAACTTCACTCTGAAATTACTTGAACCTTTCAATAATTCAGACTTGTGTTTCATCAAGTAAATATTCTCAGCATCTACTCAAATCATCTGTGAAGTAAGAACATCACGATACTGCGTGCCTCAGCACTCATTGGACTGCACACATCAAATGTATTACTTCCAACAAGTTTCTCTCTTGTTCCATCTTACTGAAAACGAGGCCTTTCAGTCATCTTGCCCATGTGGTATGATTTGCATGTCTCAAGTGCTTCAAAATCAAGTGAGTCCAAACGATCCATCTGTATGGACTTTCTTCATGCATATATACTAATAGACATGGTTCGCATGTCTCAATCTTTTCAAAAATGAGTGAGTCCAAAGATCCATCAACATGGAGCTTCTTCATGCGTTTTATACCAATATGACTCAAGTGGCAGTGCCACAAGTATGTGGTACTATCATTTATATCTTTTGGCATGAACATGTGTATCACTACGATCGAGATTCAATAAACCATTCAATTTAGGTGCAAGACCATTGAAGGTATTATTCAAATAAAAAGAGTAACCATTATTCTTCTTATGAACAACATAATCCAATCATGTCTAGGCTCAACGTAAACACCAAATAACAATTATTTAGGTTTAACACCAATCTCGATGGTAGAGGGAGCATGCGATGCTTGATCACATCAACCTTGGAAACACTTCCAACACATATCGTCATCTCACCTTTAGCTAGTCTCCGTTTATTCCGTAGCCTTTTATTTCGAGTTACCAACACTTAGCAACCGAACCGGTATCTAATACCCTGGTGCTACTAGGAGTACTAGTAAAGTACACATTAATATAATGTATATCCAATATACTTCTGTCGACCTTGCCTGCCTTCTCATCTACCAAGTATCTAGGGTAGTTCTGCTTCAGTGACCGTTCCCCTCATTACAGAAGCACTTAGTCTCGGGTTTGGGTTCAACCTTGGGATTCTTCACTAGAGCAGCAAATGATTTGCCGTTTCATGAAGTATCCCTTCTTGCCCTTGCCCTTCTAGAAACTAGTGGTTTTACTAACCATCAACAATTGATGCTCCTTCTTGATTTCTACTTTCGCGGTGTCAAACATCGCGAGTTGCTTAAGGATCATCATGTCTATCCCTGATATGTTATAGTTCATCATGAAGCTCTAATAGCTTGGTGGCAGTGACTATGGAGAACCATCACTATCTCACCTGGAAGACAACTCCCACTCGATTCAAGCGATTGTAGTACTCAGACAATCCGAGCACATGCTCAACGATTGAGCTTTTCTCCCTTAGTTTGCAGGCTTAAGAAACTTGTCAGAGGTCTCATACCTCTTGACGTGGGCACTAGTCTAAAATCCCATTTTTAGCTCTTGGAACATCTCATATGTTCCGCGACGTTTCAAAATGTCTTTGGTGCCTCAATTCTAAACCGTTAGCATCACGCACTGAACTATCATGTAGTGATCAAAACGTGTATGTCAGATGTTTCGCAACATCTACAGACGACGCTGAGGTTCAGCACACCGAGCGGTGCATTAAGGACATAAGCCTTCTGTGCAGCAATGAGGACAATCCTCAGTTTACGGACCCAGTCCGCATAATTGCTACTATCAACTTTCAACTAAATTTTCTCTAGGAACATATCTTAAACAGTAGAACTAAAGCGTAAGCTATGACATAATTTGCAAAGACCTTTTAACTATGTTTATGATAATTAAGTTCATCTGATTATTTAATGAACTCCCACTCAGATAGACATCCCTCTAGTCATCTAAGTGATACATGATCCGAGTCAAACTAGGCCGTGTCCGATCATCACGTGAGACGGACTAGTCATCATCGGTGAACATCTCCATGTTGATCGCATCTACTATACGACTCATGTTCGACCTTTCGGTCTCTTGTGTTCCGAGGCCATGTCTGTACATGCTAGGCTCGTCAAGTCAACCTAAGTGTTTTGCTTGTGTTCTGAGGCCATGTCTGTACATGCTAGGCTCGTCAACACCGGTTGTATGCGAACGTTAGAATCTATCACACCCGATCATCACGTGGTGCTTCGAAACAACGAACCTTCGCAACGGTGCACAGTTAGGGGGAACACGTCTCTTGAAATTTTAGTGAGGGATCTTCTTATTTATGCTACCGTCGTTCTAAGAAAATAAGATGTAAACATGACAAACATCACATGCAAATCATAAAGTGACATGATATGGCCAATATCATCTTGCGCCTTTGATCTCCATCTTCGAGGCGCGGCATGATCACCTTCGTCACCGGCATGACACCATGATCTCCATCATCATGATCTCCATCATCGTGTATTCATGAAGTTGTCTAGCCAACTATTACTTCTACTACTATGGCTAACGGTTAGCAATAAAGTAAAGTAATTACATGGCGATTTTCATTGACATGCAGGTCATTATAAATTAAGACAACTCCTATGGCTCCTGCCGGTTGTCATACTCATCGACATGCAAGTCGTGATTCCTATTACAAGAACATGATCAATCACATAGATCACATATATCATTCATCACATCCTTTTGGCCATATCACATCACATAGCATATCCTGCAAAAACAAGTTAGACGTCCTCTAATTGTTGTTGCATGTTTTACGTGGCTGCTATGGGTTTCTAGCAAGAACGTTTCTTACCTACGCAAAAGCCAGAACTGTGATATGCCAATTGCTATTTACCCTTCATAAGGACCCTCTTCATCGAATCCGATCCGACTAAAGTGGGAGAGACAGACACCCGCTAGCCACCTTATGCATCAAGTGCATGTCAGTCGGTGGAACCTGTCTCACGTAAGAGTATGTGTAAGGTCGGTCCGGGCCGCTTCATCCCACAATGCCGCCGAATCAAGATAAGACTAGTAACGGTAAGAAAATTGAACAAATCATCGCCCACAACTACTTTGTGTTCTACTCGTGCATAGAATCTACGCATAGACCTGGCTCATGATGCCACTGTTGGGGAACGTAGCAATAATTCAAAATTTTCCTAAGTGTCACCAAGATCAATCTAGGAGATGCTAGCAACGAGAGAGAGGAGTGCATTCAACACATGTACGGAGCAGCGACGTCTCCTCCTTCTTGATCCAGCAAGGAGGGAGGAGAGGTTGATGGAGATCCAGCAGCACGACGGCGTGGTGGTGGAAGTAGCGGGATTCCAACAGGGCTTGCCAAGCGCTGCGGGAGGAGGGAGATGTGTCACGGGAGGGAGAGGGAGATGCCAGGGCTTAGGTATTCTGCCTTCCCTCCCCCCACTATATATAGGGCCAAGGGAGAGGGGGGGGGGGCGCAGCCTTGGCCCTTCCTCCAAGGAAGGGTGCGGCCAGGGAGGAGTCCATCCTCCCCAAGGCACCTCGGAGGTGCCTTCCCCCTTTAGGACTCTCCCTTTCCCTTATCTCTTGGCGCATGGGCCTCTTGGGGCTGGTGCCCTTGGCCCATATAGTCCAAGGCGCACACCCCTACAGCCCATGTGGCCCCCCGGGGCTGGTGGACCCCCGGACCCCTTTCGGCACTCCCGGTATAATACCGATAATGCACGAAACTTTTCCGGCGACCAAAACAAGACTTCCCATATATAAATCTTTACCTCCGGACCATTCCGGAACTCCTCGTGACATCTGGGATCTCATCCGGGACTCCGAAAAACTTTCGGGTTACCGCATACTAATATCTCTACAACCCTAGCGTCACCGAACCTTAAGTGTGTAGACCCTACGGGTTCGGGAGACACGCAGAGACGACCGAGACGACTCTCCGGTCAATAACCAATAGCGAGATCTGGATACCCATGTTGGCTCCCACATGTTCCTCGATGATCTCATCGGATGAACCACGATGTCGAGGATTCAATCAATCCCGTCTACAATTCCCTTTGTCTATCGGTATGTTACTTGCCCAAGATTCGATCGTCGGTATCCCAATACCTCATTCAATCTCGTTACCGACAAGTCACTTTACTCGTACCGTAACGCATGATCACGTGGCTAACTCCTTAGTCACATTGAGCTCATTATGATGATGCATTACTGAGTGGGCCCAGAGATACCTCTCCGTCATACGGAGTGACAAATCCCAATCTCGATTCGTGCCAACCCAACAGACACTTTCGGGGATACCTGTAGTGCACCTTTATAGTCACCCAGTTACGTTGTGACGTTTGGTACACCCAAAGCATTCCTACGGTATCCGGGAGTTGCACAATCTCATGGTCTAAGGAAATGATACTTGACATTAGAAAAGCTCTAGCAAAACGAACTACACGATCTTGTGCTATGCTTAGGATTGGGTCTTGTCCATCACATCATTCTCCTAATGATGTGATCCCGTTATCAATGACATCCAATGTCCATGGTCAGGAAACCATAACCATGTATTGATCAACGAGCTAGTCAACTAGAGGCTTACTGGGGAGATGTTGTGGTCTATGTATTCACACATGTATTACGGTTTTCAGTTAATACAATTATAGCATGAACAATAGACAATTATCATGAACAAAGAAATAGAATAATAACCATTTTATTATTGCCTCTAGGGCATATTTCCAACAACTTCATCCATCGCCGGATTGCCCCACTGCATAATAAGGGGAGGCCGGCCTGGGACTTCAGGAATGCGGCCGACATCATGAGTCTCCGCCCCGGCCTGAACCACAATTTCACGATGCTACAGCACGCTCATATTTATCAGAGGATTTTCTAGCTCAAGGTCGGCAGGGTTGAGAGGACCGGCAAGGCCGAGAAGACCGGCAAGGCCGCCAAGGCCGACAAGTCTTAGTTTGGGTTGCCAGCGGGGGTGGTCCCGTTGAGCAACAACTCTTGCCGGACTGCCATCATCGCCATGATGCCGGTTTTCAACGCGCACGGCCTCGATCCGTCCTGGGCCAAGCCAACAATGGAGCTGGTGAAGACATTCTTCGACAACTTGTCGGAGAGGTATGTTCATGATGAGCCACACCTCATCCGCGCCACCACTGAAGAAGAATTGGCGTATATTGCCACCAGGCCGGAGGAGGCAGCGCTTGCCGAGGAGGTCGGCAGCCTCGGCACTGTGGAGGACGAGGCCGACGTGGCCGCTGAGGAGAAGGAGTTTGCCGAGTGGACGGGGTCTGCCAGGGAGCCCAGCGGCGGTGGCGCCGGGGTTCCCCTTGTTGAAGAAGCGGTCGAGGAGTCGGACGAAGAGGAGACTGGTGCGGATGACTCCTCGGCCCCAGGGAAGAAATATGTCCTGCGGTGGGCTGGCTCCGGCGAGCCGGTCCAGCCCGGCAGGACTGTGCAGCGGCAACAGGCCCAGGCACAGCCTGTGCGCCAGATGAGGGCTGCGGCGATGAAGGCATCGGCAGCGGTTTGCGAGCCATGGTAAGATCGGCTCGGGATCATGGACATACGAATCTTACCCCCGTCGAGTCCAGTCTCCAGGGGCGAAGAAGACTGCTGCTGCCGCCGCCTCCTCGTCCAAGCGGCCTAGTACCCCATCCCCTTCTCCTCCCCTTGAGGACGCAGCCCCGGAGGCCAATTTCGATCTTGGGTCCTTTAGCCCGAAGAGGAAGAGGAGGCCAGAGGAGGAGGATGACGAGTAAGAACCTTGCCCCTCATCATCTCCTGTCCCCCCCACCTGCGCTATCTTTCCCTGACTTGATCTTATCTTCAAAGTGACATGGATACGCTGGCCCAGAGGGTGGCGAAGAGAGCCAAGGCTTCGACGGGCGACGAGCCCCCGGCGAGCGCTCCGTGCACGCCGGCGTTGGTGGTGATCAGCCCGGACAACAGCCCTCAGCGCAGCCACCGCTCCAGCCCCCAGCGTGAGTCCATTGTTCACTCCCCATCGACAGGTGTTGGGGCGTGTATTCTTGGTGCTAACCTTACCGGATTCACAGGTGGAGAGCGGCAGCAGGAGGAGCCGCTGAGGGCCACCCCTGGCATGCCGCCCCCATCGACCACGCCACCTAGAGGGGCGTCACCGGCAAGGGCACCTACCGCCAAGCCCATGCACATGGAGGAGGAGGAGGAAAGCATGGGCACTTGTGGCTTCGTCCCGGCAACGAACGTTGACGGGGAGGGAACCACTTCTCCTCAGCTCGGCACGGGTAAGCCGCTTGCCCCTGTCCCCTGCTATCTCTGCCATGCGACTTTTTTCTCTTTGCTTTGTTCTGAACTTTGATTTTGGCCTCGCTTCATTCTCCTTCCTAGTTTCCAGACCCTACCTCGACGGACCAGGAGGACATCAACATTGTCATCGAGGAGGTCACCAAGGATGCCGAAGCCGAGGCCACCAAGATCGCAGCTGGGGAGGTCGCCAAGGCCGCCGCCGAGGAGGCCTCCAAGGGGCCTGCCAGGGAGGCCGGCAAGGCTGCTGCCGAGGAGGCCGGCAAGGCTGCTATTGTGGAGGCCGTCAAGGGGCCTGCCAGGGAGGCCGGTAAGGCCGCCGCCGAGGAGGCCGCCAAGGAGCCTGCCGGGGAGGAGGTGGCCGATGACCAACCTTCCTACCCTATAGCCCCTGCCCCGGGCAAGTACTTGAAGGTGGGCGATGATCTGTTCGTCCGCCGGGGACGGCAAGCACCAGAGCGCCAACCGAAGGGGAGGTTTTTGACGATGAGGCCCTCGCCACCGTCGGGCTCCAGGTTGTCGACGAACCGAGCGCCAGCGGCGGTGGTTCCCAAGAGGAGCAGCTCCTCCGAGCCATGAGCGCCATTTCCAAAAGCTTCAGGCGCTCCACCGCGCCCGCCATAACAAGGTGAACTCCAGGACGGCGGCCGTGGACAAGGCTGAAGCAGACTTTCAGGAGCGCATCGCTCAAATGCAAGACTGGTCGGCGAGGCCCGACAGGAACTGAGGACCTCCCAGGATCAGCTCGATGAGCGCCAGCGAGAGCTCCTCCTGAAGCAGGCCGACATCAAGAAGGCCCAAGAGGCGGCGAAGAAACAGGCCACCAAGGACGAAGCTGACCGGCGGCAGCAGCAAACTTTGCTGGACACCCAGGAGGAAGACCACGTTGCTCGTGAACAGGCGCTTGCTGCCATGCTCCGTGACAAGGACGAGGAAATCAAGAAGATCGTCGTGCAGCAGACCCAGGAGCTGGAGCGGTAGCACAAGGATGCACTTGATGCTCTAGCCCTGGACCAAGCCGGCAAGGTGGAGAAGTTGGAGCTAGAGCGGGAGCAGCTAAAGAAGGATATCTCAAATCTGACGGAGAAAAGGGACACAGCTAACCGCAGTCTGGCGGATTTGCAGGTCACCGTCTCTGAAGTTGGACACCCTGGAGGGGATGCTTTCGGAGGGCAGGGCCCGTGAACAAGGCCCTTGAGGATGAGAGGCAGCTGCGGCAGGATGACGCCGCTGCCCACAAGGACTATGTGGACAGCGCAGAGCTCTGGATCAGCCGCCTCATCGACGTTGGAGAGAGGCTCACCACGCAGCTAGCCGTCATGAGCATGCCGAACTTCAGGTACTCCCAGGATTCGAACATAAGCCCCAATGCCAGGCTGACCTTGTTCTTCGAGGGTGTCCTCGAAGCCCTGGAGCAGTTCCGCTCCAGTTGAGCGGCTTATCTGGCCAATGAGGCTCAGAAGCTTTGACCAGCGTTGACTTCGCCAACGCGCTTGAGAGCTTGCCGGAGGATGCGAACCTCACGGCGCTCGAAGAGCGTATCAAGCCCATCATCAGCTACGTCGACGGAGTCAAGTGGTTGGAAGGCCAGCGCCGGGACTAGCCACCCCGTTTCTCATTGCCACTGCGAGTTCATGCCCAAGACAATTTTATCTTAAGTTAGAACCGCGGCAACCACTAATGTATTATTACTTTGCAATATTTTGAAATAGTGCGTGCCATTTTCCTGTTTGATCTTTCCTTGTATGTAAGTACCCTATGCTTAATTGGATAGGTTTGCCGGCGCGTAAACCCGTGTTGTGGCACTTTGAGGAATGGATCCTTAGCAGCCTGCCGGGGGCGCTTGCGGCCGGGCAAGCCACCTTGCCATTCTCGGCGCTGCCTCTTGAACTGTTGAGTGGACTCGAAACAGAACAAGTGCATTGCCAATAGCGGAAGGGTTCCTTTGCATGTAGGTTCTACATACAAGGGGCAAGATCTTTCGAGGAAAGTCACCCTATAAAAAGGAAATTGCTCAAGGTTTTGCGTGACTTAGCTTTTCATCGCCGCGCGGATGGTTGTTGCGGCTGCAGATGACACTGCTCGCCTGGCTGATGGCACCAGAGTGGTGGAGATGACTTTGACCTCCTCCGCCGGCAACGCCTGCCCTGTGGCTCGCCCGCACTAGCGCGGATAGACCGGCTCCAGACGAGCCGACCGCTGGGGCCTTCTTCTTCTTCGGAGGCATCGTGACAAAGGAGTCGAGGCGCTAACTTCTAGACCAGATTTTCACAGCCTGAGAGCCCCTACCTGGCGCGCCAAAGATGTCGGGGAAAACGACACCTATGGGATCCCCAGCGAATCCCTTCTACGGTTGGCGGCCGTGAAGAGCTGCACAAAGATTGGGTCTAGCGATCAACGCGAGGGGATTTTTACCCATGTTTGGGCCGCAAATGATGCGTGACACCCTAGTCCTGCTTGTCTATGTTGATCTTGTGTTCTTCAGTTCTTGGACTAGCTACTATGCGTGCACAGTCCAAAAATTCCGAATCCATCCACGGTATGCCTCGGGCCTCCTTTTATATGTCAAAGGGGTCGCCACAGTGGCACACAGGAGGTGGAGAGTATTTAGAGTGTACAAGTTTATCGCCTGACACCGTAGGACAAACACATTTAATGCGATGCCTATGTGCCCTCTTGCTTTATCGGAGACGGCAACAGGGCTCGTCCCGTTCGTCGCTGCCTCGCCCTGCTTCGACACACGTCCAAGCTGACGAGGCATGCAGTGCCATGCTGTCTGGCTGGTTGCTGCGCTGGTGCAATGACAGGGTCTTCACGAACATCTGCATGCCACCACGCAGGTGCTTGACTAGTTGGCCTAGAAGCCGCATGCTACCACGCAGGCGCTCGCGTAGTTGGCGGGCTGGTTGCCGCGTCGGGGCGGCCGCGGGGCAGCGAAGCTTTGGTAGGTGCGGGCCTAGTTGCGGCCCTGCAGATGCCCCCGGCAAGGGTATTGTGTTGGGGAACGTAGCAGAAATTTAAAATTTTCTACGTATCACCAAGATCAACCTATGGAGTCATCTAGCAACGAGAGAGAGGGGAGTGCATCTACATACCCTTGTAGATCGCGCGCAGAAGCGTTCAAGAGAACGAGGTTGATGGAGTCGTACTCGTCGTGATCCAAATCACCGATGATCCTAGCGCCGAACGGACGGCACCTCCGCGTTCAACACACGTACGGAGCGGAGACGTCTCCTCCTTCTTGATCCAGCAAGGGGGGAGGAGAAGTTGATGGAGATCCAGCAGCACGATGCCGTGGTGGTGGAAGTAGCGGGATCCCGGCAGGGCTTCGCCAAGCGCAAGCGGAGAGGAAGAGGTGTCACGGGAGGGAGGGAGGCGCCAGGGCTTGGGGTGCTGCTCCCATGCGCCTCCCCACTATATATAGGGGTGGAGGGGGCTGGTTTCTTGCCCTCCAAGTCCATTGGGGCGTTGGCAAAGGTGGGGGAAAGAAATCCCATCATTTCCCTTCCCCACCGATTGTTATCCCCCCTTTTTAGGGATCTTGATCTTATCCCTTCGGGATATGATCTTATTCCTTCTAAGGTGGGATCTTGGTGCACCTTGACCAGGGGTGTGGGGCCTTGCCCCCACTACGCACGTTCATGTGGGTCCCTCCATGCAGGTGGGCCCCACTTCGGAACCTTCTAGAACATTCCCGGTACAATACCGAAAAATCCCAAACATTTTCCGGTGGCCAAAATAGGACTTCCCATATATAAATCTTTACCTCCGGACCATTCCGGAACTCCTCGTGACATCTAAGATCTCATCCGGGACTCCGAACGACTTTCGGATTTCCGCATACTAATATCTCTACAACCCTAGCGTCATCGAACCTTAAGTGTGTAGACCCTACGGGTTCGGGAGACATGTAGACATGACCGAGACGACTCTCCGGTCAATAACCAACAGCGGGATCTGGATACCCATGTTGGCTCCCACATGTTCCACGATGATCTCATCGGATGAACGACGATGTCGAGGATTCAATCAATCCCGTATACATTTTCCCTTTGTCAATCGGTACGTTACTTGCCCGAGATTCGATCGTCGGTATCCCAATACCTTGTTGAATCTCGTTACCGGCAAGTCACTTTACTCGTACCATAATGCATGATCCCGTGACCAAAAACTTGGTCACATTGAGCTCATTATGATGATGCATTACCGAGTGGGCCCAGAGATACCTCTCCGTCATACGGAGTGACAAATCCCAGTCTCAATTCGTGCCAACCCAACAGACACTTTCGGAGATACCTGTAGTGCACCTTTATAGCCACCCAGTTACGTTGTGACGTTTGGTACACCTAAAGCATTCCTACGGTATCCGGGAGTTGCACAATCTCATGGTCTAAGGAAATGATACTTGATATTAGAAAAGCTCTAGCAAACGAACTACACGATCTTTTGCTATGCTTAGGATTGGGTCTTGTCCATCACATCATTCTCCTAATGATGTGATCCCGTTATCAATGACATCCAATGTCCATGGTCAGGAAACCATAACCATCTATTGATCAACGAGCTAGTCAACTAGAGGCTTACTAGGGACATGTTGTGGTCTATGTATTCACACATGTATTACGGTTTCCAGTTAATACAATTATAGCATGAACAACAGACAATTATCATGAACAAGGAAATACAATAATAACCATTTTATTATTGCCTCTAGGGCATATTTCCAACATATTGCCGGGGTCTTGGCAGGGGTCTTGCGGGGGTCTCGTGGGCGTCCCCGGCAAGGGTCTTGCCGTGCGTCTTCGGTCGTCCCCGGCAAGGATCTTCCCGGGGGTCTTCGTCTGCTGACCCTTTATCCAGACCCACAGGCCTTTGGTCTTTCACAAAGATCTGCATGCCACCACGCAGGCGCCCCTGAGCTTTGGTCCTGATGTTGTCGATGGTGTCAGAACTCTCAGGCTTAAGGGTGGCGGCCTTGCTGGTATCGGGCAAGTCGCCCCGGCAAGGCTCTTGCCGGGGCTACGTAGGCTGCCCGGCAAGGGCGTTGCTGGGGGACATCCATCTTGCCCCTTTGCTCTTCATGCCTCTGTCTTGGGTGCTGCTTTGGCAGTCTTGTACCTTTCCTTCCTCTGCCCCGCCAAGCATGGCTGCAGGTGTGGCTACGACTGCCTATGCACAAGTAAAGGGGTACAGAAAGGCCCCTACTTTTGTACACCGACACAAGACTTCTCCCATGTCCTCAGGAACAAATGTAACTACTCACAAATCATATTCATGTTCATAATCAGAGGAGTATTAGTTATCATTAATGATCTGAACATATGATCATCCATCGAATAAACCAACTAGCATCAACTACAAGGAGAAATCAATGCTACTAGCAACCCACATGTACCAATCTTAGGTTTTGAGACAGAGATCGGATACAAGAGATAGAGTTTGAGAGGAGATGGTGTTGGCGAAGATGTTGATGGAGATTGACCCCCTCTCGATGAGAGGATCGATGGTGATGACGATGGCGATGATATCCCACTCCCGGAGGAATGTTTCCTCGGTAGAACAGCTCCGTTAGAGCCCTAGATTGGTTCTTCCCAAGTTCCGCCTCGAGACGGCAGCGCTTCGTCCTGAGAGCTTCCTTTTGATTTTTTCCAGGTCAAAACACACCATATAGCAGAAGATGGGCGTCGGGGGCCTGCCAGGGGGCCCACAAGGACGGAGGGCGCCCCCAGGGTAGTAGGGCGTGCCCTCCACCCTTGTGGATGGCAGATGGCCCCCCTCTGGTGCTTTCTTCGCCTAATATTTTTTATTTATTCCAAAATGATTCTCTGTGAAGTTTTAGGACTTTTTGGATTGTGCAGAATAGGTCTCTAATATTGCTCCTTTTCCAGTCCAGAATTCCAGCTGTTAGCATTCTCCCTCTTCATGTAAACCTTATAAAATAAGAGAGAAAATGCATAAGTATTGTGATATAATGTGTAATAATAGCCCATAATGCAATAAATATCGATATAAAAGCATGATGCAAAATGGACGTCCCAGTGCCCACATGTAGAAGCAATCCTTTATGATCCAGATGACATAAGAAAACTAAGATCCATGGATTATACAACTTATAGTGAGAATCTTACAAAAAAGGTTCCTCCACCTATCTTAATTGGAAATCTTTCTGAACACAATGACAAATTTTCTATAGGAAACTTGGGGCTAGGTCATGTACTGAAAGAAAAGTTGCGAGAATATCTTTATAGAAACTTTTACAATGAAGAAATAACTATCACTTGTGAAGGAACAAAAGAGGAATCTCCTCCTCCCAAACTTGATCTCACGGATTTGAACTGTTGGGGATATTCCCCACGACCACGACCCGGCTCATAAGGATAAGCCGCCCTGAGGCTTAAGTCATCTTTGGGTTTAAGTTGCCCTGACGTTAAGTCATCTCACATCCTAACCCGACTGGTGAGACCCGGATGGTGAGACCCGGCAGGTGAGACCCGTGTGGTGAGAACCGGAAGGTGAGACCCGGATGGTGAGACCCGGAAGGCGAGACCCTGCTGGTGAGACCCGACAGACAGTCTTTAACCCGGCAGACAGTTGTAAGCCGGTAGACAGTCTCTAACCTGACAGACAGTTATCACCCGACAGACAGTTATGGCCCGCAGATAGATTGTGACCCCACCGCTGGACGCGTCCAACCTCCGCCCCCGAGCCAATCGGAGCCTGCACTACTAGGGAAAACCATATACACAGAATCTTAGTAGCAGCGAGGTTTAAAAACAGACGCTACTACTAATTAGCAGTAGCGAGCTTTAGAAAACTGCGCTACTAATAGTACGGTAGTAGTAGCGGTCTAGGTGAAACAAGCGCTACTAATATAATTGCCATGACGTTGCCCCCAGGCTAGATATATTAGTAGCACCCTTTCGAGGACGTGCTACTGCTAAAGTACTTAGTAGCAACGTTTTTCTTCAAAACACACTACTGCTAAGTATTGCACCTAATTAAGTTTAGTCCCATACTGCTAAGCGAACAAGGTGTTTACCACCTTAAATATGTTACTTCTCAAACTATCTCGAGCACTTGGTCTTCATTGAACTATATGTGTAGGATTTGTGGCTGCAATATGAATGTTCACCAGTGCCTATACAGGTACTGTGAGGATTCATGTTGACTATTTAGATTCTACACAAAAAGATCAATGATGACCAATGTATATTTTTGAAGTATTTACATGCTTAGACTTAGTAGTAGCGTTTTTCCAGGGCAAAGCGCTACTAATATTATAAAACAGAAAGGGATAGCTGTAGCGCGTTTCGCTTGACACGCTATAGCTAACTTACCTATAGTGCATTCCGGCAAAATGCGCTGCTGCTAGTTTGACTTAATCCCCGGCCGCGCGGGCTCAAAATTACGCTAAGTCCTTCCCCTCCACTTCCCCCTCTCCCCCAACTGCTCCATCGCCGCCGTCACCATGCCGCTCTCAACCTAAGCGCCGCCGCCCTCAACCTCACCACCGCCGCTGCCCGCCGCACACCCTCGACACTGCCCCCGACCCCGACCTCGACGCCGCCCTCGACCCCGACATCGACGCCGCCCTCCGCCGCGCGCCCGAGCCCCGACCCCGTCCTCGACGCCGCCTGCCCCTCCCTCGCCGCAGTCACCGTAAGGCTCTGCCTCTCCTCTCCCCTACCCTCCTCTCTCTCTGCTAGGTGTTCATATGTGTTGATGCTGTGTTGATGTTCATATGAACCCTAGGTGTTCATATGAACCCTAGATTTGTTTAGGGCAGTAGGCATTTTTTAGCATTTAGGAAAAATGATCAGCCATTTTTTTAGGAAATTAGCTAGGGCAAATTTTTATGAAAATGCCTAAACAGTAATTTCATTCAAAAAAAAAACAGAATTGTTTTTCTTTGAAAAACTTGGTTAAACTAATTGTTGCTATGTAAACAAAAAACAAGATTGTTGTTATATGATATATTTCATTGATGTTCATTTGCATATTCCATTATTGAAGTGGTTCGATTGTGCCCAAGTGGCTTTGTTGTTTCCAGGGAATGAATTCGAGTGGCCTATGTTTTGCCGGAATGTTGATTCATTTCCGTTCCGGCAAATTTCATGTTCTCGATTTGTCCACTTTTTAGTAAAAGTCATGCCAAATTTTTCCGTGAATTTCGGCATGACTTGCGCTACAAACTAGGACATATCGAGTGCCCGGGATTTGCCGCACCGGGAAGGAGTCAACATTCCTGCGAAGCATAGGCCTTTTTTATGTCATTATTCATTTTATTAGGTATAGAATTAATTGACTAGATTTAATCGTAAGAACTAGTTGAATTAATAGAACTAGTTGAACATGTCACATTTGTTGTTATTTTTTTTAGTTAAAGCAATTTTTCCCGCATCGACGTCGATGATGCCTATCCCGCATCCTCGTCGTCGAGTCAGCGGAGGACACCTGCGTCACCAGATGGGCCATGTTCGGGACTGGGCTCCGCCGGGGTGGTACTGGGAGGCGCTACCTACCGGGGGCGCAGGTTGGTGAGGAGCCAGCCTGTCGTTGACCCGAACCTTCTTTGGTGGCGGTCGCGTGGGCCAGTGACGGTCCAGAGGCTCGAGGACCCCGCGGAGGTGGTGCGTCATCGTGTCAGTGAGGAGGACGCGCACGTCCGTCGCTACTAGCTTGCGTTGGAGCACAGGTTCTCCAATACCTGGCAGGTTCTCCAGGGATCTCACTGGAGCTATGATCCTGTGATGGTTCCTTCTCTTTGGGTGTCCACCGCCCGTGCCGATACCCGTCGTGTGCTAGGGTTTTAGTTGTATTAGTGATGTTATATGTATGATACTATTCAGGATGTATTAGTGATAATATTCGACGATGTACGGACGCATGAGATGATTTACTTTTGCTTATTGAATGCATACTAATTTGAATACTTATTTATTTTACGATTTGGTTTTGCTTATTGAATGCTCATGTCAATATGAGTCATATATGATTTTCAATTATTGTTTCAACTATGAACATAGGAAATGTCTGACAACGAAAAGGATTTCGGTATTTGCAAATACTGCGAAGACGAGCACGGCCTGTGCGACGGAATCTTCCTAGATGATGATAGGTGCTTCAACATCAAGCTGGACATGAACTTCGAAGTGGATACAGTAAGTCACAACGACAAATCTTTTTTCGTAATTAAGCATGACATCTGCTTCAACTTATATTTTTTTACTATTCTACTAGCGTATCCCCTGCCATGCAAGAGTTTTTGTCTTGGATAAGATAGGTTTCAGTCATTCTATGGAGGTAAAGAAAGTTTACTTGAAGACCAAGCATGGTTGTATTTTCCACGCAAAATTATACAACGCAGACGACTACACCTATTTTGGATGCAAAACTTGGCGAGCACTATGCAAGACTTATGCATTTGAGCCTGATATGGTTATCACCTTTGATATTCGTCCGGAAGATGATATTGAAGGTAATATCGACATCTGGGTCGATGTGCAGACGCCTCCAGTTATACCATTATGTGAGTTTCTCAACCATATTTATGTCTTTGATATTGTTTATTCAAAAATAGTTGACAACTAATTTCTATTGTCAGCTGATTTCCGTTCAAGCAAACATATCCAGCGCTTGGTAGATAGGACCTACTACTGTCCCGGGGCTGAGCTAAACTGCGAGGAGCTAAGTCATTATGTTTCATGGCTTGAGGATCTTGATACTGTCAAGACAAATTTTCTTCCTGCACTTAGAAATGTTAGTACTGAAAACGTGCGACCAATAGTGTTCGTACTGAACTACGGTCACATCTATTTAGGAAAGATGGTAAGATTTTTACTATTTGTCCTCAGTGCATCTTTTGCATACATTATTTTTTAAGCTAAACTTCATTGCTAAGTATGTTAATATACGATGTTCTTCAACAGGGACTCCCGATGAATGTTGTGCCTCATGGGATCAAGACTAAAGGTACCATGAGTATTGTTAGCTTACGGCCAAGATATCCTACAATGCATTTTAGTGCATTCAGGATTCTAATAGCGAGGGCTGCTTAATAGTGAAAGACTGGACCAAATTTGTGATGGAGGAGTGCAGAGAAGTACTAGGGAGCAGCAGTCAGAAGCGCAGCCCACGATTAGGAGATAGGTTCATTTGCATGGTCCAACTTGATGAAGGAGGAGAGCTACACATGTTTTATGTTATTTTACCTGAGAGAGAGCAGCAGGAGTGATTAGCTAGCTAGAAATGAGTTTGAAGATGATGATGTGCTACACTATGACTATGATGATTAAATAGCTAGTGTTGGTGGTAATGACTATGATGATTATTATTAGCTAGTGTTGGTAGTGATTAGATAGCTACCGCATCTAGTGTTGGTGGTGATTAGCTAGCTAGAATGAGTTTGAAGATGATGATGTGCTACACTATGACTATGGTGATTAAATAAATATTGTTGGTGGTAATGACTATGATGATGATTAAATAGCTTGTGCTGGCGGATTAGATTCAAGTGGAGGCAACATGTGGTGCACATCGAAAGTACTACTAGTCCAAACTAGATCAAGTTTGGATTAGTAGTATACTTTTGACATGCACCACATATTGCCTCCACTTGAACATAATCCACCTTCATTTGACACACTGTTATGGACATAATGATATAAACCTCATAATTGGTATTGTACCAAAATTTGTATAATGGCGTGTAAATACACTAAAAATAAAAAAATAAAAAAAGAATACTAGTAGCGATGGATAGTAAACACGCTGCAACTAGCTAGATTAGCAGCAGCGTGGGAGAGAACAAGCGCTGCCGCTATGTGTCTTAGCAGTAGCGCGTGTCGCACACTCTAATGCTAAGTAATAGCTGTAGCGCCTTATTAGTAGCGCGGCAGCCCGCGCTACTAGTGGGCATTAAACCCGCGCTACTACTAGGGTTTTCCCTAGTAGTGCTGCGGCGTGTCCCCACGCCTCCCACCAGCCGTCCAGGCCCGCGCGGTGCTGCCCAAGCCCATCTTTGGCCCGAGCGCACCGCCGCCCGCGCTCGCTCGCCGGACTCTGACACCGCACGCCGCCACTGCCGCCTTGGCTTCTACTCCACTGCAGCTATTGCTGCCTCGACGCCCGCGCCACCCGGAGCCGTCCCGCAGCCGCCCGCCGCCACCTCCTCACGTGCGCCTCGGCCACCGCCACCGGAGGAACACTGCCGCCCGCCACCGTCACCAGATCTGGCCGCGGGGGCCCGAGCCCGGCCGGATCTGCCCGTTTCCCGCTCCCCCTCTTCGTTTTGGCCGGCGAGGAGCCTCTCCTCCGGCGCCCCTCTCCACCGCAGCGCCGCCGGCCTCGTCCCCGATCGGGAGGACGCCGACGACCCCGCGTGGGCCGACGCCCCCCGAAGGCCCAGCAGCACAACCGCCCGGCCCGCTTCTTCCCGCCGACCTAGGCTGAGCCCACGTGGTGAGCACCTAGCTAAACTTCGCCCTGGGCGCATTTTAGTACCCGGCGCTCACTTTGTTTTTTCCATGGAAATCTGTCTCATGTTGGAATCTTGCGGTGTGTCTAACCTTGTGCATGTTGACCCTATGCTGATGTTCTATATACGCATTTGTTCATCTCTCTGAGCTCTAAATGATGGTGTGCTTGGCATTAATGTTACAGTTCATATTGATGCCTTAATCCTCGTTGCAAAAGTGCTAACTGATATAACCTGCTGAAAACTGCTGTAACTTTCCTATTTGTCTTTTTCATAGCATTTTGTGTGATTATCTTTTAAGCATCATGTCAACATATTTTAGGAGAAAATTCATGCCATATTTACATTGATGCAATCCATGTATTTTAGATGCCCTGTGGTGACAAGCATAAGCTTGCAAATTAGGGTACTTGATGTTGCTGATTTCAGTGACGATGATTTCTGCGGTCTGAATCTGCTATATTATGTTGCCATGTTAACTTGACGCTACTAGTGGATCCATGCATAATAGGGAGATGTTCAGGAAGGATGTTTTGTAGATCTTGTTATGATATATCCATCCTTGCCCTTGTTTGCAATTATGGCCTACCGTAGCTTATCATTACCATGCTCTACATTTGCTAAACAATGTTTCTGTCAGCCTGTTATCAGTAAGTTCAGTTTTGCCATGTGAATAGCTAGTGTTTAATGCCTCCTATGACCATGTTCTTTCCATGAGTAGCTGCACAAATATACGTTATTTCTGTTGGTTGTATTCACATGCCATGATCTACTTTATGTTGAGTTAACCAAGCTTGCAAACATGTCTACTTGTCGCTGCTTCTGCCATGTTCACTAAATTCCAGTCTGTGAATCTGTTATCATTTGCATTCTTGCCATGATGTTTTGAGCATGTTCTGGTGGTTTCTAGCAGTAGCTCAGTAATCATGTTTTGTATTGCTTGACATGTACAGGATTTCCATGCCCTTTGATGCCGTGCAATCTTCTTGTAGCATGTACGTTTGTTGTCTCAAAGTATGCATCATGAATCTGTTTTCAGCCTTACTCTGTTTTTCACCAAGTCTGAGAATCGGTTATGATTTAATCTTGTCTTGATGAATGCCACTGATATAGTGGTTATACGGAGATGCTTAGTAATAATGTTTTGTGATGTTTAACATGTACTTTAATGCCATGCTTTTGCTTGTTTTGTTCTTGCAATGTAGCATCATTGTTTCATGCCTCCAGCATGGTAACATGTTATTCGTGCTCACACGTATGCCCTGTTTTCACAAAAATCTGTGTTATAAAGTTGCTTTTTTGCATTGATCATATTGGATTGATCCTGATGCCTATAAACCTGAACCTTGATGTTATTTGAAGCATGTAATCTTTAATTTGAGTGCATATCAAGTTTGTGTCCATATGTTTCCTGTAGCATGTCGTTTCCTTGATTGCAAAGTGCTTATTTGCTGTTTTGGGCAGATTGTGTTTGAAACTTGTATTGGGTGTATGTGTTAAACCGTGGCTCCGTTTGGAGCAAGCTCTACATGAAACTTGCTTGGTTTTGCATGTAGTTTCATCTTGCCTTGTTGCATCCTTGGTTTGAGCATGTGTGCTTGATGTTTGAATGCATTTTGCATCAATGCCATGTTTAACTTGTTTTGATCATATCTTCTAGGCCGTAGCTCCGAATTAAATGAACTTTATATGTAACTTCACTAGAAAGACGTGTAGATCATCTTGGCGCATTTTAACTTGCTGTTTAACAACTTTAACTTAATGTTTTGTTCAGAACAGTACCAATTTCGAAATTTTCATATGGGGAGTTTCCGAAAGTGTTATGTGTTGATTCCGGCATCATTTCAACTTGCTTTGATGTGTTGTTCTTGTATGCATCATCTCTTGACATGAGTAGCATCATGTAGCCTTGTCATTCATAATACTTGGATGAGAATCATGCCATGTTATGTGTTGTGTGTGTACCATGTTGTTTGCTTCTTTCCGGTTGTGCTTCTTCGCGATACTTCCCGTTTCGTTGCGATCGTGAGGATTCGTTCGGCTACGTTGGTTCGTCTTCTTCATGGACTCGTTCTTCTTCCTAGCGGGATTTCAGGCAAGATGACCATCACCTTGGATCTCACTAATATCTTTGCTATGCTAGTTGTCTCGATGCTATCGCTATGTCGTGCTACCTACCACTTGTTTATTAAGCCTCCCAAATTGCCATGATAGCCTCTAACCTTTTCCACCATCCTAGCAAAATGTTGTTTGGCTATGTTACCGCTTTGCTCAGCCCCTCTTATAGCGTTGCTAGTTGCAGGAGCAGTTGCAGGTTGTTCCATGTTGGGACATGGATATCATGGGATATCGCAATACCTCTTATTTAATTAATGCATATGTATACTTTGTAAAGGGTGGAAGGCTCGGCCTTTTGCCTGGTGTGTTGTGCCACTCTTGTCACCTTAGTTTCCATCATACTGGTGTTGTGTTCCTTGATTTTGCATTCCTAACACGATGAGGGTTTATGGGACCCTGTTGACAGTTTGCTTTGAATAAAACTCTTCCAGCAAGGCCCAACATTGGTTTTACCATTTGCCTAATAACAACTAAAACTTGCATAGGGACTGGCTAGCACCCGAGGATAATTAATCAACCCCCCGGGCTAGTGCTCCGCATGAGTGTTGGTCCAAACTAGAGCAGCTTGCGGTGCCGCCCCTTGGCAACTTGGGGTTTTTTTGGTCGTTGTAACCATTGCTCATCCGTCGTGGCCTGAGACGAGATACGCGCGGCTACTACCAGGGTGTCGGCATGTAGGGAGGTCTTGCTGGACTTGTGCATCGGGCTAAGTTGGGACACCCCTGCAGGGTTTAAACTTTCGAGAGCCGTGCCCGCAGTTATGTGGCAAATGGGAGTTATTAATATCCGGTTGAAAGTGCAACTATCCCTGGGTGATTTTGGTAATTCCTAACAACATATAGCTCATTGAACTAATGCTCATTCAAGATGATCATTTCAGAAAGTTCAATGGTTGCCATGGCATGGACTTGGAATGTGGACCCCTCAAAATGCTAAGGACACATATTGGCAAAAGCTCAAGACTCTACATTTTCATTTTAGTTATCCAAGATCACATTGAGTTCATAGGAAAAGCCAATACTATTAAAAGGGGATGAAGTGTTGCTTAATGGCTTGCTTGCTCAAAATGCTTAGTGATACGCTCCAAAAGCCCTCAACCACTTTCTCTATCCACATATGTCCCAAACCAAAAGTCAAACTCGGCCCCACCGATTTGACCCATCCGGCGCCACCGAGTTCATTTGACATAGTCATAGCTAGAAACTCTAATCAGTTCGGTCTCACCGATAGGGATCTCGGTCTCACCGAGATGGGATTGCAAAGTCTATGTTTCCCTTCGTAACGTTTCGCTCTAACCGAGATGAGCCATCGGTCCAACCAAGTTCACAATGTAAACTCTCTGTTTCCTTTTCATAATGTTTCGGTCTCACCGAAATGAGCGATCGGTCGCACCGAGTTTGCCTGACCAACTCTCTGTTTGCCTATTACAGAAATCGGTCTCACTGAGTTCATGTAATCAGTCTCACCGCGATTACGTTATGCCCTAACCCTAATGAAATCGGTCCCACCGAATTGACATGTCGGTCCCACCAAAAAGCCTAATGTTCACATTTTGAACTGCATCGTCTGACCGAGTTTGAGTATTCGGTCTCACCGAGTTTGGTAAATTGTGTGTAACGGTTAGATTTTGTGTGTAGGCTATATATACCCCTCCACCCTTCTTCCATTCGTGGAAAGAGCCATCAGAACGTGCCTACACTTCCAGCATACATTTTCTAAGAGAGAACCACCTACTCATGTGTTGAGACCAAGATATTCCAATCCAACCACAAGAATCTTGATCTCTAGCCTTCCCCAAGTTTCTTTCCACTCAAATCATCTTTCCACCAAGTCCAAATTTGTGAGAGAGAGTTGAGTGTTGGGGAGACTATCATTTGAAGCACAAGAGCATGGAGTTCATCATCAACACACCATCTATTACCTTTTGGAGAGTGGTGTCTCCTAGATTGGTTAGGTGTCACTTGGGAGCCTCCGTCAAGATTGTGGAGTTGAACCAAGGAGTTTGTAAGGGCAAGGAGATCGCCTACTTCGTGTAGATCTACCCAAGTGAGGCAAGTCCTTCGTGGGCGATGGCCATGGTGGGATGGACAAGGTTGCTTCTTTGCGGACCCTTCATGGGTGGAGCCCTCCGTGGACTCGCGCAGCCATTACCCTTCATGGGTTGAAGTCGCCATCAACGTGGATGTACGATAGCACCACCTATAGGAACCACGCCAAAAATCTCCGTGTCTACATTGCGTTTGCTCCCTCTAAACTCCCCCCTTTACCTTCATATGCAATGATTTACATTCTGCTGCTATACTCTTAGATTTGCATGTGTAGGTTGATTGCTTCACTTGTGCTAAGTTGCTAAAATCTGCCAAGAATAAAAATTGGGCAAAGCCTCATGTGATGCTCCTACATCATCAAGTGAGAAACAAGCCTTCAATGAGGAATTGAGCCTAATGGCGAAGAACTTCAACAAGTTCTACAAGAGTAGAAGCAAAGAGAGAAGTTCCAAGTCAAGGTCCTACAATGACAAAAGCTCTTCTTGTCGTGAGCGTAATTGCTACAATTGTGGAAGACCCAGACACTACTCCAATGAGTGTGCGGCTCCCTACAAAAGAAGAGAAGACTCACCTAAAAGGATAAGTAGAAGAGAAGAATCACCTCCAAGAGAGAGAAGGAGTAGAGATGATATCGTTATGAACGAAGAACCTCTCGCAGAAGCAAGGATTCAGAAAGAAAGGACAAGTCATCAAGGAGCTACACAAAACAAAGACATCAAGCTCACGTTGGTGAATGGGTATCTGGCTCCGATTCCAACCATCACTCCGAGAGAAGTTATCACTCTGACTCCGAATATACTCAAGATGAAGGTGTTGCCGGTCTAGCACTTGTGTCAACCAACTCCTATGACATATTTGACTCACCAAATGAAGGAATTGGAAGATGCTTCATGGCTAAAGGCCCGAGTATGTTAATTTCAATAGTGACGAAGATGATTTTCTAGGTGATGATGATTTACTTGTTGACAAATCTAGTGATGAAAACTATGAAGAACTTGCTATTAATCATGCTAATCAAGATAAAACGAATGACGATGATAAGAAGGAGATTAAGCATCTAACTAAAGAACTAAACACTCTTAAGTTAGATCATGAAACTACCTTGGAAGATCATCAAGAGCTTTTAAAGACTCATGAGAAGCTACGCTTTGAAAAGCTCAATCTAGAGCAAGAGCATGGGTTCTTAAAAGCAATCAATGATGATCTTCGTAAGAAAAGTTCTTCTTACATCGCCATGCGTTTACTCTTGTCTACTTACATGCCACAAGTAAAATCTAGCAACAAGAGTAAGAAAGATTCTTCTTCTAGTAGTAACAACAATCATGTTAAATCCAATATTGTTGCTTCTAGCAGTTCTCTTGATTCCACTAATGATTCTCTTAGCCAAGTTACACTTGAGCAAGAAAATATCTTATTGAAGGGAATTATAGAGAAAGGTGTTTACAAGAGCCTTGCCGGAAGTAAGGAATTTGAGGAAATTGTATGCAAGCAAGGAAGGCACCGGAAGAATAAAGGTGTTGGTTTTGAACGAAAGTTCAATCCCAATGGAGTTGAGTGGGAAGAAGATCAATACCCCCAGACGAAGTTTGTTTCTCAAAAAGAGGAGCATGATCCTACTTCTTTCGACGGGACACAAGCTCAAGATGATCTTACACCACAAGACCACAAGCAAAAAGGCAAGGACAAGCTTCAAGAGGAGATTGATGCATTTGAAGAAGCTCCCAAGGCCTTGGTCAAGTGGGTTACCAAGACTACATCACGTTCTACCTCATCAAGTATGACCACAACTCCAAGGATTCCCATCAAGTTGATGTGGATCCCGAAGAGTTGGGGAACATAGTATTTCAAAATTTTCCTACGATCACGCAAGATCTATCTAGGAGAAGCATAGAAACGAGCGGGGAGAGTGTGTCCACGTACCCTCATAGACCGAAAGCGGAAGCATTTAATAACGCGGTTGATGTAGTCGAACATCTTCGCGATCCAACCGATCCAAGCACCAAACGTACGGCACCTTCGCGTTCAGCACACGTTCAGCTCGATGACGTCCCTCGATCTCTTGATCTAGTTCAGGACGAGGGAGAGTTCCGTCAGCACGACAGTGTGGTGACGGTGATAATGATGTTACCAGCGCAGGGCTTCGCCTAAGCACTATGACGATATGACCGAGGTCTGTAATTGTGGAGGGGGCCATCGCACACGGCTAAGAGAAGGCTTGGTGTGTCTTTGGGGTGCCCCCTCCCACATATATAAAGGGGGGTGTCGGTGTCAAAACCGGCGGATCTCGGGTAGGGGGTCCCAAACTGTGCGTCTAAGGTCGATGGTAACAAGAGACAGGGGACACGATGTTTACCCAGGTTCGGGCCCTCACTATGGAGGTAATACCCTACTTCCTACTTGATTGATCTTCATGGATATGAGTATTACAAGAGTTGATCTACCACGAGATCGTAATGGCTAAACCCTAGAAGTCTAGCCTGTATGACTATGGTAATGAGTATCTGTCCTTTACGGACTAAGTCCTCCGGTTATATAGGCACCGGGAGGATCTAGGGTTACACAAGGTCGGTTAAAAAGGAAAGGAATCTACATATTCGGTCGCCAAGCTTGCCTTCCATGCCAAGGAGAGTCCCATCCGGACACGGGTGCAGTCTTCGGTCTTCGCATCTTCACAGCCCATCAGTCGGGCCCATGGCTAACAGGCCGGACGTCCGAGGACCCCTTAGTCCAGGACTCCCTCAGTAGCCCCTGAACCTGGCTTCAATGACGAGGAGTCCGGCGCGCAGATTTGTCTTCGGCATTGCAAGGCGGGTTCCCTTCTTTCCGAACTCCAAGATAGTCTCCAGACGTGATGATTTATCCGGACCTGTCACACACACACACACAACCGCAGAGAGAATGTAATACTCCACGAGTCCAATCCGCTGAAACTTTTTACAACGAGACATCACGTCCGCCCGGTCATAATTTTGGACCGTTTTGTGTCTGCCGCTCCACGTGTCGAGACGCGGTTGCCATTGGCACGTCTTGTCAAAGCAGAGATCGTGTCCCCTTATTGCGGGATTCTCATCAATACGGGTATGGGTAACCCAACCGTGCTGTTTACACAGCCCTTGGGAATAGACGAGTTTTATGGCGAGTGAGAAGGCGCTTGATATTCGCGACCCTTTATAAGGGGATAAGAATCCGCCCTTGTCTACTCACGCCTTCTCCTTCCTCTGCCCTTCCATCCTTGAGCTCCAGTACCCAAGTCCCCATCTTTCTCCATCTCCGGAAAGCATCCGACCATGTCCGGATCCGGAGGTCAAGGCAAATGGATGGTCTCCTCCGTCAAGGAGAAGGACATTGCCGAGCTTCGGGCGGCCGGGTATTTGGCAAAGGAAATCGCCACCGCCTTCCGGCCCAGGGGCAGGTCGTTCCCACCCCGAAGCCTACTGAGAGAGTAGTTTTCCGCCCTCACTTCGTCCGTGGACTGGGGTTTCCACTTCACCCCTTCGTCCGTGGTCTAATGTATTATTACAGCCTAGATTTCCATGATCTGGCCCCGAACTCTTTCCTCAACATCTCGGCGTTCATCATCGTGTGTGAGGCCTTCCTCCGCATCCACCCCCACTTCGGGTTGTGGCTTAAGGTCTTCAATGTGAAGCCGAAAGTGGTGGATGGCCAGCACGCGGAGTGCAGGGGCGCCATGGTGAGCAACCTGACAACGTCTCCTGGCCGAAAGGCACTTTGGTGTAGACGGTAAAGGAATGGCAGAAACAATGGTTCTATATCACAGAACCTCGCGGCACCACCTGGGCCGCGGCTGCCGAATTCAACTCTGGCGCTCCCATGCGACTTACCTCCTGGGTCGAGAAGAGCCCGAACTGGTGCTCACCAGATGAGCTGACAGCACTGCAGACGCGCGTTCAAAGCATGGTGGACAAGGATGTCAAACTTGTCGATGTAATCCAGGTGATGCTAGTTCGCCGGATTCTCCCGTGCCAAAGCCGAAGCCGCCCTCTATGGAAGTTCAACCCGAAGAAGCACCATACCCTGAAGAGGCTCTTCGAAACCACTCACGAAGGTGCCTGGAAGTTGCTCTTTAAGGGCAACGAGAAACCGCCGGCCATAGATTCGGACCGTGGGCACGATATTAACCACCTCGCCAGCGAGGTATGCTATTTTTAATGCATCCCCTACTTGCTTGTTTCAAGGGTGATGTCTGAGCTTTTATCGTAATTCCTTCTTTAGGACTGGATGGAGAGGGCAAAGTGGATCCAGTGTCCGGCTCCGCTGCCTGAAGAACCAGTCATCCCGCGCTTAGCGAATATGTTGGTGCCGGCGCCCTATAAGGCGCCGGAGAAGAAGGCCAAGAAGAAAGCCAAGGGGGCCAAAGGTGGCCCCATCGTAAGGGTACTTCGGACGTAACGTCCGAAGATGAAAAGACCTGTTCCTTCATCCCTGAGGACGACGATGAGGAGGAGGAGGAGGAGATCCCTCCCTGTGATAAGGGGAGGGAGAAGAGGGCGGCCTCCATGAATCTAGAGGTGAGGAGGCCCAAGAAGAGGAATGGCTCCCTTGCGGATAACTCCGTATGGGATGTCGACAGTAGTCCGGAGCGCCGCTCCCGCGCTAAGCCTCAGGCCGCATCATAAGTACTATGATTCATGCATATTCATATATCCAACCACTTCTCCTCATTGTATTAACATGGTTAGTTGTGTTATTTCAGTCCGGCCCACGACAGCTTCCAGCGATCCTCGTCAGGAGGTTCGCTGGACTCCAAGGAGATGGTCAGCATGTCACCGCTGACCGCTCACTCTCCCAAGGCCATGGACGACACCGAGGTGTTGTCCCGAAGGACCGCTCCATGCCGAGGAGAGGCTCTGGACGCTGTCAAGGGTGCGCCAGAGGGCGAAACCTCTACTGCCGGACACACGGGGGAGCAAATCCCCACAGAGACTGGCGAGGAGGGTCGTATTCAGTTCGTTCCTCAATGAAATATGATTACGGAGACCCATACGGCTCCGGAATCCGGCGAGCGACCCCCTTTTAAAGAGGGGGTGCACCCATTCCACCGGTGGGCCCTATCCAACCAGGGGCACCGGATAATCTGATGGAGGCGCTTCGAGGTGCCTCCATTGTGGACGAGCACCGTATCCTTATGGTTACGGTGATTGAGAGGGTCCAGTCCGCCAAGAGCGGGCTGACCGAAGCCTGCAGCAGCCTGCTGATAGGTTTCGAGGTAAGCGACGCAAAAATCTCAATATAGTCAGTGGCCCCTGAGACACTGTCCGGTGTTTGGAAAGAAAAGCCGGACATAGGGTCGATCCTTACTTGTAGGAAACTAACCAAATTTGTCGGGAATGAATATGCAGGCGTCGCTGCTGTCCGCGGCCTCACATGCTGCCGAAGTCTTCGAACTTAAGAGGAGATTGGAGAAGGCCGAGGAGGAGCTCGGCCAGGTGAAGAGGCAGCTCCAGGAGAATCAAGGTATGTAATAACCCAAGAAGTATTCGGAAAGAGTAGGATGTTATATATTGACCGAAGTGTCTTGATATAAATAGGAGCAACGACCGAGGTCGAGGCCCTGAAAAAGGCCCTAGGCGAAGCCGAGGGGAAGGCCGTCAAGGAGCAGGCTGCCCGTAAGAAGCTCAAGGCCCGGGTCAACGAGGTCCAACAAGAGCTCCACGACGCGTTGAAGAAGTGTGAGACCTTGGAGCGTGACGCGTCGGCTAAAGAGGCCAAACTCTCCAAGGCTCATCAGAGCGTGGAGACGGCCCGGAACGAGGCCCAGGGCGCCCTCCAAGGGGTCCAGGAGGCGAGGAAGATTGCGGCGGGTAAGGCATTCAGTATGCAAAGCAAATATGCGAAGAGGAAGTATCTTTTACTAACCCGAATTCGGAGTTCTCCAGGGGCTTTTGCTGATCTGTCGCGAAGTGTGTCCGACGCCGCGGAGTTCTTCCGAGCCGAAGAAGGGAGCTCCACGGAGAAGCTATTCTAGTCGCAATATCTTGCGCCAGAGCATCCCGTGCCCTTCACCGATCAGCTGAGACAGCTGGTGGAGCTGCATAGGGTGGCCGAGCTAGCCATGAAGGATTTGATAATCCGACTATGGCCAGCCGAAGCTATGCCCGGCAGCTACTTCGGACTCGTGAGGCAGATGGTGAACGCCTGTCCTCGGCTGGACATCGTCAAGCGATCGGCCTGTATTAAAGGTGTTCGTATGGCCTTCGTCCGTTGCAAGATATGGTGGGCGAAGATGAACGCCGTCGAGCTGGCCCGGGGGCCGCCAGAGGGCAAGGAGCACTGCACACCCGAGCGCTATTATGCGGATGTCCTGGAGGTGTCTCGCCTTGTAGCAACGCAGTGTGGGTAGGACATTATTTTTGAATGAATACATTCGTGTTGCCTTTGCCTTGTATGGTGAAACAAAGTGGGTTTGTAATATAATGATTGTTATGTTTTTAATTTTACCTCCTGTGTGGCCGTGTTTATATGAAATCTGAGGGTTGGCCAGTCGTCGGCTTCTGCCCCCACGTAGGTAGTACGGAGATGTTCGGGATGGAATCTAAACAATCTTGATCCAATTATATGGTCCTTGAAGGAGTTGTTTAGCGCAACGAACCAGGAAACCAGACTATTCAGCTTTAACGCCCTCAATTAGCCATAGGATTTCGACAATAAAAACGTTGACGCAGCCCCTAGTTTCTGAACTAGAGTGCTATAAGTGTCTGATCGGGAAGTACCGATCCTTCGCGCAACGTGGAAGAAATCTCCAACGATTTGCAACCTCCGAACAGCTGACCGGCTCTCGCTGCATCATGACAGTAGTTTTCGGCTTTCTCTACTGAGGTGCCCCTTTGGATAAACCAGGGCACAATCGTAGTAGTTCTCCCTTTACTACCTTAGCTGATATAGCGGAACGTAAGGTAGCAAGCACAGGAGCCGGGCAACCCAACTATTGACCAAAGACATGATTCAGAGCCAATGCATAAATGCTAAATTCGGGGTGCCGAACTATACTATAAAAAGTGTTTGGACTTTGTTGCCATATTATAGGGCGCCTGGGAGCCCCTGGCAAATATGAAACGTACCAAAGTGTACGGGTGCTAGAAGATAAGTTATTAAAGGAAAACAGAAAGAAAGCAGAGGTGATATCTTGGGCCCTTAAACTTGAGCCACGAATTGTTTTCATTATAATTGGGTTAATGCGTCAAAGCGCATTAATACAAATAGTGTGATAAGCAACCGGCTATTTAACATGCCATGACCAAAGGCGAGTTGTGTGTGGGTCCTGACAATAGGTAGGGTGGTCGTTGAATTGACCTCTAGAGCTTCCCCTACACGTCTTTGCTTCTTGCCATCCTGGTGTTTTTTATCCTTTGATAGGACCGGTAGTCGGGCCATCGAAGAAGGCTTACGTAATATAGACCTGGAAAAGGAAAAAGGAAATATTGACAGTATATGTGTGTCCGGGATCGGTCGAGCCGAACTGTGGATCACAAGCTACCTGTGCCTCCATCGATGCCCATGGGATTTCTAGTGCGTAATTATGCACGCATGGTACGAATGCCACTACCTGATCGGGGCTGGGACGAAGGCCAAATTGCTAGTCGAGCTCTTAATGAGCTGAGCTGTCCTATTGTAGCGTAGTCCGGACCATTTTTACGATGTCCAGGGGCTCGGCAGCCGGATTACGGTTCTGCTTGAGAAGGGCGCTCTGTACTTCTGCTGCTAGGGCGGCGGTGTGCTCCTCTGTGTGGAGGGAGCGTTCAGTGTTTCCGTTGACCGTTATGATGCCGCGTGGACTGGGTATCTTAAGCTTAAGATAAGCATAGTGCGGGACGGCGTGGAACCGAGCGAATGCAGTCCGTCCGAGCAGTGTGTGATAACCACTGCGGAATGGGACGATGTCGAAGATTAACTCCTCGCTTCGGAAGTTGTCGGGGGATCCAAAGACAACCTCTAGTGTAATTGAGCCCGTACAGTGGGCCTCTACACCTGGAATGACTCCTTTGAAGGTAGTCTTCGTTGGCTTGATTCTTGATGGATTAATGCCCATTTTGCGCACTGTGTCTTGATAGAGTAGATTGAGGCTGCTACCACCATCCATGAGGACTCGCGTTAGGTGGAATCCGTCAATGATTGGGTCCAGGACTAGTGCGGCTGATCCGCCATGTCGGATGCTGGTCGGATGATCCCGGCGATCAAAAGTGATCGGGCATGATGACCATGGGTTGAATTTTGGGGCGTCTGGCTCTATCGCATAAACGTCCCTTAGCACGCGCTTGCGCTCCCTTTTGGGGATGTGTGCAGCATATATCATGTTCACCGTTTTGAATTGAGGGGGGAACTTCTTCTGCCTCCTGAGTTCGATTGCCGGGGCTCTTCGTCATCGTCCTCACTTTGCGATCCCTTTTCCTTGTTCTCGGTGTTTAACTTGCCGGCCTGTTTGAAGACCCAACAATCCCTGTTGGTATGATTGGCTGGTTTGTCTGGGTGCCAATTATCTGGAACGGACAATCGACTATGCAGTCCAAGCTGGATGGTCCCTGACCGTTCCTTTTATACGGCTTTTTCCACTGACCAGACTTGGAGCCGCTGAATCCTGCATTAACTGTAGTGTCATCGGTGGTATCACCAGTGCTTCGGCGCTTGTGTTTGTTACGTCGGAGCTTGCCGTTGCTGTTTTTGACCTCGGAGGGGCCCGCCTGGCTGGCTGTGTTTTTGCTACGAGCCAGCCAATTGTCCTCACCCGCGCAAAAGCGGGTCATGAGTGCCGTGAGGGATGCCATAGATTTGGGCTTTTCTTTGCCGAGATGGCGGGTGAGCCATTCGTCGCGGATGCTACGTTTAAAGGCCGCTAGGGCTTCGGCATCCGGTCAGTCAACGATCTGGTTCTTTTTAGTTAGGAATCTAGTCCAGAATTTCCTGGCTGACCTCGAGGCTGTTGGACTATGTGACTTAAGTCGTCGGCGTCTGGTGGCCGGACGTATGTACCTTGGAAGTTGTCAAGAAAAGCTTCTTCCAAGTCCTCCCAGCTGCCGATGGAATTTTCAGGCAAGCTGTTTAACCAGTGCCGGGCTGGCCCTTTGAGTTTTAGTGGAAGGTATTTGATAGCATGGAGGTCATCTCCGCGGGCCATGTGAATGTGGAGAATAAAATCCTCGATCCATACCGCGGGGTCGGTTGTTCCGTCGTATGATTCAATATTTACTGGTTTGAACCCTTCGGGGAATTCATGGTCCATTACTTCATCAGTGAATCAGAGAGGGTGTGCGGCGCCTCTATATCTGGCTGCATTGCGCCATAGCTTCGATGGAGTTCGTCTGCGGTTATCGGCTCGGGTGTGACTAGGTTTGTCATGCCCGAATAGGTAGCCATCATCGCGTGTCGAGGGATGTCCTCACGATCCATAAATTGATCGGGTATGTCCTGCTTTACTATCCAGGGTATGCCGGAGGTCGTATGTATGACCCCGAGCTATTTCACCTCTATTTTTACGAGGCGGTGGGGCAGGCTGCTGTTCGGCCTGAGTTGCCGCTCTATCCCGACCACGTGGTGGTCGGTCCGTTGCGCTGTCCCTACCGCCTAGTGGTCGATCAGCCGCATTACGCAAGGGAGGTATGGGCTTCGGTGCCTCTTCATCGAACTGGGGTAGCAGCCTTCGCTTTGGGTAGCTTTTGGTTGGGCATCTGAGGCCGTATTCTTCGGCTGCCAGGACATCAGTCCATCTCTCGACGAGCAGATAATGGTCAGCTTGAAGCTGCTGCTGTTTCTTTTTCAGGCTCCGTGCCGTTGCTATTAGCTGGCGCTTGAAGCGCTCCTGCTCGAGAGGTTCCTCAGGCACGATGAAATCTTCATTGCCGAGGCTTTCCTCATCCTCGGAGAGTGGACGGTAACTACCGTCCTCCGAGTCGTTGGGCCTGGCCTGTTCGTCGGGGCTAGCCTGCCCGTTTTCTTGCTCCTCCTGTTCGGATGTTACCTCAGCGAGGTCTTCATTGTTTTCGGCATCGTCCGGAGTATTATTTTCACCGGTACCAGCATTGCTGTCTTTGGAATGACGTGACTTAGAGCGGCGCCGAGGACGCCGGCGTTTTTGCTATGTCTCAGGAGGTTTATTCTCGACTGTATTTTCTTTGTCATCGTCGTTGGTTGTTTTGGGTGTATCCACCATGTACACATCGTACGAAGAAGTGGCCCTCTAGCATCCAGTATATGGCGGATTTGGGTCTTGCTCTTCCTCGGCATCGTCGTCCATACCGTCGATGTCTTCGGAGCCGTAATCAAGCGTGTCGGTTAAATCCTCGACTGTGGCTATGAAGTGGGTGGCGGGTGGGAAGCAAGATTCTCCTTCATCAGCCCCTAGTTCAAACCGAACATAGTTCGGCAGTGAGTGCCCCGCCAAGGACAGGATCTTTAATGATTTCAGCACATCGCCCAAGGGCGAGTGCTGGAAGATGTCTACGGCACTGAACTCAAAGATCGATAAACGATCAAGTTTTGTATCCGTGGACTCGCATGGTTCAGAACATATACCCAGAGAAGAGTCCGGAGTTCCGGTGACACGAGCATTGCGTGAGATTAAGTCCATGTGCAGCTCCAACGCCGGAGAATCTGTGGCCTCCGTGGTGGGGTTGAACCTCCAATCCTTGGATGCCGAAGTGTGCTCTGGATCTAAGGCCGGAGTGGTCGCAGGAGCTATCTCCTGGATGCAGTCTGGCGACAGATTTAGGTCATGTCCGTCAAGGTGACCGGGAGCGGTCGCCGCGGTCTCGAGTCCGGCGAAGATCAAATCTCCATGGATGTCCGCATCATAGTTCAAACTCCCAAATCTGACCTGATGGCCAGGGGCGTAGCTATCGATCTGCTCCAGGTGGCCAAACGAGTTTGCCCGCAGTGCGAAGCCGCCGAACATGAAGATCTGTCCGGGGAGGAAGGTTTCTCCTTGGACAGCGTCGCTATCGACGATTGAAGGGGCCATTGAACCTTTCGTCAACGGCACAGCGGAACTCTCAATGAAAGCACCATTGTCGGTTTCAAAACCGGCGGATCTAGGGTAGGGGGTCCCGAACTGTGTGTCTAAGGTCGATGGTAACAGGAGACAGGGGACATGATGTTTACCCAGGTTCGGGCCCTCTCTATGGAGGTAATACCCTACTTCCTGCTTGATTGATCTTCATGGATATGAGTATTACAAGAGTTGATCTACCACGAGATCGTAATGGCTAAACCCTAGAAGTCTTGCCTGTATGACTATGGTAATGAGTATCTGTCCTTTCCGGACTAAGTCCTTCAGTTTATATAGGCACCGGGAGGATCTAGGGTTACACAAGGTCGGTTACAAAGGAAAGGAATCTACATATTCGGTCGCCAAGCTTGCCTTCCACGCCAAGGAGAGTCCCATCCGGACACGGGTGCAGTCTTCGGTCTTCGCATCTTCACAGCCCATCAGTCCGGCCCATGGCTAACAGGCCGGACGTCCGAGGACCCCTTAGTCTAGGACTCCCTCAGGGGGGTGGAGAGGTGACCGGCCCAAGGGGAGGGCATGCCAAGGGGGGAGTCCTACTTGGACTCCCGGTCCAAGTAGTATTCGGCCCCTCCTTTCCTTTCCGGAGAAGGGGGAAGGGGAAAGAGGTGGAGGAGAAGAAGGAAAGGGGGGCCGCCCCCCCAACCCTAGTCCAATTCGGTTTCGGCTTGGAGGGGGGTGCGCGCCTCCACCTGGACGCCGCCTCCTCTCTCCACTTGGGCACATGAAGGCCCATTAACTCCCCCAGGGGGGTTCCGGTAACCCCCGGTACTCCGGAAAATGTCCGAACCTTTCCGAAACCATTCGGTGTCGAAACATAACCTTCCAATATATAAGTATTTACGTCTCGACCATTTCGAGACTCCTCGTCATGTTTGTGATCTCATCCGGGACCCCGAACAAACTTCGGTTAATCAAATCGCATAACTCATAATACAAATCGTCATCGAATGTTATGCGTGCGGACCCTACGGGTTTTAGAACTATGTAGACATGACCGAGACACATCTCCGGTCAATAACCAATAGTGGAACCTGGATGCTCATATTGTCTCCTACATATTCCACAAAGATCTTTATCAGTCAGACCGCATAACAACATACGTCGTTCCCTTTGTCATCGGTATGTTACTTGCCCGAGATTCGATCGTCGGTATCATCATACCTATTTCAATCTCGTTACCGGCAAGTCTATTTACTCATTCCGTAATGCATCATCCCGCAACTAACTCATTAGTCACATTGCTTGCAAGGCTTATAGTGATGAGCATTACCGAGAGGGCCCAGAGATACCTCTTCGATACTCGGAGTGACAAATCCTAATCTTGATCTATGCCAACTCAACAAACACCATCGGTTACACCTATAGAGCATCTTTATACTCACCCAGTTACATTGGGACATTTGATAGCACACAAAGTGTTCCTCCGGTACTCGGGAGTTGCATAATCTCATAGTCAGAGGAACATGTATAAGTCATGATGAAAGCAATAGGAATAAAACTAACCGATCATTAATGCTAAGTTAACAGATGTGTCTTGTCCATCACATCATTTTCTAATGATGTGATCCCGTTCATCAAATGACAACACATGTCTATGGTTAGGAAACTTAACCATCTTTGATTAACGAGCTAGTCTAGTAGAGGCATACTAGGGACACTTTGTTTGTCTATGTATTCACTCATGTACTAAGTTTCCGGTTAATACAATTCTAGCATGAATAATAAACATTTGTCATGATATAAGGAAATATAAATAACAACTTTATTATTGCCTCTAGGGCATATTTCCTTCAGTCTCCCACTTGCACTAGAGTCAATAATCTAGATTACACTGTGATGATTCTAACACCCATAGAGTCTTGGTGCTGATCATGTTTTGCTCGTGAGAGAGGCTTAGTCAACGGGTCTGCAACGGGTTTGTATGTATCTTGCAAATCCCTATGTCTCCCTCCTTGACTTGATCGCGGATGGAATTGAAGCGTCTCTTGATGTGCTTGGTTCTCTTGTGAAATCTGGATTCCTTTGCCAAGGCAATTGCACCAGTATTGTCATAAAAGATTTTCATTGGACCCGATGCACTAGGTATGACACCTAGATCGGATATGAACTCCTTCATCTAGACTCCTTCATTTGCTGCTTCCGAAGCAGCTATGTACTCCACTTCACACGTAGATCCCGCCACGACGCTCTGCTTGGAACTGCACCAACTGACCACTCCACCATTCAATATAAATACGTATCCTGTTTGTGACTTAGAGTCATCCGGATCTGTGTCAAAGCTTGCATAGAGGTAACCATTTACGACGAGCTCTTTGTCACCTCCATAAACGAGAAACATATCCTTAGTCCTTTTCAGGTATTTCAGGATGTTCTTGACTGCTGTCCAGTGATCCACTCCTGGATTACTTTGGTACCTCCCTGCTAAACTAATAGCAAAGCACACATCAGGTCTGGTACACAGCATTGCATACATGATAGACCCTATGGCTGAGGCATAGTGAATGACTTTCATTTTCTCTCTATCTTCTGCAGTGCTCGGGCATTGAGTCTCACTCAACTTCACACCTTCTAACACAGGCAAGAACCCTTTCTTTGACTAATCCATTTTGAACTTCTTCAAAACTTTATCAAGGTATGCGCTTTGTGAAAGTCCAATTAAGCGTCTTGATCTATCTCTATAGATCTTGATACCCAATATATAAGCAGCTTCACCGAGGTCTTTCATTGAAAAATTCTTATTCAAGTATCCTTATATGCTATTCAGAAATTCAGTATCATTTCCAATTAACAATATGTCATCCACATATAATATTAGAAATGCTACGGAGCTCCCACTCACTTTCTTGTAAATACAGGCTTGTCCAAAATTCTGTATAAAACCATATGCTTTGATCACACTATCAAAGCGTATATTCCAACTCCAAGAGGCTTGCACCAGACCATTAATGGATCGTTGGAGCTTGCACACTTTGTTAGCACCTTTAGGATCGACAAAACCTTTTGGTTGCATCATATACAACTCTTCTTTAAGATATCCATTAAGGAATGCAGTTTTGACATCCATTTGCCAAATTTCATAATCATAAAATGCGGCAATTGCTAACATGATTTAGAAAGACTTAAGCATCGCTACGGGTGAGAAGGTCTCATCGTAGTCAACTCATTGAACTTGTCGAAAACCTTTCCAACAAGTCGAGCTTTGTAGACAGTAACATTACCATCAGCGTCAGTCTTCTTCTTGAAGATACATTTATTCTCTATGGCTTGCCAATCATCGGGAAAGTCAACCAAAGTCCACACTTTGTTCTCATACATGGATCCCATCTCAGATTTCAAGGCCTCAAGCCATTTCGCAGAATCTGGGCTCATCATCGCTTCCTCATAGTTCGTAGGTTCGTCATAGTCAAGTAACATGACCTCCAGAACAGAATTACCGTACCACTCTGGTGCGGATTGATGTCTACTACGCAACCTTCTTCTTGTAGACGTTGTTGGACCTCCAAGTGCAGAGGTTTGTAGGATAGTAGAAAATTTCCCTCAAGTGGATGACCTAAGGTTTATCAATCCGTGGGATGCGTAGCATGAAGATGGTCTCTCTCAAACAACCCTGCAACCAAATAACAAAGAGTCTCTTGTGTCCCAAAACACCCAATACAATGGTAAATTGTATAGGTGCACTAGTTCGACGAAGAGATGGTGATACAAGTGCAATATGGATGGTAGATATGGGTATTTGTAATCTGAAAATATAAAACAACAAGGTAACTAATGATAAAAGTGAGCACAAACGGTATTGCAATGCTAGGAAACAAGGCCTAGGGTTCATACTTTCACTAGTGCAAGTTCTCTCAACAATAATAACATAATTGGATCATATAACTATCCCTCAACATGCAACAAAGAGTCACTCCAAAGCCACTAATAGCGGAGAACAAACGAATAGATTATTGTAGGGTACGAAACCACCTCAAAGTTATCCTTTCTGATCGATCTATTCAAGAGTCCATAGTAAAATAACACGAAGCTATTCTTTCCGTTCGATCTATCATAGAATTCGTACTAGAATAACACCTTACGACACATATCAACCAAAACCCTAATGTCACCTAGATACTCCAATGTCACCTCAAGTATCCGTGGGTAAGATTATACGATATGCATCACACAATCTCAGATTCATCTATTCAACCAACACAAAGAACTTCAAAGAGTGCCCCAAAGTTTCTACCGGAGAGTCAAGATGAAAACGTGTGCCAACCCCTATGCATAAGTTCACAAGGTCACTGAACCCGCAAGTTGACCACCAAAACATACATCAAGTAGATCACGTGAATATCCCATTGTCACCACAGATAAGCACATGCAAGACATACATCAAGTGTTCTCAAATCCTTAAAGACTCAATCCGATAAGATAACTTCAAAGGGAAAACTCAATCCATTACAAGAGAGTAGAGGGGGAGAAACATCATACGATCCAACTATAATAGCAAAGCTCGCGATACATCAAGATCGTGCCAAATCAAGAACACAAGAGAGAGAGAGAGAGAGATCAAACACATAGCTACTGGTACATACCCTCAGCCCCGAGGGTGAACTACTCCCTCCTCGTCATGGAGATCGCCGGGATGATGAAGATGGCCACCCGTGAGGGATCCCCCCTCTGATAGGGTGCTGGAACAGGGTCCCGATTGGTTTTTGGTGGCTACAGAGGCTTGCGGCGGGAACAGAAGTTTGGGTATATATAAAAGGTGTTGGTGTCGGGCACAAGTCAGGGGGGGTCCACGAGGCGGCCACGAGGTAGGGGGCGAGCCCAGGGGGTGGGCGCGCCCCCAGCCTCGTGGTGGCCTCGGGACTCTTCTAGTCCATCTCCGGTACTCCATGGGCTTCTTCTGGTCCAAAAACAATCTCCGTGAAATTTCAGGTCAATTGGACTCCGTTTGGTATTCCTTTTCTGCGATACTCAAAAACAAGGAAAAGACAGAAACTGGCACTGGGCTCTGGGTTAATAGGTTAGTCCCAAAAACATATAAAATAGCATATAAATGCATATAAAACATCCTAGATGGATAATATAATAGCATGGAACAATCAAAAATTATATATACGTTGGAGACGTATCAGCATCCCCAAGCTTAATTCCTGCTCGTCCTCGAGTAGGTAAATGATAAAAAGAGAATGTTTGATGTGGAATGCTACCTAACATAATTTTCAATGTAATTTTCCTTATTGTGGCATGAATGTTCAGATTCGAAAGATTCAAGACAAAAGTTTAATATTGACATAAAAATAATAATACTTCAAGCATACTGACCAAGCAATTATGTCTTCTCAAAATAACATAGACAAATAAAGCTCATCCCTACAAAATCATATAGTTTGGCCATGCTTCCTTTTCGTCACACAAAATGCTCCCATCATGCACAACCCCGATACAAGCCAAGCAATTGTTTCATACTTAGCCTTTTCAAACTCTTTCAACTTTCACGCAATATATGAGCGCAAGCCATGGACATAGCACTATAGGTGGAAGAGAATATGATGATGGAGGTTGTGTGGAGAAGACAAAAAGGGAGAAAGTCTCACATCGACGCGGCTAATCAACGGGCTATGGATATGCCCATCAATTGATGTCAATGCGAGGAGTAGGGATTGCCATGAAACGGATGCACTAGAGCTATAAATGTATGAAAGCTCAACAAAAGAAACTAAGTGGGTGTACATCCAACTTGCTTGCTCACGAAGACCTAGGGCATTTTGACGAAGCCCGTCGTTGGAATATACAAGCCAAGTTCTATAATGAAAAAATCCCACTAGTATATGATAGTGACAAAATAAGAGACTCTCTATCATGAAGATCATGGTGCTAGTTTGAAGCACAAGTGTGGAAAAAGGATAGTAACATTGTCCCTTCTCTCTTTTCCTCTCATTTTTTGGGCCTTTCTTATTTTTGGCCTTTTTTTGGCCTTTCTCTTTTATTATTTGGCCTTTCTCTTTTTTTCCTCACACGGGACAATGCTCTAATAATGATTATCATCACACATCTATTTATTTACAACTCAAGGATTACAACTCGATACTAGAACAAAATATGACTCTATATGAGTGCCTTCGGCGGTGTACCGGGATAGGCAATGAATCAAGAGTGACATGTATGAAAAATTATGCATGGTGGCCTTGCCACAAATACGATGTCAACTACATGATCATGCAAGGCAATATGACAATGATGAAGCGTATTATAATAAACGGAACAGTGGAAAGTTGCATGGCAATATATCTCGGAATGGCTATGGAAATGCCATAATAGGTAGGTATGGTGGCTGTTTTGAGGAAGATATAAAAAGGTTTATGTGTGATAGAGCGTATCATATCACGGGGTTTGGATGCACCGGCGAAGTTTGCACCAACTCTCAAGGCGAGAAAGGGCAATGCATGGTACCGAAGAGGCTAGCAATGATGGAAGGGTGAGAGTGCGTATAATCCATGGACTCAACATTAGTCATAAAGAACTCACATACTTATTGCAAAAATCTACAAGTCATCAAAACCAAGCACTACGCGCATGCTCCTAGGGGGATAGATTGGTAGGAAAAGACCATCGCTCGTCCCCGACCGCCACTCATAAGGAGGACAATCAAAGAAACACCTCATGCTTCAAATTTGTTACACAACGGTTACCATACGTGCATGCTACGGGACTTGCAAACTCCAACACAAGTATTTATCAAATTCACAATTACTCAACTAGCACGACTCTAATAACATGAGAGAGAGAGAGAGAGATCAAACACATAGCTACTGGTACATACCCTCAACCCCGAGGGTGAACTACTCCCTCCTCGTCATGGAGATCGCCGGGATGATGAAGATGGCCACCGGTGAGGGATCCCCTCCGACAAGGTGCCGGAACAGGGTCCCGATTGGCTTTCGGTGGCTACAGAAGCTTGCGGCGGGGAACTCCCGATCTAGGTTATTTTCTGGAAGTTTGGGTATATATAAGAGGTGTTGTCGTCGGGAACAAGTCAGGGGGGTCCACGAGGCGGCCACGAGGTAGGGGTGCGCGCCCATGGGGGTGGGACGCACCCCCCACCCTCGTGGTGGCCTCGGGACTCTTCTGGTCCATCTCCGGTATACCGCGGGCTTCTTCTGGTCCAAAAACAATCTCCGTGAAATTTCAGGTCAATTGGACTCCGTTTGGTATTCCTTTTCTGCGATACTCAAAAATAAGGAAAAAACAGAAACTGGCACTGGGCTATGGGTTAATAGGTTAGTCCCAAAAATCATATAAAATAGCATATAAATGCATATATAACATCCTAGATGGATAATATATTAGCATGGAACAATCAAAAATTATAGATACGTTGAAGACGTATCACGGATCTTACTCTGGTTGACCTACGAGGTTCAATAGTAACTTGATCAGAAGTTTCATGATCATCATCATTAGCTTCCTTACTAATTGGTGTAGGAATCACTGGGACTGATTTCTGTGATGAACTACTTTCCAATAAGGGAGCAGGTACAATTACCTCATCAAGTTCTACTTTCCTCCTACTCACTTCTTTCGAGAGAAACTCCTTCTCTAGAAAGGATCCATTCTTAGCAACGGATATCTTGCCTTCGGATCAGTGACAGAAGGTGTACCTGATAACCCACAAGTATAGGGGATCGCAACAATTTTCGAGGGTAGAGTATTCAACCCAAATTTATTGATTCGACACAAGGGCAGCCAAAGAATAATCTCAAGTATTTGCAGTTGAGTTGTCAATTCCACCACACCTGGATAACTTAATATCTGCAACAAAGTATTTAGTAGCAAAGTAGTATGGAAGTAACGGTAACGGTGATAAAAGTAACAATAGTAGTTTTGTAGTAATTGTAACAGTGGCAACAGTAAAGTAACTAAGCAAAGAGCAATATGTGAAAAGCTCATAGGCATTGGATTGGTGATGGAGAATTATGTCGGATGCGATTCTTCATGCAATAGTTATAACATAGGGTGACACAGAACTAGCTCCAGTTCATCAATGTAATGAAGGCATGTATTCCGAATATAGTCATACGTGCTTATGGAAAAGAACTTGCATGACATCTTTTGTCCTACCCTCCCGTGTCAGTGGGGTCCTATTGGAAACTAAGGGATATTAAGGCCTCCTTTTAATAGAGTACTGGACCAAAGCATTAACACTTAGTGAATACATGAACTCCTCAAACTATGTTCATCACCGGTAAGTATCATGATTATTGTCACTTCGGGGTTAACGGATCATAACACATAATAGGTGACTATACACTTGCAAGATAGGATCAAGAACTCACATATATTCATGAGAACATAATAGGTTCAGATCTGAAATCATGGCACTCGGTCCCTACTGACAAGCATTAAGCGTAGCAAAGTCATAGCAACATCAATCTCGGAACATAGTGGATACTAGGGATCAAACCCTAACAAAACTAACTCGATTTGATAAATCTCATCCAACCCATTACCGTCCAGCAAGCCTATGATGGAATTACTCACGCAAGGCGGTGAGCATCATGAAATTGGTGATGGAGGAAGGTTGATGATGACGACAACAACGGATTCCCCTCTCCGGAGCCCCGAACGGACTCCAGATCAGCCCTCCCGAGAGAGATTAGGGCTTGGCGGCGGCTCCGTATCGTAAAACGCAAAGAATCCTTCTCTCTGATTTTTTTTCTCCCCGAACGTGAATATATAGAGTTGGAGTTGAGGTCGGTGGAGCACCAGGGCGCCTAGGGGGGTAGGCACGCCCCCACCCTCGTGGACAGGGTGTGGGCCCCCTGGTATTGATTCTTTCGCCAGTATTTTTTATTCATTCCAAAAATATTCTTCGTGATGTTTCAGGTCATTACGAGAACTTTTATTTCTGCACAAAAATAACACCATGGCAATTCTGCTGAAAACAACATCAGTCCGGGTTAGTTCCATTCAAATCATGCAAGTTAGAGTCCAAAACAAGGGCAAAATTGTTTGGAAAAGTAGATACGATGGAGACGTATCAACACCCCCAAGCTTAAACCTTTGCTTGTCCTCAAGGAATTCAGTGGATAAACTGAAAGTGATAAAGAAAAACTTTTACAAACTCTATTTGCTCTTGTTGTTGCAAATATGTAAAGCCAGCATTCAAGTTTTCAGCAAAGATTATGAACTAACCATATTCACAATAACATTTAGGTCTCATGTTTACTCATATCAATGGCATAATCAACTAGCGAGCAATAATAATTAATCTCGGATGACAACACTTTCTCAAAACAATCATAATATGATATAGCAAGATGGTATCTCGCTAGCCCTTTCTAAGACCGCAAAACATAAATGTAGAGCACCTTTGAAGATCAAGGACTGACTAAACATTGTAATTCATGGTAAAAGAGATCCATTCATAGTCATACTCAATATAAATTAATAGTAATGGATGCAAATGACAGCGGTGCTCTCCAACTGGTGATTTTTAACAAGAGGAGGATGACTCAACATAAAAGTAAATAGATAGGCCCTTCGCAGAGGGAAGCAGGGATTTGTAGAGGTGCCAGAGCTCGATTTTGAAATAGAGATAAATAATATTTTTAGTGGCATACTTTCATTGTCAACATAACAACCGAGAGATCTCGATATCTTCATTGCTACACACATTATAGGCGGTTCCCAAGCAGAATGGTAAAGTTTATACTCCAACTAACAACAGTCCTAGGGGAGTTTTGTTTGCAATTATTTTGATTTGGTTTGAGCATGGGACTGGGCATCCCGGTGACCAGCCATTTTCTCGTGAGTGAGGAGCGGAGTCCACTCCTCTTGAGAATAACCCGCCTAGCATGGAAGATACAGACATCCCTAGTTGATACATGAGCTATTCGAGCATACAAAACAGAATTTCATTTGAAGGTTTAGAGTTTGGCACATACAAATTTACTTGAAACGGCAAGTAGATACCGCATATAGGAAGGTATGGTGGACTCATATGGAATAACTTTAGGGTTTATGGAAGTGGATGCACAAGTAGTATTCCCGCTTAGTACAAGTGAAGGCTAGAAAAAGACTGGTAAGCGACCAGCTAGAGAGCGACAACAGTCATGAACATGCATTAAAATTAATCAACACTGTGTGCAAGCATGAGTAGGATATAATTCACCATGAACATAAATATCGTGGAGGCTATGTTGATTTTGTTTCAGCTACATGGGTGAACATGTGCCAAGTCGAGCCACTCGAATCATTCAAAGGAGGATACCGCCCTATCATACCACATCAAAACCATTTTAATAGCATGTTGGCACGCAAGGTAAACCATTATAAACTCCTAGCTAATTAAGCATGGCAGAAGCAACTATAATCTCTAATTGTTATTGCAAATATGTTTCATTCAAAATTGGCTGAATCAGGAATGATGAACTAATCATATTTACAAAAACAAGAGAGGTCGAGTTCATACCAGCTTCTCTCATCTCAATCGATCCATCATATATCATCATTATTGCCTTTCACTTGCACGACCGAACGGTTTGGATAATAATAATGGTGCATGTGCATTGGACTAAGCTAGAATCTGCAAGCATTTAATTCAAGGGAGAAGACAAGGTAATATGGGCTCTTGGTTAAATCAACAATAATGCATATAAGAGCCACTTCAACATTTTCATCAGGGTCTTCTCCTCTCGACCCCCAAAGACAAGAAAAGAAATAAAACTATTTACACGGGAAAGCTCCCAACAAGCAAAAGAAGAACGAGAAATCTTTTTGGGTTTTCTTTTTAATTATCACTACTACAGGCATGGAAAGTAAACTAGCTAAAAGCTACAACTAAATTTTTTGGTTTTTCTTAAGGTTTTCAAACACACAAGAAGAAGGCAAGAAAAGAAAACAAACTAGCATGGATAGTAGAATGAAAAAGTATGAGCACGGACAACTAGAATGGGTGTGTGAACATGAATGTAATGTCGGTGAGTAATGCATACTCCCCCAAGCTTAGGCTTTTGGCCTAAGTTTGTCTATGGCCACGGCTGGCCTGGCGGATATCCAAAGTTGTAGCTGGGGTCGTACTGAGATGCAGCGGCTATTGCCTGATGAGCTGCAGCTTGGAGGCGAGCTGCCTCCGACCTCCTCTCATACTCGTTCGCCTCCTCCCTGGTTATAACAAGTCTCCTTTTTGCCTGAAAGGCAAAGAAAGTAGGAGCAGGGAGAGTAATATGGACAGCACGACGTCTATCAAAGATTAGTCGGTACTGGAGAGACTGTTCATTCCTCTCAACAAACTGATGACGAACCATAGCATTAAAATCTAGATAAGCAGGAGGCAACTCCATATCATTTTCACGAATGGGTACCTCAAGAAAATTAGCTAAACGGGTTGCATAAATTCCACCAAATAAATCTCCGCTAATACTGTTGTGATGCAACCTTCGTGCAACAATAGCTCCCAAGTTATATTGTCTATCTCCTAATACAGCACTCTTGAGAACACTAAGATCGGAAACACACATGTGACATGCCTCGTCCTTACCGTTTATACATCTACATATAAAGAGAGCAAAATAATGTATGGCAGGAAAATAGATGCTCCCTATGGTAGCTTGCGTGATTTGTCTAGATTCCCCCAGATTTATACTAGCAAGAAAGTCTGTAAATTCAGATTTGCGAGGTTCACTAGCAGTACCCCATTGCGGTAGTTTACAAGCAGTATTAAAATCTTCTAAGTCCATGGTATAAGATTTATCATAGAGATCAAATAGGACAGTGTGAGAATTGCGCGAGGATGTAAATTTTAACCTTCTCACAAAGGAATAAGTTAGGAGGTAATATTGGGAGCACTTATCTGACATGAAGCCCTCGAGTTCAGCATTACGCACCTATGCATCAAATTCCTCCTTAATTCCTGCTTGGGCCATAAAACCTTCTGACGGCCATTCACAAGGCCGCACTTGAGCTTCTCTTGGTAGTTCATGGTCCGGCTCACGTATTGCGGGCCTGAGTTCCTGCTTCCTTGAAGAACCACCTTGGTACATTTTCCTAAACACATTTCTTCCTCTGAAAAATTTCTGAAATTTTTAGTAACTCAAAATAAAAGTGAACCAAACTCAACAAAATTGATAGCAACTACTCCCACAAGTGCCTAGAGACTATATCATGCATTAGAACTACTTGGGATCAAATCAATTTGACATGCAAGCTCAAGAATAGGGTCAACTAAGCAGCAAAAATTTGCAATAAATAAAGCACTAGAACAAAAACTAATTGGACCATTCGAGGAGTCACATACCGAAGAACAATCCCCAAAGCAGTTTTGTGAGTGGAGCTTTGAGCAAGGAGATCGAAAATTGCAGAAAAACAAGCTAGAACACGAGTTTGAGTTGTGTGGTGATTTTTTCTGGAGGAAGACGAAGTGTGTGGGTGCTGGAATAAGTGGAGGGGGCCACATGGGGCCCACAAGGCAGGGGGCGCGCCTAGGGGGTTAGGGCGTGCCCTGCACCCTTGTGGTAGGTGGTTGCCCCCTCTGGTGTGTTCTCAGTGCCAGATATTCTTAAATATTCTAGAAAAAATCATATTTCAATTTCAGGGCATTTGGAGAACTTATATTTTCGGGGTATTTTTTATTGCACGAATAATTCAGAAAACGGACAGAAAATACTATTATTTACTTTATTTAATCTAAATAACAGAAAATTAAAGGAGGGTACAGAGAGTTGTGCTTTCTAACTTCATCCATTTCATGCTCATCAAAAGGAATCCACTAACAAGGTTGATCAAGTCTTGTTAACAAACCCATTCCGAATCGCACGAAATCGGAGAATTTTCGAATAACACTAGGTTACCTCAACAGGGATATGCACTTCCCCGATAATAAGAATATCATATTTCTTTTTGACAGTAGGAATAGGAAATTCAAAACCTCCAATAATAATCGATGGAATTTTTCCAATAGAATTGATACTGTGGACTTGAGGTTGTTTCCTCGGAAAGTGTACCGTATGCTCATTACCATTAACATGGAAAGTGACATTGCCTTTGTTGCAATCAATAACAGCCCTTGCATTATTCAAAAAGGGTCTATCAAGGATAATCGACATACTATCGTCCTCGGGAATATCAAGAATGACAAAGTCCGTTAAGATAATAATGTTTGCAACCACAACAGGCACATCCTCACAAATACCGACAGGTATAGCGGTTGATTTATCGGCCATTTGCAAAGATATTTCAGTAGGTGTCAACTTATTCAAATCAAGTCTACGATATAAACAGAGAGGCATAACACTAACACCGTCTCCAAGATCACATAAAGCAGTTTTAACATAGTTTCTTTTAATGGAGCATGGTATAGTTGGTACTCCTGGATCTCCTAGTTTCTTAGGTATTCCACCTTTAAAAGTATAATTAGCAAGCATGGTGGAAATTTCAGCTTCTGGTATCTTTCTTTTATTAGTAACAATGTCTTTCATGTACTTAGCATAAGGATTCATTTTAAGCATATCAGTCAAACGCATACGCAAAAAGATAGGTCTAATCATTTCAGCAAAGCGCTCAAAATCCTCATCATCCTTTTTCTTGGATGGTTTAGGAAGAAATGGCATGGGTTTCAGAACCCATGGTTCTCTTTCTTTACCGTGCTTCCTAGCAATGAAGTCTCTCTTATCATAACGTTGATTCTTTGATTGTGGGTTATCAAGATCAACAGCAAGTTCAATCTCTACATCATTGTTATCGCTAGGTTGAGCATCATCATTAACATTATCACTAGGTTCATGTTCATCACCAGATTGTGTTTCAGCATCAGAAATAGAAGTATCATTGGGATTCTCAGGTGTGTCAACAACAGGTTCACTAGAAGCATGCAAAGTCCTATCATTTTTATTTTTCTTTCTCATAGAAGGACTAGGTGCATCAGCATTAGTTCTCTGAGAATCTTGCTCAATTCTCTTAGGGTGGCCCTCAGGATACAAAGGTTCCTGAGTCATTTTACCCCCTCTAGTCATAACTCTAATAGCGTTATCATTGTTCTTATTATTTAATTCATTGAGCAAATCATTTTGAGCTTTAAGCACCTGCTCTACTTTAGTGGTAATCATAGAGGCATGTTTACTAATAAGTTTAAGTTCACCTTTAACTCTAGACATATAATCACTCAACTGTTCAATCATATAAGCATTACGTTTCAATCGTCTACTAACATAAGCATTGAAGTTTTCTTGTTTAACAATAAAATTATCAAACTCGTCTAAGCATTGGCTAGCAGACTTATAACAAGGAATATCACCATCATCAAATCTATAGAGAGAATTTACCTTTACTACCTGTGTCGGGTTATCAAGACCATGTATTTCTTCGATAGGTGGTAAATGCTTAACATCTTCAGCTTTAATACCTTTTTCTTTTATAGATTTCTTTGACTCTTGCATATCTTCAGGACTGAAAAATAGAATACCCCTTTTCTTCGGAGTTGTCTTAGGAGTTGGTTTAGGAAGTTTCCAATTATTTTCATTACTTAACATATTATACAATAGAAATTCAGCTTGATCAACAGTTCTTTCCCTGAAAACACAACCAGCACAACTATCGAGGTGGTCTCTGGAAGCATCGGTTAGTCCATTATAAAAGATATCAAGTATTTCATTTTTCTTGAGAGGATGATCAGGCAAAGCATTAAGTAATTGGAGAAGCCTCCCCCAAGCTCGTGGGAGACTCTCTTCTTCAATTTGCACAAAATTATATATTTCCCTTAAAGCAGCTTGTTTCTTATGAGCAGGGAAATATTTAGCAGAGAAGTAATAAATCATATCCTGGGGACTACGCACACAACCAGGATCAAGAGAATTAAATGATGTTTTAGCATCACCCTTTAATGAGAACGGAAATAATTTAAGGATATAGTAGTAGCGAGTTTTCTCATCATTAGTGAATAGGGTGGCTATATCATTTATTTTAGTAAGATGTGCCACAACAGTTTCAGATTCATAACCATGAAAAGGATCAGATTCAACCAAAGTAATTATCTTAGGATCGACAGAGAAATCATAATCCTTATCAGTAATACAGATAGGTGAAGTAGCAAAAGCAGGGTCATATTTCATTCTAGCATTCAAAGATTTTTCTTTCAGCTTAGCTAATAATTTCTTAAGATCATATCTATCATTGCAAGCAAGAAAGTCTCTAGCAGTTTCTTCATCCATAACATGACCCTCAGGCACAACAGGCAATTCATATCTAGGGGAGAATCTTCATCATCACTTTCATCAATATTATTAGTTTCAATAATTTCATTCTCTCTAGCCCTAGCAAGTTGTTCATCAAGAAATTCACCTAGTGGCACAGTAGTATCAAGCATAGAAGTAGTTTCATCATAAGTATCATGCATAGCAGAAGTGGCATCATCAATAACATGCGACATATCAGAATTAATAGCAGAAGCAGGTTTAGGTGTCGCAAGTTTACTCAAAACAGAAGGAGAATCAAGTGCAGAGCTAGATGGCAGTTCCTTACCTCCCCTCGTAGTTGAGGGAAAATTTTTAGTTCTTTTGTCTTTCAAGTTCCTCATAGTGATCAACATATATAAATCCCAAGTGACCCAAAGAATAGAGCTATGCTCCCCGGCAACGGCGCCAGAAAATAGTCTTGATAACCCACAAGTATAGGGGATCGCAACAGTTTTTGAGGGTAGAGTATTCAACCCAAATTTATTGATTCGACACAAGGGGAGCCAAAGAATATTCTCAAGTATTAGAAGTTGAGTTGTCAATTCAACCACACCTGGATAACTTAATATCTGCAGCAAAGTATTTAGTAGCAAAGTAGTATGGAAGTAACGGTAACGGTGATAAAAGTAATAGTAGTAGTTTTGTAGTAATTGTAACAGTGGCAACGGTAAAGTAACTAAGCAAAGAGCAATATGTGAAAAGCTCGTAGGCATTGGATCGGTGATGGAGAATTATGTCGGATGCGATTCTTCATGCAATAGTTATAACATAGGGTGACACAGAACTAGCTCCAGTTCAGCAATGTAATGTAGGCATGTATTCCGAATATAGTCATACGTGCTTATGGAAAAGAACTTGCATGGCATGTTTTGTCCTACCCTCCTGTGGCAGTGGGGTCATATTGGAAACTAAGGGATATTAAGGCCTCCTTTTAATAGAGTACCGAACGAAAGCATTAACACTTAGTGAATACATGAACTCCTCAAACTACGGTCATCACCGGTAAGTATCCCGATTATTGTCACTTCGGGGTTAATGGATCTTAACACATAATAGGTGACTATAGACTTGCAAGATAGGATCAAGAACTCACATATATTCATGAAAACATAATAGTTTCAGATCTGAAATCATGGCACTCAGGCCCTAGTGACAAGCATTAAGCATAGCAAAGTCATAGCAACATCAGTCCCAGAACATAGTGGATACTAGGGATCAAACCCTAACAAAACTAACTAGATTACATGATAAATCTCATCCGACCCATCACCGTCCAGCAAGCCTATGATGGAATTACTCACGCACGGCGGTGAGCATCATGAAATTAGTGATGGAGGAAGGTTGATGATGACGACGGCGACGGATTCCCCTCTCCGGAGCCCCGAACGGACTCCAAATCAGCCCTCCCGAGAGAGATTAGGGCTTGGCGGCGGCTCCGTATCGTAAAACGCGATGAATCCTTCTCTCTATTTTTTTCTCCCCGAACATGAATATATAGAGTTGGAGTTGAGGTCGGTGGAGCACCAGGGGGCCCACGAGGCAGGGGCGCGCCCAGGGGGGATAGGCGCGCCCCCACCCTCGTGGACAGGGTGTGGGCCCCTGGTCTTGATTCTTTCACCAGTATTTTTTATTAATTCCAAAAATATTCTCCATGAAGTTTCAGGTCATTCCGAGAACTTTTATTTTTGTACAAAAATAACACCATGGCAATTCAGGTGAAAACAACATCAGTCCGGGTTAGTTCCATTCAAATCATGCAAGTTAGAGTCCAAAACAAGGGCAAAAGTATTTGGAAAAGTAGATACGATGGAGATGTATCAGTACCCAACAGTCTCCTTTGGGTATCCTATGAAGACACATTTTTTCGAATTGGGTTCGAGCTTATCAGGTTGAAGCTTTTTCACATAAGCATCGCAACCCCAAACTTTAAGAAACGACAACTTGGGTTTCTTGCCAAACCATAGTTCATATGGCGTCGTCTCAACGGATTTAGATGGTGCCCTATTTAACGTGAATGAAGCCGTCTCTAAAGCATAACCCCAAAACGATAGCGGTAAATTAGTAAGAGACATCATAAATCACACCTTATCTAATAAAGTACAATTATGACGTTCGGACACACCATTACGTGTCACGACCGGTTTTCCAACAATTTTTTTTATTGAGAAACCGATCCCTTTTACGGACCAGTAGAGAAGAATCCTCCTCACTGGTAGACAATTTCTTGATCATAGAAGAAAAACCAGGAGTACTAAATATAATACAAGGTTGAGTGGAGACTGCTCAACAATTTATTACAAGCACGCCGATAATACATAAAGGCGGATAGGGTGGCATAACTACTGACTCACAATAAAAGCGGTGGTGGATATGTCATAATGGAGTGGGTGACATGACTCCTGAATCTAACAGCTCTTCGAGCGTCGGAGTGAGGCTCGATGATTCTTATTGTGGCTGGCGGAAGCGTATATAATACAAGTGACCAAAATCCAGGATCGCACGGGACTGACTGGGATTCCTCTAGGCGTCAGACTCACTATCAAACTCTTCATCCATGAGATCGCCTTTGTCAACATCTGGCCAAATCAACAAGCCAGGTGAGTACTATGAAAGTACTCGCAAAACAGTTCGGACATAAGATATAACAAGTGTAAACATGATGCATATGAACGGATTAATAGAGCGCACTCAGACAATGAGATAGCAATGCATGGGAAATTAAAGGGAAGTCGGGCGGTAGTCCTCCCGAAATCCCAATGTAATACTGAAGGCCAACTGAGTGTCTGAATGACTCCTCGAAAGGATACAAATGAAATAACAATACCGCAGTCGGGCGTCAAGGCGACACCTCATAAAGGGCTTATAATGAAAAATAAATAACAGTGCGTGCCACAGTCGGACGTCTGAGCGACATCACGTAAAGGGCTTATATCAAAAGTAAATAACGAGCGTGCCACAGTCGGACGTCTGAGCGACATCACATAAAGGGCTTATATCACAAGTAAATAACGAGCGGGCCACAGTCGGACGTCTGAGCGACATCACATAAAGGGCTTATATCAAAAGTAAACAACGAGAGTGCCACAGTCGGACGTCTCAGCGACATCACATAAAGGGCTTATATTTCATAACTTAATATTTCAGTAGCTCAAGAATTTAAATCATTTCAAGGGAATATTCAGGTACGAGATAAATAAAAGGTTAGTCCATCCACAGGAATAACAATTCAACCGGGTTTACCACTCAAGCTTGCTCACCGGGGATTTACCACGGAGACTGACATAGGGACTGACATGGATATGGACATACGGGCCATGGTCCTTGACCATGGACACGATGATTCGGAAGGATTTGACTCTGCAGAGTCTGTACTATATAACCACAGCCAACGGATTTTAGTAGTCACAAGGGACTAGTTCCGTTTACGGTGTTTTAGGAGAAACACATCTAACCAGTACACACCCATTCAACATTCCGATGCCAGGAATAACCGTCGGCAACGTTCAAGAAAAACTTTGAGATGGGGAGGCTACAACCTCGCGTAGCATGGGATCTAATTTATACCGCGCGCTCTAAGGGGTGCCCCCCACTCGGTCCCAACAGGAAACACCCATGCCCCCTGACCGGATGACTGGCTTTAATCAGGGCCATGGAACCCTCATCCCGGCCCCTCTATTTGGTGTGTACAAGGAAAGAGGTTAACAACTTACTAAACCGTATTCTTTGCAGAAAACATGTGGCAGCACGAAAGGGGGAGGACGGTAACGTGGCTCAGTCCACGTTAATCGTCGGAGTTTATCGGATGACGCAAGACTGGCATGCTATAACAATACCATCTTACTACCTTTCATGTCACCACATGATCAGGTCATCTCTCATCAAAGATCACGGTTGGTTGCCTTGCATTGCAACGTAATACTCACCGATGCTCATAATCCATGCACAAATCATTCAAGCAAACATGCAAAACACCTATCATATCAAAGGTTCAAACATGCTTGCCTGGCTCGGAGAAGTCGGAGTCTAGCTCGGCGAAGTTCGCGGCTCCGTCACCTCCTCCGGAACCTACGGTATAACGAAACCGTACACTAACGTGAAAATCGTCGCGTGCATAAAAATTGTTCCAAATTTTTTCCAAATAAATACTATAAAAAACTGGACAAAAATACAAGACTGACAGAAAAAGAATCAATCAAAAATCATCTTTTATTAAAAAGATATAAGGGTTTTAGTCCAGGGACTGATTTGTGATGAAACAGAAAAGATCCAGGGACTTGTTTGAGAAAACAGAAAACGGTTCGGTATGAAATGCGCCAGCCCAAGGAGAAAACACATTTTTCCCGAAGGCGCTTTCACAAAACGGTTCAAGGGAGAAAGGAGAGAGGCTGACGGGGGGGTCCCACCCGTCAGGTTCAAAACTCCCAACGGAGCTCGCCGGCGCCCGAAGGCTGCGGTGGTCCCCGGCGTTGAACCACGGCGAGGCAGAGAGATCGGAGGGTACCAACAGGTTCAGGGTGTTCTTCCACGTCGGTGGGTGGTGGACTTGGCCGTCGGAGAGCACCACGTCGACGGCGACACTATCTCCGGCGGACGGTGGTTCGGGCGATGTTGGAATGCTCCGGTGGGTGCTGCAAGCTTCAAATTGATGCGCGGGTCAGCAGAGTGGAAGCATTAGGAGACTACTGGCGAGAGTTGAGGGGTGGGGGTGCACGCACGGGAGTGAATCGCGCTGGATCCCGAAGCGGGTCGCGGCGGCCGGAGTTGGGGAAGAAGACTCCCTCGGGGCTCTCCCAGTGGCTTGGCGTGGTACTGGTGGTGTGTAGAGGTGGTGCGGGTTCGAGTTCGAGCTCGGGGCCTCCTTTTATAGGCGATCCGAGGGGGTGGCCATGAACGGGATAGCTCCGGCGAGCAATTATGGCGAGGCAGAGGTTGGGCGGGGGATTTAGGAGGCTAGGCACCATCAGGGAGGATCACTGGCGCCGTTTCTCTGCTGAAACCTCGGTCGGGCTTGCGTAATGCACTGGCCCTCGACGGAACGGCCGTACGGCACGGCGGCGGCAGGGAGCGCGCTCCGCGCCTACCAGTTCACGACGACGGACTACAGCGTGCACGGGTGAGTGGATGGCCACGCGGTGGCCTCTGGTGGCTTGGGCGGCGCTGGACGGCGCCGTCCAACGCTGCGCCTCACTGGCGGCCGCAAAGGGCGCTGCTGCCGTCGCTCACGGGGTGGCGCACCTCCTCCTGCTCGTCGCCGACGCCCGCAAACCTCCAGGCGATCGTGCGGCGCAGGGATAAGAAGGAAGCACAGGGCGCACGGCGCCACCGCGGCTACTGGCGAGATCGAGAACGGGTTCTGAAGAAAACGATAGTGGCTCACTGAAACTGTATCTCTGAACTTCTGAACTTGACAGAAACAGTGCCCTTCAGGTGTTCGACGAAATGATTTGGCATGAAGAAAAAATTTCTGGAGCTGGGACTTGGTGAGGTGACCTCTCAATGCATCCAGAGGCTGCCTGAACTTTCTCAGATTTTTAGGAGTAGAAAACAAATGAATTTCATGAAATTTGGCAAATATGGTCCAAACTTGCAGCAAGCACAATTTGAAATTTCTGAACTGGAGACCAGTGGATCATCATGGATCTTGATTGAGGGCTCTAAGGACTAGCCAGGGAAAATGGTTTGGAGGCAAAACTCAAAGGAGAAAAGGTAGTTCCTTTGCAAATCTCCAAGAGCCAAAGTAGAAGGCAGAAAATATTTTTGATAAGAAATAAATGGAAGGAAAAACATGGGGAGATTCAACTTGCTGGATTTGAAGTATATCTTGACACAAAGATGGGAGATGGCTTTTGGGAGGGGATTTCCACTCATGTCATGGCAAGAGGAGTTTTTGAAAGGGAAAAGGATCACTCCAAATGCCATAGGCTATTTTAAAAAGATTTTCAAAAACTTTCCCCAAATGAAAAACATTTGTGTTGAGTCCACATAAGATGGAAAAACCTCCAAGACCAAAAATCAAGTCTTGGGTGAATCCAAACAAAATACTTGTCATAAAAGAAATTTTTTGAGAGGGAGAGTTCTTTAGAAGAAAATTTTTAAATAACCTCCCTCAAATCAAATAAAAGTTTGAAAAAAACCAAATAAAATTTTTTGTGTGTCACAACACCTACCCCCTTAGGAAAAATCTCGTCCCCGAGATTTCAGCTGATCCTCAAATAGATGTGGGTACTCTGCCTGAAGAAAATCCTCTCTCTCCCATGTTGCTTCATCCTCGGTGTGATTGCTCCACTGAACCTTGAAAATTTTGTTGTTTTCTGGCGGGTTCTCCTTTCAGACTCTTCCAATATCTTTACTGGCCGCTCTCTGTAGGTGAGGTCTGGTTGCACATCAATGTTTTCATGAGATACATGCTTCTCCGGGTTGCTCACACATTTCCTCAACTGTGAGACGTGGAACACGTCGTGGACGTCTGACAGTTCTTTGGGTAGGTCTAGCTGGTAGGCTACTGTGCCTCTTCGTGCAACTATACAGAAGGGTCCAATAAATCTCGGGGCTAGCTTCCCTTCAATTTTGAACCATTGCAGGCCTCGCATAGGAGACACTCGTAGGTATACATAATCACCGGGTTCAAAGCTGACCTCACGATGTTTTCGATCGTAATAGCTCTTTTGTCGGCTTTGAGCTATCTTGAGTCTGTCCCTGATCTGTTTAACTTTCTCCTCGGCTTCCTTGAGCATGTCTGGGCCGAAGATACGACTGTCACCTGTTTCTGACCAATTTAGTGGGGTACGACATCTCCGCCCGTACAATGCTTCAAAAGGTGCCATTTGTAGGCTGGCTTGGTAACTGTTGTTATAAGCAAACTCGGCATACGGCAAACTTTCTTCCCAACTGGATCCATAGGTGAGCACACAGGCTCTCAGCATGTCCTCTAGGATTTGGTTCACGCGTTCCGTTTGTCCATCAGTCTGAGGGTGGTACGCTGTACTGAATGCTAGTTGCGTGCCCAGAGCTTGTTGTAAGTGATCCCAGAATTTAGAGACAAATTGAGTGCCTCGGTCGGATATTATAGTCTTTGGGACTCCATGCAGACAAACTATACGGGAGAGATAAAGCTTAGCTAGCCTTTGAGTGGAGTAAGTCGTCTTTACGGGAATGAAATGTGCTACCTTGGTTAGCCTATCTGTGATGACCCATATGGCATCATTTCCGCGTTGTGATCGAGGTAGTCCGACGATGAAGTCCATTCCAACTTCATCCCATTTCCACTCAGGTATCCTATTTGGTTGTACCAGCCCTGCTGGCTTTTGATGCTCGGCTTTTATGCGCTGACAAGAATCGCAACAAGCAATGAATGCGGCTATATCCCTTTTCATACCGTGCCACCAAAATCTTTCCTGTATGTCTTTGTACATTTTGGTTCCTCCAGGGTGGATCGAATATGGGGCGGTGTGGCTTTCGGTTAGGATTTGTTGCTTGAGTTCCTCAATGTTTGGTACGCAAAGTCTGTCCCCGTACCATAATATTCCTTCATTGTCTGTGACGAACTCTGAAGCCTTGCCAAGGCTCATTTTCCTTTTTATACCTTTGATGCTGGGATGTCCATGCTGAGCCTTCTTAATTTGTTCCATTAGGGTGGGTTGTATCTCCATATTTGATACATTGCCCTCAGAGACCAACACCATGTTGAGTCTAGCGAACTCCTGCTGAAACTCAGGCCTCAAGTTCTGTGGACTGTCATTGGACGGGCTGGGGTTCTGACTAAGAGCATCTGCCACTACATTTGCTTTCCCTGGATGGTAGTGAATGCCGACATCATAGTCCTTGACCAATTCCAACCAGCGTCGTTGTCGTAAATTTAGCTCTGGTTGTGTGAAAATATATTTAAGGCTCTTATGGTCCGTATATATTTCACAACGATTTCCCAACAGAAAGTGCCTCCACTCTTTGAGTGCATGGATGACTGCTGCTAGCTCCAAGTCATGAGTAGGATAATTTTCCTCATGCTTCCGTAGTTGCCTGGAAGCATACGCGACAACTTTGCCGTCTTGCATCAATACGCACTCGAGGCCCTTCCGGGATGCGTCACAATACACTTCAAAACTCTTGTGTATGTCTGGCACAATCAAAACCGGTGCTGTTGTTAGTTTCTTCTTGAGCTCTTGGAAGCTTTTCTCGCACGCTTCCGTCCATACAAATTTCTTGTCTTTCTTGAGCAACTGTGTCATTGGTTTTGCCACAGTGGAGAATCCTTCAATAAATCTTCGGTAATATCCAGCCATTCCTAGGAAACTCCGTACATCAGTTATGTTGGCTGGTGGTTTCCAGTCAAATATGGCTTTGACTTTTTCTGGGTCTACGGCCACGCCTTCTTGGTGAAGGAAATATGCCCTAGAGGCAATAATAAAGTATTATATATTTCCTTGTATCATGATAAATGTTTATTATTCATGCTAGAATTGTATTAGCCGGAAACATAATACATGTGTGAATACATAGACAAACAAAGTGTCACTAGTATGCCTCTACTTGACTAGCTCGTTAATCAAAGATGGTTATGTTTCCAAGCCATAGACATGAGTTGTTATTTGATTAACGGGATCACCTCATTAGGAGAATGACGTGATTGACATGACCCATTACGTTAGCTTAGCACCCGATCGTTTAGTATGTTGCTATTGCTTTCTTCATGACTTATACATGTTCCTAAGACTATGAGATTATGCAACTCCCGTTTACCGGAGGAACACTTTGTGTGCTACCAAACGTCACAACGTAACTGGGTGATTATAAAGGTGCTCTACAGGTGTCTCCAAAGGTACTTGTTGGGTTGGCGTATTTCGAGAATAGGATTTGTCACTCCGATTGTCGGAGAGGTATCTCTGGGCCCACTCGGTAATGCACATCACTATAAGCCTTGCAAGCATTGTGACTAATAAGTTAGTTGCGGGATGATGTATTACGGAACGAGTAAAGAGACTTACCGGTAACGAGATTGAACTAGGTATCGAGATACCGACGATCGAATCTCGGGCAAGTAACATACCGATGACAAAGGGAACAACGTATGTTGTTATGCGGTCTGACCGATAAAGATCTTCGTAGAATATGTGGGAGCCAATATGGGCATCCAGGTCCTGCTATTGGTTATTGACCGGAGAGGTGTCTCGGTCATGTCTACATTGTTCTCGAACCCAAAGGGTCCGCACGCTTAAAGTTACGATGATAGTTATGTTATGAGTTTATGTGATTTGATGTACCGAAGGTTGTTCGGAGTCCCGGATGTGATCACGGACATGACGAGGAGTCTCGAAATGGTCGAGACGTAAAGATTGATATATTGGACGACTACCGGAAGTGTTTCGGAGAAGTTTCGGATTAAACCGGAGTGCCGGAGGGTTACCGGAACCCCCCGGGGAAGTATTGGGCCTTAGTGGGCCTTGAGGGGAGAAAGAGGGCAGCAGCCATGAGGTGGTGCGCCCCCTCCCAGAGGAGTCCTAGTTGGACTAGGAGAGGGGGGCGCAGCCCCCTTTCCCTCTCCCTCTCTTTCCTTCCCCCCTTCTTTTCCTAGTAGGACTAGGAAAGGGGAGTCCTACTCCTACTAGGAGGAGGACTCCCCCCATCTCCTTGGCGCGCCCCATAGGCAGCCGGCCTCCCCTTGCTCCTTTATATACGGGGGCAGGGGGGCACCTAAGAACACACTTGATATACGATATTTTAGCCGTGTGCGGTGCCCCCCTCCACCAGATTACACCTTGATAATACCGTCGCGAAGCTTAGGCGAAGCCCTGCGTCGGTGGAACATCATCATCGTCACCACGCCGTCGTGCTGACGAAACTCTCCCTCAACACTCGGCTGGATCGGAGTTCGAGGGACGTCATCGAGCTGAACGTGTGTAGAACTTCGGAGGTGCCGTACGTTCGGTACTTGATCGGTCGGATCGTGAAGACGTTCGACTACATCAACCGCGTTGTGATAACGCTTCCGCTGTCGGTCTACGAGGGTACGTGGACAACACTCTCCCCTCTCGTTGCTATGCATCACCATGATCTTGCGTGTGCGTAGGAAATTTTTGAAATTACTACGTTCCCCAACAGTGGCATCCGAGCCTGGTTTTATGCGTTGATGCTATGCACGAGTAGAACACAAGTGAGTTGTGGGCGATATAAGTCATACTGCTTACCAGCATGTCATACTTTGGTTCAGCGGTATTGTGAGATGAAGCGGCCCGGACCGACATTACGCGTACGCTTACGCGAGACTGGTTTCACCGTTCGGAGCACTCATTGCTTAAAGGTGACTGGCGGGTGTCTGTCTCTCTCACTTTAGTTGAACCGAGTGTGGCTACGCCCGGTCCTTGCGAAGGTTAAAATAGCACCAACTTGACAAACTATCGTTGTGGTTTTGATGCGTAGGTAAGAACGGTTCTTGCTAAGCCCGTAGCAGCCACGTAAAACTTGCAACAACAAAGTAGAGGACGTCTAACTTGTTTTTGCAGGGCATGTTGTGATGTGATATGGTCAAGACATGATGTGATATAATGTGTTGTATGAGATGATCATGTTTTGTAACCGAGTTATCGGCAACTGGCAGGAGCCATATGGTTGTCGCTTTATTGTATGAGATGCAATCGCCATGTAATAGTTTTACTTTATCACTAAGCGGTAGCGATAGTCGTAAAAGTAATAAGTTGGCGAGACGACAACGATGCTACGATGGAGATCAAGGTGTCGCGCCGGTGACGATGGCGATCATGACGGTGCTTCGGAGATGGAGATCACAAGCACGGTGCTTCGGAGATGGAGATCACAAGCACAAGATGATGATGGCCATATCATATCACTTATATTGATTGCATGTGATGTTAATCCTTTATGCATCTTATCTTGCTTTGATTGACGGTAGCATTATAAGATGATCTCTCACTAAAATTTCAAGATAAAAGTGTTCTCCCTGAGTATGCACCGTTGCAAAAGTTCTTCGTGCTGAGACACCACGTGTTAATCGGGTGTGATAGGCTCTACGTTCAAATACAACGGGTGCAAAACAGTTGCACACGCGGAATACTCGGGTTAAACTTGACGAGCCTAGCATATACAGATATGGCCTCGGAACACAGAGACCGAAAGGTCGAGCGTGAATCATATAGTAGATATGATCAACATAGTGATGTTCACCATTGAAACTACTCCATCTCACGTGTTAATCGGTCATGGTTTAGTTGCTTTGGATCACGTAATCACTTAGATGATTAGAGAGATGTCTATCTAAGTGGGAGTTCTTAAGTAATATGATTAATTGAACTTAAATTTATCATGAACTTAGTACCTGATAGTATCTTGCTTGTCTATGTTAATTGTAGATTATGGCCCGTGCTGTTGTTCCGTTGAATTTTAATGCGTTCCTTGAGAAAGCTAAGTTGAAAGATGATGGTAGCAATTACACGGACTGGGTCCGTAACTTGAGGATTATCCTCATTGCTGCACAGAAGAATTACGTCCTGGAAGCACCTGTAGGTGCCAGGCCTCCTGCAAGAGCTACACCAGAAGTTATGAACGTCTCGCAAAGCAAAGCTGATGACTACTCAATAGTTCAGTGTGCCATGCTTTACGGCTTAGAACCGGGACTTGAACGACGTTTTGAACGTCATGGAGCATATGAGATGTTCCAGGAGTTGAAGTTAATATTTCAAGCAAATGCCCGGATTGAGAGATATGAAGTCTCCAATAAGTTCTATAGCTGCAAGATGGAAGAGAATAGTTTTGTCAGTGAGCATATACTCAGAATGTCTGGGTATAATAATCACTTGATTCAACTGGGAGTTCAACTTCCGGATGATTGCGTCATTGACAGAATTCTTCAATCACTGCCACCAAGCTACAAGAGCTTCGTGATGAACTATAACATGCAAGGGATGGATAAGACGATTCCCGAGCTCTTCGCAATGCTAAAGGCAGCGGAGGTAGAAATCAAAAAGGAGCATCAAGTGTTGATGGTCAGTAAAACCACTAGTTTCAAGAAAAAGGGCAAAGGGAAGAAGAAAGGGAACTTCAAGAAGAATAGCAAGCAAGTTGCTGTTCAGGAGAAGAAATCCAAGTCTGGACCTAAGCCTGAAACTGAGTGCTTCTACTGTAAGCAGACTGGCCACTGGAAGCGGAACTGCCCCAAGTTTTTGGCGGATAAGAAGGATGGCAAGGTTAACAAAGGTATATGTGATATACATGTTATTGATGTGTACCTTACTAATACTCGCAGTAGCACCTGGGTATTTGATACTGGTTCTGTTGCTAATATTTGCAACTCAAAACAGGGGCTATGGATTAAGCGAAGTTTAGCTAAGGACGAGGTGACGATGCGCGTGGGAAATGGTTCCAAAGTCGATGTGATCGCCGTCGGCACGCTACCTCTACATCTACCTTCGGGATTAGTTTTAGACCTAAATAATTGTTATTTGGTGCCAGCGTTGAGCATGAACATTATATCTGGATCTTGTTTAATGCGAGACGGTTATTCATTTAAATCAGAGAATAATGGTTGTTCTATTTATATGAATAATATCTTTTATGGTCATGCACCCTTGAAGAGTGGTCTATTTTTAATGAATCTCGATAGTAGTGATACACATATTCATAATGTTGAAACCAAAAGATGCAGAGTTAATAATGACAGTGCAACTTATTTGTGGCACTGCCGTTTGGGTCATATCGGTGTAAAGCGCATGAAGAAACTCCATACTGATGGAATTTTGGAAACACTTGATTTTGAATCACTAGGTACTTGCGAACCGTGCCTTATGGGCAAGATGACAAAAACACCGTTCTCCGGAACTATGGAGAGAGCAAAAGATTTGTTGGAAATCATACATACAGATGTATGTGGTCCGATGAATATTGAAGCTCGTGGCGGATATCGTTATTTTCTCACCTTCACAGATGATTTGAGCAGATATGGGTATATCTACTTAATGAAACATAAGTCTGAAACATTTGAAAAATTCAAAGAATTTCAGAGTGAAGTTGAAAATCATCGTAACAAGAAAATAAAATTCCTACGATCTGATCGTGGAGGAGAATATTTGAGTTACGAGTTTGGTCTACATTTGAAACAATGCGGAATAGTTTCGCAACTCACGCCACCCGGAACACCACAGCGTAATGGTGTGTCTGAACGTCGTAATCGCACTTTACTAGATATGGTGCGATCTATGATGTCTCTTACTGATTTACCGCTATCGTTTTGGGGTTATGCTTTAGAGACGGCTGCATTCACTCTAAATAGGACACCATCGAAATCCGTTGAGACGACGCCTTATGAACTATGGTTTGGCAAGAAACCAAAGTTGTCGTATCTTAAAGTTTGGGGTTGCGATGCTTATGTGAAGAAACTTCAACCTGATAAGCTCGAACCTAAATCGGAGAAATGTGTCTTCATAGGATACCCAAAGGAGACCATTGGGTACACCTTCTATCACAGATCCGAAGGCAAGATATTTGTTGCTAGAAATGGATCCTTTCTAGAGAAGGAGTTTCTCTCGAAAGATGTGAGTAGGAGGAAAGTAGAACTTGATGAGGTAACCGTACCTGCTCCCTTATTGGAAAGTAGATCATCGCAGAGATCAGTTTCTGCGACACCTACACTAAGTAGTGAGGAAGTTAATGATAATGATCATGAAACTTCAGATCAAGTTATTACTGAACTTCGTAGGTCAACTAGATCAAGATCCGCACCAGAGTGGTACGGTAATCCTGTTCTGGAGGTCATGTTACTAGACCATGGCGAACCTACTAACTATGAAGAAGCGATGGTGAGCCCAGATTCCGCAAAATGGCTTGAAGCCATGAAATCCGAGATAGGGTCCATGTATGAGAACAAAGTATGGACTTTGGTTGACTTGCCCGATGGTCGGCAAGCCATTGAAAATAAATGGATCTTCAAGAAGAAGACTGACGCTGATGGTAATGTTACTATCTATAAAGCTCGACTTGTTGCGAAAGGTTTTCGACAAGTTCAAGGGATTGACTACGATGAGACCTTCTCACCCGTAGCGATGCTTAAGTCTGTCCGAATCATGTTAGCAATTGCCGCATTTTATGATTATGAAATTTGGCAAATGGATGTCAAAACTGCGTTCCTGAATGGATTTCTTGAAGAAGAGTTGTATATGATGGAACCGGAAGGTTTTGTCGACCCAAAGGGAGCTAACAAAGTGTGCAAGCTCCAGCGATCCATTTATGGACTGGTGCAAGCCTCTCGGAGTTGGAATAAACGCTTTGATAGTGTGATCAAAGCATTTGGTTTTATACAGACTTTTGGAGAAGCCTGTATTTACAAGAAAGTGAGTGGGAGCTCGATAGCATTTCTGATATTATATGTGGATGACATATTACTGATTGGAAATGATATTGAATTTCTGGATAGCATAAAGGGATACTTGAATAAAAGTTTTTCAATGAAAGACCTCGATGAAGCTGCATATATATTAGGCATTAAGATCTATAGAGATAGATCAAGACGCTTAATTGGACTTTCACAAAGCACATACCTTGACAAAGTTTTGAAGAAGTTCAAAATGGATCAAGCAAAGAAAGGGTTCTTGCCTGTACTACAAGGTGCGAGATTGAGTAAGACTCAATGCCCGACCACTGCAGAAGATAGAGAGAAGATGAAAGATGTTCCCTATGCTTCAGCCATAGGCTCTATCATGTATGCAATGCTGTGTACCAGACCTGATGTGTCCCTGGCTATAAGTTTAGCAGGGAGGTACCAAAGTAATCCAGGAGTGGATCACTGGACAGCGGTCAAGAACATCCTGAAATACCTGAAAAGGACTAAGGATATGTTTCTTGTATATGGAGGTGACAAAGAGCTCATCGTAAATGGTTACGTTGATGCAAGCTTTGACACTGATCTGGACGATTCGAAATCGCAAACCGGATACGCATTTACATTGAACGGTGGAGCTGTCAGTTGGTGCAGTTCCAAGCAAAGTGTCGTGGCGGGATCTACGTGTGAAGCGGAATACATAGCTGCTTCGGAAGCAGCGAATGAAGGAGTCTGGATGAAGGAGTTCATAACCGATCTAGGTGTCATACCTAGTACATCGGGACCAATGAAAATCTTTTGTGATAATACTGGTGCAATTGCCTTAGCAAAGGAATCCAGATTTCACAAGAGAACCAAGCACATCAGAAGACGCTTCAATTCCATCCGGGATTTAGTCCAGGTGGGAGACATAGAAATTTGCAAGATACATACGGATCTGAATGTAGCAGATCCGTTGACTAAGCCTCTTCCACGAGCAAAACATGATCAGCACCAAGACTCCATGGGTGTAAGAATCATTACTATGTAATCTAGATTATTGACTCTAGTGCAAGTGGGAGACTGAAGGAAATATGCCCTAGAGGCAATAATAAAGTATTATATATTTCCTTGTATCATGATAAATGTTTATTATTCATGCTAGAATTGTATTAGCCGGAAACATAATACATGTGTGAATACATAGACAAACAAAGTGTCACTAGTATGCCTCTACTTGACTAGCTCGTTAATCAAAGATGGTTATGTTTCCTAGCCATAGACATGAGTTGTTATTTGATTAACGGGATCACCTCATTAGGAGAATGACGTGATTGACATGACCCATTACGTTAGCTTAGCACCCGATCGTTTAGTATGTTGCTATTGCTTTCTTCATGACTTATACATGTTCCTAAGACTATGAGATTATGCAACTCCCGTTTACCGGAGGAACACTTTGTGTGCTACCAAACATCACAACGTAACTGGGTGATTATAAAGGTGCTCTACAGGTGTCTCCAAAGGTACTTGTTGGGTTGGCGTATTTCGAGAATAGGATTTGTCACTCCGATTGTCGGAGAGGTATCTCTGGGCCCACTCGGTAATGCACATCACTATAAGCCTTGCAAGCATTGTGACTAATAAGTTAGTTGCGGGATGATGTATTACGGAACGAGTAAAGAGACTTACCGGTAACGAGATTGAACTAGGTATCGAGATACCGACGATCGAATCTCGGGCAAGTAACATACCGATGACAAAGGGAACAACGTATGTTGTTATGCGGTCTGACCGATAAAGATCTTCGTAGAATATGTGGGAGCCAATATGGGCATCCAGGTCCCGCTATTGGTTATTGACCGGAGAGGTGTCTCGGTCATGTCTACATTGTTCTCGAACCCAAAGGGTCCGCACGCTTAAAGTTACGATGACAGTTATATTATGAGTTTATGTGATTTGATGTACCGAAGGTTGTTCGGAGTCCCGGATGTGATCACGGACATGACGAGGAGTCTCGAAATGGTCGAGACGTAAAGATTGATATATTGGACGACTACTGGAAGTGTTCCGGAGAAGTTTCGGATTAAACCGGAGTGTCGGAGGGTTACCGGAACCCCCCGGGGAAGTATTGGGCCTTAGTGGGCCTTGAGGGGAGAAAGAGGGCAGCAGCCATGAGGTGGTGCGACCCCTCCCAGAGGAGTCCTAGTTGGACTAGGAGAGGGGGGCGCAGCCCCCTTTCCCTCTCCCTCTCCCTCTCTTTCCTTCCCCCCTTCTTTTCCTAGTAGGACTAGGAAAGGGGAGTCCTACTCCTACTAGGAGGAGGACTCCCCCCCTCTCCTTGGCGCGCCCCATAGGCAGCCGGCCTCCCCTTGCTCCTTTATATACGGGGGCACCTAAGAACACACTTGATATACGATATTTTAGCCGTGTGCGGTGCCCCCCTCCACCAGATTACACCTTGATAATACCGTCGCGAAGCTTAGGCGAAGCCCTGTGTTGGTGGAACATCATCATCGTCACCACGCCGTCGTGCTGACGAAACTCTCCCTCAACACTCGGCTGGATCGGAGTTCGAGGGACGTCATCGAGCTGAACGTGTGTAGAACTTCGGAGGTGCCGTACGTTCGGTACTTGATCGGTCGGATCGTGAAGACGTTCGACTACATCAACCGCGTTGTGATAACGCTTCCGCTGTCGGTCTACGAGGGTACGTGGACAACACTCTCCCCTCTCGTTTCTATGCATCACCATGATCTTGCGTGTGCGTAGGAAATTTTTGAAATTACTACGTTCCCCAACAGTGGCATCCGAGCCTGGTTTTATGCGTTGATGCTATGCACGAGTAGAACACAAGTGAGTTGTGGGCGATATAAGTCATACTGCTTACCAGCATGTCATACTTTGGTTCAGCGGTATTGTGAGATGAAGCGGCCCGGACCGACATTACGCGTACGCTTACGCGAGACTGGTTTCACCGTTCGGAGCACTCGTTGCTTAAACGTGACTGGCGGGTGTCTGTCTCTCTCACTTTAGTTGAACCGAGTGTGGCTACGCCCGGTCCTTGCGAAGGTTAAAACAGCACCAACTAGACAAACTATCGTTGTGGTTTTGATGCGTAGGTAAGAACGGTTCTTGCTAAGCCCGTAGCAGCCACGTAAAACTTGCAACAACAAAGTAGAGGACGTCTAACTTGTTTTTGCAGGGCATGTTGTGATGTGATATGGTCAAGACATGATGTGATATAATGTGTTGTATGAGATGATCATGTTTTGTAACCGAGTTATCGGCAACTGGCAGGAGCCATATGGTTGTCGCTTTATTGTATGAGATGCAATCGCCATGTAATAGTTTTACTTTATCACTAAGCGGTAGCGATAGTCGTAAAAGTAATAAGTTGGCGAGACGACAACGATGCTATGATGGAGATCAAGGTGTCGCGCCGGTGACGATGGCGATCATGACGGTGCTTCGGAGATGGAGATCACAAGCACGGTGCTTCGGAGATGGAGATCACAAGCACAAGATGATGATGGCCATATCATATCACTTATATTGATTGCATGTGATGTTAATCCTTTATGCATCTTATCTTGCTTTGATTGACGGTAGCATTATAAGATGATCTCTCACTAAAATTTCAAGATAAAAGTGTTCTCCCTGAGTATGCACCGTTGCAAAAGTTCTTCGTGCTGAGACACCACGTGTTAATCGGGTGTGATAGGCTCTACGTTCAAATACAACGGGTGCAAAACAGTTGCACACGCGGAATACTCGGGTTAAACTTGATGAGCCTAGCATATACAGATATGGCCTCGGAACACAGAGACCGAAAGGTCGAGCGTGAATCATATAGTAGATATGATCAACATAGTGATGTTCACCATTGAAACTACTCCATCTCACGTGTTAATCGGTCATGGTTTAGTTGCTTTGGATCACGTAATCACTTAGATGATTAGAGAGATGTCTATCTAAGTGGGAGTTCTTAAGTAATATGATTAATTGAACTTAAATTTATCATGAACTTAGTACCTGATAGTATCTTGCTTGTCTATGTTAATTGTAGATATATGGCCCGTGCTGTTGTTCCGTTGAATTTTAATGCGTTCCTTGAGAAAGCTAAGTTGAAAGATGATGGTAGCAATTACACGGACTGGGTCCATAACTTGAGGATTATCCTCATTGCTGCACAGAAGAATTACGTCCTGGAAGCACCGCTAGGTGCCAGGCCTCCTGCAAGAGCTACACCAGAAGTTATGAACGTCTGGCAAAGCAAAGCTGATGACTACTCAATAGTTCAGTGTGCCATGCTTTACGGCTTAGAACCGGGACTTCAACGATGTTTTGAACGTCATGGAGCATATGAGATGTTCCAGGAGTTGAAGTTAATATTTCAAGCAAATGCCCGGATTGAGAGATATGAAGTCTCCAATAAGTTCTATAGCTGCAAGATGGAAGAGAATAGTTCTGTCAGTGAGCATATACTCAGAATGTCTGGGTATAATAATCACTTGATTCAACTGGGAGTTCAACTTCCGGATGATTGCGTCATTGACAGAATTCTTCAATCACTGCCACCAAGCTACAAGAGCTTCGTGATGAACTATAACATGCAAGGGATGGATAAGACGATTCCCGAGCTCTTCGCAATGCTAAAGGCAGCGGAGGTAGAAATCAAAAAGGAGCATCAAGTGTTGATGGTCAGTAAAACCACTAGTTTCAAGAAAAAGGGCAAAGGGAAGAAGAAAGGGAACTTCAAGAAGAATACCAAGCAAGTTGCTGTTTAGGAGAAGAAATCCAAGTCTGGACCTAAGCCTGAAACTAAGTGCTTCTACTGTAAGCAGACTGGCCACTGGAAGCGGAACTGCCCCAAGTTTTTGGCGGATAAGAAGGATGGCAAGGTTAACAAAGGTATATGTGATATACATGTTATTGATGTGTACCTTACTAATACTCGCAGTAGCACCTGGGTATTTGATACTGGTTCTGTTGCTAATATTTGCAACTCAAAACAGGGGCTACGGATTAAGCGAAGTTTAGCTAAGGACGAGGTGACGATGCGCGTGGGAAATGGTTCCAAAGTCGATGTGATTGCCGTCGGCACGCTACCTCTACATCTACCTTCGGGATTAGTTTTAGACCTAAATAATTGTTATTTGGTGCCAGCGTTGAGCATGAACATTATATCTGGATGTTGTTTAATGCGAGACGGTTATTCATTTAAATCAGAGAATAATGGTTGTTCTATTTATATGAATAATATCTTTTATGGTCATGCACCCTTGAAGAGTGGTCTATTTTTAATGAATCTCGATAGTAGTGATACACATATTCATAATGTTGAAACCAAAAGATGCAGAGTTAATAATGACAGTGCAACTTATTTGTGGCACTGCCGTTTGGGTCATATCGGTGTAAAGCGCATGAAGAAACTCCATACTGATGGAATTTTGGAAACACTTGATTTTGAATCACTTGGTACTTGCGAACCGTGCCTTATGGGCAAGATGACAAAAACACCGTTCTCCGGAACTATGGAGAGAGCAAAAGATTTGTTGGAAATCATACATACAGATGTATGTGGTCCGATGAATATTGAAGCTCGTGGCGGATATCGTTATTTTCTCACCTTCACAGATGATTTGAGCAGATATGGGTATATCTACTTAATGAAACATAAGTCTGAAACATTTGAAAAATTCAAAGAATTTCAGAGTGAAGTTGAAAATCATCGTAACAAGAAAATAAAATTCCTACGATCTGATCGTGGAGGAGAATATTTGAGTTACGAGTTTGGTCTACATTTGAAACAATGCGGAATAGTTTCGCAACTCACGCCACCCGGAACACCACCGCGTAATGGTGTGTCTGAACGTCGTAATTGCACTTTACTAGATATGGTGCGATCTATGATGTCTCTTACTGATTTACCGCTATCGTTTTGGGGTTATGCTTTAGAGACGGCTGCATTCACTCTAAATAGGACACCATCGAAATCCGTTGAGACGACGCCTTATGAACTATGGTTTGGCAAGAAACCAAAGTTGTCGTATCTTAAAGTTTGGGGTTGCGATGCTTATGTGAAGAAACTTCAACCTGATAAGCTCGAACCTAAATCGGAGAAATGTGTCTTCATAGGATACCCAAAGGAGACCATTGGGTACACCTTCTATCACAGATCCGAAGGCAAGATATTTGTTGCTAGAAATGGATCCTTTCTAGAGAAGGAGTTTCTCTCGAAAGATGTGAGTGGGAGGAAAGTATAACTTGATGAGGTAACCGTACCTGCTCCCTTATTGGAAAGTAGATCATCGCAGAGATCAGTTTCTGCGACACCTACACCAAGTAGTGAGGAAGTTAATGATAATGATCATGAAACTTCAGATCAAGTTATTACTGAACTTCGTAGGTCAACTAGATCAAGATCCGCACCAGAGTGGTACGGTAATCCTGTTCTGGAGGTCATGTTACTAGACCATGGCGAACCTACGAACTATGAAGAAGCGATGGTGAGCCCAGATTCCGCAAAATGGCTTGAAGCCATGAAATCCGAGATAGGGTCCATGTATGAGAACAAAGTATGGACTTTGGTTGACTTGCCCGATGGTCGGCAAGCCATTGAAAATAAATGGATCTTCAAGAAGAAGACTGACGCTGATGGTAATGTTACTATCTATAAAGCTCGACTTGTTGCAAAAGGTTTTCGACAAGTTCAAGGGATTGACTACGATGAGACCTTCTCACCCGTAGCGATGCTTAAGTCTGTCCGAATCATGTTAGCAATTGCCGCATTTTATGATTATGAAATTTGGCAAATGGATGTCAAATCTGCGTTCCTGAATGGATTTCTGGAAGAAGAGTTGTATATGATGCAACCGGAAGGTTTTGTCGACCCAAAGGGAGCTAACAAAGTGTGCAAGCTCCAGCGATCCATTTATGGACTGGTGCAAGCCTCTCGGAGTTGGAATAAACGCTTTGATAGTGTGATCAAAGCATTTGGTTTTATACAGACTTTTGGAGAAGCCTGTATTTACAAGAAAGTGAGTGGGAGCTCGATAGCATTTCTGATATTATATGTGGATGACATATTACTGATTGGAAATGATATTGAATTTCTGGATAGCATAAAGGGATACTTGAATAAAAGTTTTTCAATGAAAGACCTCGGTGAAGCTGCATATATATTAGGCATTAAGATCTATAGAGATAGATCAAGACACTTAATTGGACTTTCACAAAGCACATACCTTGACAAAGTTTTGAAGAAGTTCAAAATGGATCAAGCAAAGAAAGGGTTCTTGCCTGTACTACAAGGTGTGAGATTGAGTAAGACTCAATGCCCGACCACTGCAGAAGATAGAGAGAAGATGAAAGATGTTCCCTATGCTTCAGCCATAGGCTCTATCATGTATGCAATGCTGTGTACCAGACCTGATGTGTCCCTGGCTATAAGTTTAGCAGGGAGGTACCAAAGTAATCCAGGAGTGATCACTGGACAGCGGTCAAGAATATCCTGAAATACCTGAAAAGGACTAAGGATATGTTTCTCGTATATGGAGGTGACAAAGAGCTCATCGTAAATGGTTACGTTGATGCAAGCTTTGACACTGATCCGGACGATTCGAAATCGCAAACCGGATACGCATTTACATTGAACGGTGGAGCTGTCAGTTGGTGCAGTTCCAAGCAAAGTGTCGTGGCGGGATCTACGTGTGAAGCGGAATACATAGCTGCTTCGGAAGCAGCGAATGAAGGAGTCTGGATGAAGGAGTTCATAACCGATCTAGGTGTCATACCTAGTACATCGGGACCAATGAAAATCTTTTGTGATAATACTGGTGCAATTGCCTTAGCAAAGGAATCGAGATTTCACAAGAGAACCAAGCACATCAGAAGACGCTTCAATTCCATCCGGGATTTAGTCCAGGTGGGAGACATAGAAATTTGCAAGATACATACGGATCTGAATGTAGCAGATCCGTTGACTAAGCCTCTTCCACGAGCAAAACATGATCAGCACCAAGACTCCATGGGTGTAAGAATCATTACTATGTAATCTAGATTATTGACTCTAGTGCAAGTGGGAGACTAAAGGAAATATGCCCTAGAGGCAATAATAAAGTATTATATATTTCCTTGTATCATGATAAATGTTTATTATTCATGCTAGAATTGTATTAGCCGGAAACATAATACATGTGTGAATACATAGACAAACAAAGTGTCACTAGTATGCCTCTACTTGACTAGCTCGTTAATCAAAGATGGTTATGTTTCCTAGCCATAGACATGAGTCGTTATTTGATTAACGGGATCACCTCATTAGGAGAATGACGTGATTGACATGACCCATTACGTTAGCTTAGCACCCGATCGTTTAGTATGTTGCTATTGCTTTCTTCATGACTTATACATGTTCCTAAGACTATGAGATTATGCAACTCCCGTTTACCGGAGGAACACTTTGTGTGCTACCAAACGTCACAACGTAACTGGGTGATTATAAAGGTGCTCTATAGGTGTCTCCAAAGGTACTTGTTGGGTTGGCGTATTTCGAGAATAGGATTTGTCACTCCGATTGTCGGAGAGGTATCTCTGGGCCCACTCGGTAATGCACATCACTATAAGCCTTGCAAGCATTGTGACTAATAAGTTAGTTGCGGGATGATGTATTACGGAACGAGTAAAGAGACTTACCGGTAACGAGATTGAACTAGGTATCGAGATACCGACGATCGAATCTCGGGCAAGTAACATACCGATGACAAAGGGAACAACGTATGTTGTTATGCGGTCTGACCGATAAAGATCTTCGTAGAATATGTGGGAGCCAATATGGGCATCCAGGTCCCGCTATTGGTTATTGACCGGAGAGGTGTCTCGGTCATGTCTACATTGTTCTCGAACCCAAAGGGTCCGCACGCTTAAAGTTACGATGACAGTTATATTATGAGTTTATGTGATTTGATGTACCGAAGGTTGTTCGGAGTCCCGGATGTGATCACGGACATGACGAGGAGTCTCGAAATGGTCGAGACGTAAAGATTGATATATTGGACGACTACCGGAAGTGTTCCGGAGAAGTTTCGGATTAAACCGGAGTGTCGGAGGGTTACCGGAACCCCCCGGGGAAGTATTGGGCCTTAGTGGGCCTTGAGGGGAGAAAGAGGGCAGCAGCCATGAGGTGGTGCGCCCCCTCCCAGAGGAGTCCTAGTTGGACTAGGAGAGGGGGGCGCAGCCCCCTTTCCCTCTCCCTCTCCCTCTCTTTCCTTCCCCCCTTCTTTTCCTAGTAGGACTAGGAAAGGGGAGTCCTACTCCTACTAGGAGGAGGACTCCCCCCCTCTCCTTGGCGCGCCCCATAGGCAGCCGGCCTCCCCTTGTTCCTTTATATACGGGGGCACCTAAGAACACACTTGATATATGATATTTTAGCCGTGTGCGGTGCCCCCCTCCACCAGATTACACCTCGATAATACCGTCGCGAAGCTTAGGCGAAGCCCTGTGTCGGTGGAACATCATCATCGTCACCACGCCGTCGTGCTGACGAAACTCTCCCTCAACACTCGGCTGGATCGGAGTTCGAGGGACGTCATCGAGCTGAACGTGTGTAGAACTTCGGAGGTGCCGTACGTTCGGTACTTGATCGGTCGGATCGTGAAGACGTTCGACTACATCAACCGCGTTGTGATAACGCTTCCGCTGTCGGTCTACGAGGGTACGTGGACAACACTCTCCCCTCTCGTTGCTATGCATCACCATGATCTTGCATGTGCGTAGGAAATTTTTGAAATTACTACGTTCCCCAACACTTGGGTCAATATATGGCCTAGAAAACCAACTTGTCTTAGCCAAAATTCACACTTGCTAAATTTGGCGTATAATTGATGTTTCCTTAATTCTCCCAATACAATTCTGAGATGTTCAGCATGTTCTTCTGGTGTCCTTGAGTATACCAGAATATCATCAATGAACACCACAACAAATTTGTCCATAAATTTCATAAACACTTTGTTCATGAGGTGGACGAAATATGCGGGGGCGTTCGTCAGTCCAAACGGCATTACTGTGAACTCATACAATCCGTATCGGGAGGTGAATGCTGTCTTAGGGATATCTTCTGTTCGTACTTTTAATTGATGATATCCCGATCTTAAATCAATCTTTGAGAACACCTTGGCTTGTGCGAGCTGGTCAAATAGGTCATTTATCCGTGGCATCGGATATTTGTTTTTGATGGTGACCATATTGAGAGCTCGATAGTCTATACATAATCTCAGTGTCCCATCCTTTTTCTTGGCGAATAATACTAGTGAACCCGAAGGTGAGGAGCTGGCTCGAATAAATCCTTTGTCCAGTAATTCCTTTATTTGCTTCTTCAATTCTACCAACTCGGATGGTGCCATTCTATAAGGTTTCTTGTAGATGGGGGTGGTGCCAGGTGCTAGTTCAATGCTGAATTCTATCTCTCGGTCTGGTGGCATGCCTGGTAGTTCTTCAGGAAATACGTCGGGAAACTCGCACACCACTGGACCTTTTCTTAGTTCTGAAATGTCCACTTTCTTCAGCTTTGGTTGCCGTGACCGTGGTCTCCCTTGAGCCGTAACCTTTATTGTCTTGCCGTGATGATGAGTGAGAATCACAGTCCGATTGAAACAGTCAATAAATCCCTTGTTGGTGGTCAACCAGTCCATCCCTAGGATAACATCCAGTCCTTTATTTTCCAACACGATGAGATTAGCCTGAAACTTTAGTCCTTCGAATTCAATAATCACTCCTTGGCAGTAACTCTGAGTGATCTGCTTATTCCCGGGGGACTTGATGATCATAGATTTTTCCAAAGGAAGTATCGGAAAACCATGTTGCAAAAAAAAAACTCTTCGAAATGAACGAGTGAGAAGCTCCAGAATCAAACAAAACCGTGGCAGGTATTGTGTTGACAGGGAACGTACCGAGTATGATGTCTGGGGCATTCTGTGCTTCTTCCTTGGTTACATGGTTCAGGTGACCCTTCCTGTGATTGTTGTTGGGATTGAAATTGTTACGCTTGGGGGCTGGATTGTTCCCACCGTTGTTCGGCTTGGAGGCCGAGTTCCTTGGTTTTGGGCATTGTTTGGCATAGTGCCCTTCCTCTCCACAAGCATAGCAAGTGACCCCTGGACGGTATGTAAAGTCCTTGTCCCTGGAATGAAACTGTCTGGTTGGCCTAAGAGCAGTAGTCGTGGATTTTCTCACTTCATTCCTCTGAACATCAGTCTTGCTTCGGTTGTTGCGAGCAAAAGTCGTCTTGTCCCTCTTTCGCTTACGAATATCCTCCAGACTGCGGCGCTCATTCTCCAAAGTAATGGCCTTGTCAACCAGAGTTTTGAAATCTGGGAAAGTGTGTACGACCAGTTGACATTTTAATGCTAGCGCCAGGCCGTCCAAGAATTTTTCCATCCTTTTGTTCTCAGTCATATGCTCATCGTAGGCATAACGAGATAGCTGGGTAAACTGACTGTTGTATTCCGTCACTGTCATGCCTCTCTACTTGAGGTCATCAAATTCTCTTTTCTTGATTTTTATGATGCTCCTGGGAATGTGTGCCCCACGAAAACCTTCCTTAAACTCCTCCCAGGTGATGTTATGTTCACTGGGATGCATGTGTAGGAAGTTCTCCCACCATGCTGCAGCTGCTCCAGTGAGGTAGTGAGGTGCATAAAGCACCTTCTCATGATCAGAACATTGAGCAATAATCAACTTTCTTTCGATGTCTCGAAGCCAATCATCGGCTTCAAGCGGCCTATCAGTGTGATCAAACGTTGGAGGGCGTGTCTTCCTGCAGTTCAGACAACTTGGAGTGTGGTTGGTATGGCTCACGGTGATTTCCCATATTGATGACGTGATTCATCATATCTTGGTGTTGCTGTTGGCTTTGTTCGAAAAGGCGGCATACTTGAGATAAGGCTGCCTCGCTGTCCTGTTGACTAGACTGTCCCTGAGTGAAGTTGTTGCTTGTCTGTGTTCCATAAACTTCTTCTGGTGGATTTGGCATGGAACGAGTCCACGGACGAGACATTTTCCACTCTGGGGTATTATTTTGCAAAATTTATGAGAAGAACTGTGTGGCACAAGGAAAATTTTGCAGAGACGAAAACTTTAAAAGACCTCAAGATTTTTCAAGAACATAATTCATTGTGCACGGAGAAGGACTGCTCAATACATATCTTACACGCGATACGCAAACATACGATACATCACACATGATGTGCGTACACACTCCTGACATGTTATTAAGGCTAGCACACTCCTCCGAGATCCTACATGATGCGCACACAATTACTACAAACTTATGTACATATAAAACATATCATACATGCAGACACATCGCGCGGCGACTAGGCGCACTCAGTCGGAGATGGTGAAGATGTCCTTCCCCTTGCCGAGGGTAAGACCCAGCAGTGCAGGAGACTCAACCTCCACCTCCACCCTAATAGGCTCCAGGCGCGTAGCACTGCGCTGAGGAGATGGCGCTGGTGCGACAGGCGGTAGTGTGGGTGCGGCAGGTGGTGCAGCTCTGACTGGAGTAGGAGCAATGACCTGGTCGAACTCCTCAGTGGTAGGCAGACGGCGAGCAGTGGCCAAAATGGCAGGTGAATAGGACGCTGAGGACAAGACGAACGTCAGTGGCGGTGCCATGTGGAGAAGCTCCCTCCTGTTGGCAGAACAGCCCCGAACTAAGTCCATGCGGGCAGCCACAAGATCGTCCACGAGGTTGTCGAAAGCTTCCTCCAGAGCTTTGAGATACTCAACAAGCATCTCGATAGCTTCATCACGCTCTCCCCTATGGCAGGCGAATGCATAGTGACAAGTATATGGCACATGGCATGGGAGGTAGTGGTAGCGACGAGTCTTCATCGAAGGAAGAACATCCCGAAGGCGAGCTATCGCCTCACGGGCGGCCATCTGCATGGCATGCCTCTCTGTAGGCATGGCCCTTCCCACAAAACAGAAGTGGCAAGACGCATAACGTCCTCCCTTGAATTGCACCACGGCCTGGTGCATAGACACGTCGTCGCTGAGCTTGTGCTGGTAAAGCGTGAACTTCGGACGAGTCGCTGGCCCGATCGTGAGCTTGGTGATGGAGACGAGGAGTTTGAAAAACCCCTCGGGCACATTAGGGAACACCCGAGTCTCGCAGTCACTGCCAGCCATCTACACAAGTAGGCAAAAATTCTGAGTAGTCAAATCATAAATTTATGATGACCAACAGAAAATAGCTACATTTGCAAAATGCTGAAAAAGCACTAAAGATGCTAATAACCAATTAGCGATCGCACCTATTGGCTTCCAACAGTCAGCCTGGCTCTGATACCAAGCTTGTCACGACCGGTTTTCCAATAAAAATATTTATTGAGAAACCGATCCCTTTTACGGACCAGTAGAGAAGAATCCTCCTCACTGGTAGACAATTTCTTGATCACAGAAGAAAAACCAGGAGTACTAAATATAATACAAGGTTGAGCGAAGACTGCTCAACAATTTATTACAAGCATGCCGACAATACATAAAGGCGGATAGGGTGACATAACTACTGACTCACAATAAAAGCGGCGGTGGATATGTCACAGTGGAGTGGGTGACATGACTCCTGAATCTAACAGCTCTTCGAGCGTCGGAGTGAGGCTCGATGATTCTTATTGTGGGTGGCGGAAGCGTATATAATACAAGTGACCAAAATCCAGGATCGCACGGGACTGGCTGGGATTCCTCTAGGCGTCGGACTCACTATCAAACTCTTCATCCATGAGATCGCCTTCGTCAACATCTGGCCAAATCAACAAGCCAGGTGAGTACTATGAAAGTACTCGCAAGACAGTTCAGACATAAGATATAACAAATGTAAACATGATGCATATGAACGGATTAATAGAGTGCACTCAGACAATGAGATAGCAATGCATGGGAAATAAAAGGGAAGTCGGGCGGTAGTCCTCCCGAAATCCCAATGTAATACTGAAGGCCAACCGAGTGTCTGAATGACTCCTCGAAAGGATACAAATGAAATAACAATGCCGCAGTCGGGCGTCAAGGCGACACCTCATAAAGGGCTTATAATGAAAAATAAATAACAGTGCATGCCACAGTCGGACGTCTGAGCGACATCACGTAAAGGGCTTATATCAAAAGTAAATAACGAGCGTGCCACAGTCGGACGTCTGAGCGACATCACATAAAGGGCTTATATCAAAAGTAAATAACGAGCAGGCCATAGTCGGACGTCTGAGCGACATCACATAAAGGGCTTATATCAAAAGTAAACAACGAGAGTGCCACAGTCGGACGGCTCAGCGACATCACATAAAGGGCTTATATTTCATAACTTAATATTTCAGTAGCTCATGAATTTAAATCATTTCAAGGGAATATTCAGGTACGAGATAAATAAAAGGTTAGTCCATCCACAGGAATAACAATTCAACCGGGTTTACCACTCAAGCTTGCTCACCGAGGATTTACCACGGAGACTGACATAGGCACTGACATGGATATGGACATACGGGCCATGGTCCTTGACCATGGACACGATGATTCGGAAGGATTTGACTCTGCAGAGTTTGTACTATATAACCACAACCAACGGATTTCAGTAGTCACAAGGGACTAGTTCCGTTTACGGTGTTTTAGGAGAAACACATCTAACCAGTACACACCCATTCAACATTCCGATGCCAGGAATCACCCTCGGCAACGTTCAAGAAAAACTTTGAGACGGGGAGGCTACAACCTCGCGTAGTATGGGATCAAATTTATACCGCGCGCTCTAAGGGGTGCCCCCCTCTCGGTCCCAACCGGAAACACCCATGCCCCCTGACCGGATGACTGGCTTTAATCCAGGGCCACGGAACCCTCATCCCGGCCCCTCTATTTGGTGTGTACAAGGAAAGAGGTTAACAACTTACTAAACCGTATTCTTTACAGAAAACATGTGGCAGCACGAAAGGGGGAGGACGGTAACGTGGCTCAGTCCACGTTAATCGTCGGAGTTTATCGGATGACGCAAGACTGGCATGCCACAACAATACCGTCTTACTACCTTTCATGTCACCACATGATCAGGTCATCTCTCATCAAAGATCACAGTAACTTCGAAACACACGGTTGGTTGCCTTGCATTGCAACGTAATACTCACCGATGCTCGTAAGCCATGCACAAACCATTCAAGCAAACATGCAAAACACCTATCATATCAAAGCTTCAAACATGCTTGCCTGGTACGGAGAAGTCGGAGTCTAGCTCGGCAAAGTTCGCGGCTCCGTCACCTCCTCCGGAACCTACAGTATAACGAAACCGTACACCAACGTGAAAATCGTCGTGTGCATAAAAAATGTTCCACATTTTTTCCAAATAAATACTATAAAAAACTAGACAAAAATACAAGACTGACTGAAAAAGAATCAATCAAAAATCATCTTTTATTAAAAAGATATAAGGGTTTTAGTCTAGGGACTGATCTGTGATGAAACAGAAAAGATCCAGGGACTTGTTTGAGAAAACAGAAAACGGTTCGGTATGAAATGCGCCAGCCCAAGGAGAAAACATATTTTGCCCGAAGGCGCTTTCACAAAACGGTTCGAGGGAGAAAGGAGAGAGGCTGACGGGGGGTCCCACCCGTCAGGTTCAAAACTCCCAACGGAGCTCGACGGCGCCCGAAGGCTGCGGTGGTCCCCGGCGTTGAACCACGGCGAGGCAGAGAGATCGGAGGGTACCAATAGGTTCAGGGTGTTCTTCCGCGTCGGTGGGTGGTGGACTTGGCCGTCGGAGAGCACCACGTCGACGGCGACACTATCTCCGGCGGACGGTGGTTCGGGCGATGTTGGAATGCTCCGGTGGGTGCCGCAAGCTTCAAATTGAAGCGCGGGTCAGAAGAGTGGAAGCATTAGGAGACTACTGGCGAGAGCTGAGGGGTGGGGGTGCACGCATGGGAGTGAATCGCGCTGGATCCCGAAGCGGGTCGCGGCGGCCGGAGTTGGGGAAGAAGACTCCCTCGGGGCTCTTCCAGTGGCTTGGCGTGGTACTGGTGGTGTGTAGAGGTGGTGCGGGTTCGAGTTCGAGCCCGGAGCCTCCTTTTATAGGCGATCCGAGGGGGTGGCCGTGAACGGGATAGCTCCGGCGAGCAATTACGGCGAGGTAGAGGTTGGGCAGGGGATTTAGGAGGCTAGGCACCATCAGGGAGGATCACTGGCGCCGTTTTTCTGCTCAAACCTCGGTCGGGCTTGCGTAATGCACTGGCCCTCGACAGAACGGACGTACGGGCACGGCGGCGGCAGGGAGCGCGCTCCACGCCTACCAGTTCATGACGACGGACTACAGCGTGCACGGGTGAGTGGATGGCCACGCGGTGGCCTCTGGTGGCTTGGGCGGCGCTGGACGGCGCCGTCCAACGCTGCGCCTCACTGGCGGCCGCAAAGGGCGCTGCTGCCGTCGCTCACGGGGTGGCGCACCTCCTCCTGCTCGTCGCCGACGCCCGCAAACCTCCAGGCGATCGTGCGGCGCAGGGATAAGAAGGAAGCACAGGGCGCATGGCGCCACCGCGGCTACTGGCGAGATCGAGAACGGGTTCTGAAGAAAACGATAGTGGCTCACTAAAACTGTATCTTTGAACTTCTGAACTTGACAGTAACAGTGCCCTTCAGGTGTTCGACGAAATGATTTGGCATGAAGAAAAAAATTTCTGGAGCTGGGACTTGGTGAGGTGACCTCTCAATGCATCCAGAGGCTGCCTGAATTTTCTCAGATTTTTAGGAGGAGAAAACAAATGAATTTCATCAAATTTGGCAAATATGGTCCAAACTTGCAGCAAACACAATTTGAAATTTTTGAACTGGAGACCAGTGGATCATCATGGATCTTGGTTGAGGGCTCTAAGGACTAGCGAAGGAAAATGGTTTGGAGGAAAAACTCAAAGGAGAAAAGGTAGTTCCTTTGCAAATCTCCAAGAGCCAAAGTAGAAGGCAGAAAATATTTTTGATAAGAAATAAATGGAAGGAAAAACATGGGGAGGTTCAACTTGCTGGATTTGAAGTATATCTTGACACAAAGATGGGAGATGGCTTTTGGGAGGGGATTTCCACTCATGTCATGGCAAGATGAGTTTTTGAAAGGGAAAAGGATCACTCCAAATGCCATAGGCTATTTTAAAAAGATTTTCAAAAACTTTCCCCAAATGAAAAACATTTGTGTTGAGTCCACATAAGATGGAAAAACCTCCAAGACCAAAAGTCAAGTCTTGGGTGAATCCAAACAAAATACTTGTCATAAAAGAAATTTTTTGAGAGGGAGAGTTCTTTAGAAGAAAATTTTTAAATAACCTCCCTCAATTCAAATAGAAGTTTGAAAAAAACCAAATAAAATTTTTTGGGTGTCACATTACGCTGTGGTGTTCCAGGTGGCGTGAGTTGCAAAACTAATCCGCACTATTTCAAATGAAGACCAAACTCATAACTCAAATATTCACCTCCACGATCAGATTGTTTAGAAACTTTATTTTCGTGTTATGATGATTTTCCACTTCACTCTGAAATACTTTGAACTTTTCAAATGTTTCAGACTTATGTTTCATTAAGTAGATATACCCATATATGCTCAAATCATATGTGAAGGTAAGAAAATAACGATACCCACCGCGAGCCCCAACACTCGTCAGACCGCATACATCAGTATGTATTATTTCCAACAAGTCAGTTGCTCGCTCCATTGTTCCTGAGAACGGAATCTTAGTCATCTTGCCCATCAGGCATGATTCACAAGCATCAAGTGATTCATAATCAATTGATTCCAACAGCCCATCAGCATGGAGTTTCTTCATGCGCTTTACACCAATATGACCTAAATGACAGTGCCACAAATAAGTTGCACTATCATTATTAACCTTGCATCTTTTGGTTTCAATATTATGAATATGTGTATCACTACAATCGAGATTCAACAAAAATAGACCACTCTTCAAGGGTGCATTACCATAAAAGATATTACTCACATAAATAGAACAACCATTATTCTCTAATTTAAACGAATAACCGTCTCGCATCAAACAAGATCCAGATATAATGTTCATGCTTAACGCAGGCACCAAATAACAATTATTCAGGTCTAAAACTAATCCCGAAGGTAGATGTAGAAGTAGCATGCTGACGGTGATCACATCAATTTTGGAACCATTTCCCACGCGTATCGTCACATCGTCCTTAGCCAATCTCCGTTTAATCCGTAGCCCCTGTTTTGAGTTGCAAATATGAGCAACAGAACCAGTATCAAATACCCAGACGCTACTACGAGCATTAGTAAGGTACACATCAATAACATGTATATCAAATATATCTTTCACTTTGCCATCCTTCTTATCCGCCAAATACTTGGGGCAGTTCCGCTTCTAGTGACCCGTCCCTTTGGAGTAGAAGCACTCAGTCTTAGGCTTAGGTCCAGACTTGGGCTTCTTCACTTGAGCAGTAACTTGCTTGCCGTTCTTCTTGAAGTTCCCCTTCTTCCCTTTGCCCTTTTTCTTGAAACTAGTGGTCTTGTTAACCATCAACACTTGATGCTCCTTCTTGATTTCTACCTCCGCAGCCTTTACCATCGTGAAGAGCTCGAGAATTGTCTTATCCATCCCTTGCATATTATAGTTGATCACAAAGCTTTTGTAGCTTGGTGCCAGTGATTGAAGAACTCTGTCAATGACACTATCAACAAGAAGATTAACTCCCAGTTGAGTCAAGTGATTGTGGTACCCAGACATTCTGAGTATATGTTCACTGACAGAACTATTCTCCTCCATCTTGCAGTTGTAGAACTTATTGGAGACTCCATATCTCTCAATCCGGGCATTTGCTTGAAATATTAACTTCAACTCCTGGAACATCTCATATTCTCCATGACGTTCAAAACATTGTTCAAGTCCCGGTTCTAAGTCGTAAAGCATGGCACACTGAACTATCGAGTAGTCATCAGCTTTGCTCTGCCAGACGTTCATAGCGTCCGGAGTTGCTCCTGCAGTGGATCTTGCACCTAGCGGTACTTCCAGGACGTAATTCTTCTGTGCAGCAATGAGGATAATCCTCAAGTTAGGGACCCAGTCCGTGTAGTTGCTACCATCATCTTTCAACTTAGCTTTCTCTAGGAACGCATTAAAATTCAAAGGAACGGTAGCACGGGCCATTGATCTACAACAACATAGACATGCAAAATACTATAAGGTACTAAGTTCATGATAAATTAAAGTTCAATTAATCATATTACTAAAGAACTCCCACTTAGATAGACATCCCTCTAGTCATCTAAATGATCACGTGATCCATATCAACTAAACCATGTCCGATCATCACGTGAGATGGAGTAGTTTTCAATGGTGAACATCACTATGTTGATCATCTCTACTATATGATTCACGTTCGACCTTTCGGTCTCAGTGTTCCGAGGCCATATTTGCATATGCTAGGCTCGTCAAATATAACCCAAGTATTCTGCGTGTGCAAAACTGGCTTGCACCCGTTGTATGTGAACTTAGAGCTTATCACACCCGATCATCACGTGGTGTCTCGGCACGATGAAATGTAGCAATGGTGCATACTCAGGGAGAACACTTATACCTTGAAATTTAGTGAGAGATCATCTTATAATGCTACCGCTGTACTAAGCAAAATAAGATGCATTAAGGATAAACATCACATGCAATCAAATAAGTGATATGATATGACCATCATCATCTTGTGCCTTTGATCTCCATCTCCAAAGCACCGTCATGATCACCATCGTCACCGTCTTGATACCTTGATCTCCATCGTGGCATCGTTATCGTCTCGCCAACTATTGCTTCTACGACTATCGCTACCGCTTAGTGATAAAGTAAAGCAATTACATGGCGATAGCATTTCATACAATAAAGAGACAACCATAAGGCTCCTACCAGTTGTCGATAACTTTTACAAAACATGATCATCTCATACAACAATTTATATCTCATCACGTCTTGACCATATCAGGTCACAGCAAGCCCTGCAAAAACAAGTTAGACGTCCTCTACTTTGTTGTTGCAACTTTTACGTGGCTGCTACGGGCTTCTAGCAAGAACCATTCTTACCTACGCATCAAAACCAGAACGATTTCCATCAAGTGTGATGTTTTAACCTTCAACAAGGAACAGGCGTAGTCAAACTCGATTCAACTAAAGTTGGAGAAACAGACACCCGCTAGCCACCTGTGTGCGAAGCACGTCGGTAGAACCAGTCTCATGAACGCGGTCATGTAATGTCGGTCCGGGCCGCTTCATCCAACAATACCGCTGAATCAAAGTACGACGTTACTGGTAAGCAGTATGACTATTATCGCCCACAACTCATTGTGCTCTACTCGTGCATATAACATCTACGCATAGACCTGGCTTGGATGCCACTATTGGGAAACGTAGTATTTCAAAATTTTCCTATGATCACGCAAGATCTATCTAGGAGAAGCATAGCAACGAGCGGGGAGAGTGTGTGCACATACCCTCGTAGACAGAAGGCGGAAGCATTTAATAACGCGGTTGATGTAGTCGAACGTCTTCGCGATCCAACCGATCCAAGCACCGAACGTACGGCACCTCCGCTTTCAGCACACGTTCAGCTCGATGACGTCCCTCGGTCTCTTGATCCAGTTGAGGAGGGAGAGTTCCGTCAGCACGATCGTGTGGCGACGGTGATGATGATGCTACGGCGCAGGGCTTCACCTAAGCACTACAACGATATGACCGAGGTGTGTAACTGTGGAGGGGGACACCGCACATGGCTAAGAGAAGGCTTGGTGTGTCTTTGGGGTGCCCCCTCCCATGTATATAAAGGGGGAGGAGAGGTGGCCAGCCCAATGGGAGGGCGCGCCAAGGGGGGAGTCCTACTTGGACTCCCGGTCCAAGTAGGATTCGGCCCCCTCCTTTCCTTTGCGGAGAAGGGGGGAAGGGGAAAGAGGTAGAGGAGAAGAAGGAAAGGGGGGCCGCCCCCCCCCCAACCCTAGTCCAATTCGGTATGGGCTTGGGGGAGCGCGCCTCCACCTGGCCGCCGCTTCCTCTCTCCACTTGGGCCCATGAAGGCCCATTAACTCCCCGAGAGGGGTTCCGGTAACCCCCGATACTCCGAAAAATGTCCGAACCTTTCCGAAACCATTCCGGTGTCCAAACATAACCTTCCAATATATCAGTCATTACATCTGGACCATTTCGAGACTTCTCGTCATGTCCGTGATCTCATCCGGGACTCCGAACAAACTTTGGTTCATCAAATCACATAACTCATAATACAAATCGTCATCGAACGTTAAGCGTGCAGACCCTAAGGGTTCGAGAACTATGTAGACATGACCAAGACACAACTTTGGTCAATAACCAATAGCGGAACCTGGATGCTCATATTGGCTCCTACATATTCTACGAAGATCTTTATCGGTCAAATTGTATAACAACATACATTGTTCCCTTTGTCATCGGTATGTTACTTGCCCGAGATTCGATCATCGGTATCATCATACCTAGTTCAATCTCATTACCGGCAAGTCTCTTTACTTGTTCCGTAATGCATCATCCCGCAACTAACTCATTAGTCACATTGCTTGTAAGGCTTATAGTGATGAGCACTACCGAGAGAGCCCAGAGATACCTCTCCGATACTCGGAGTGACAAATCCTAATCTTGATCTATGCCAACTCAAAAAACACCATCGGAGACACCTGTAGAGCATCTTTATAATCACCTAGTTACATTGTGAAGTTTGATAGCACACAAAGTGCTCCTCCGGTATTCAGAAGTTTCATAATCTCATAGTCAGAGGAACATGTATAAGTCATGATGAAAGAAATAGCAATAAAACTAAACGATCATTAATGCTAAGCTAACGGATGGGTCTTGTCCATCACATCATTCTCTAATGATGTGATCCCGTTCATCAAATGACAACACATGTCTATGGTTAGGAAACTTAACCATCTTTGATTAACGAGCTAGTCTAGTAGAGGCATACTAGGGACACTCTATTTGTATATGTATTCACACATGTACTAAGTTTCCGGTTAATACAATTCTAGCATGAATAATAAACATTTGTCATCATATAAGTAAATATAAATAACAACTTTATTATTGCCTCTAGGGCATATTTTCTTCACGAATAAGAAGAACTAGAGAGTTCTTGAGGGGGACTCCGCCAATATACCTCACTCATATCATTTTGGCGAGAATAAGTGCTAAAAACTTCCACATCTTGCACTAGTTCAAGGAGTCACAAAACCTCTTGTAGGTAAGACAAGGGACAAGGTAACCTAATGCTTTCATGGACATCATCTTGTGTAAACTTCACTCTATGTCTATGAATATCCTTGTTTGTTCCTTGTGGGACTAACCTGTGTAGGTATTGAAAGTGCAACTCCCTCCAATGGATTGCTCCAAGAGATCCACATCAATATTGAGCGTCCACATCTTCAACATCTACATGAAGTCATCATCGACAAAACCCAAGGTTAGTTCATCCCTCTTGGGGGGGGGGGTTATCACATCTAGGGGGAGCTTTACTCTAAGAATTGAGCTCAAGCAACTCTAATGGTGTGAGCACAATAATTCTTTATGTAAAAGTGGTAACCCCACTTGCGCTTAAACAATGAGTATGACCTACGATCAAATGTTCTCATTTGACTCCTAAGTCAATATACTCATATATAGATGACCTAGTCATCGACAATTGCTTGTTAGATGCTAGAGTGTTTGTGCATGCATTGCCACATATTTCATTTGCGATTTTATTGTGTGAGCATGTTGGTTGCATAGTTTACTCATTCAAGGACATCCATTTGTTGCTTTGATTGTTTGGCTCTTTTGCCAAATGGATGGACAAGAATGCCTAAGAACTTCCTCTAGCTATCTATGCTTTTCTCGTCTCAAACTCTATTCATGCTACATCACAAAGTTTGACCAAGTCAGATTCGAACCCTCAGTGTGAGGAGCACTTGGAGTCACCGATTCGTCATAGACTTAAACTTCCAAAACCTCTCTGTGCATTTCGGTCTGACCGATTCTTCCTTTTCGGTCAAACCGAGTTCACTGAGTTGATCTAGGTTTTCAATCTCGGTGCAACCGATTATAACCATTCGGTTACACCGAGTTGCAGTAACCGCTTGCGATTCTGCATCTCGGAGCCACCTAGTTGTTCCACTCAGTCACACCGACAGGGTCAAGATATATATACCGACGGGTCAAATTTTGGAAACTTCTCCAAAACCTCTTCGCCCGTGCGTGTCCTACTCTGCCGTCTCGGGTCTCCGGATCGTCCTCTCATCGCCAGCGACCTCCCACTGCTGGTCTCTATCGCCGTCAACGGAATTCTACTCCGCCATTGCCGCCGTAGCGAGCTCATCGCCAAATTAGGGTATGAGTTCGAACCTTTGTGCAATCCTTACCTCCGATTCTTAGCATAAAGCAAATGTGATGTTTCTTGCCACGTATGATATCATCCTGTCTAGCAAAAACCTCCTTTAGACTAGATTTGATTCGAAAACTTAGGGTTAGGTTTTCGCCGAACTCATCTCGGACCGACCAAGTTGTGGAAATTGGTCTCACCGATTTGGCTTAGCCCATAACACTTGTAATTTTTGGTCTGACCGAAACTTGCAAATAGTTGTGACCGAGTTCAACTCTCAGTGAAACCCTAGCGATCTCGGAGTCACCGAACTGTGTCTCGGTCTGACCGATTCCACTAGTTTAGACTCCAAAGTTGCTGCGGTGTCACCAAGTTTAACAAATTGGTAGCTCCGAAATGCTTTCTGTGGAAAACTAAAACTAAGTTATTGACTCATATGTTTTGCAAAATCTCGGCACTTTGTGATGCTCATCCACTCTATCTCTTCTATAACTATTCATAGGGTCAGCTATCAGCTTGCAGTGCCAAAATGTCTGATCAGAGTGATAGCCAGAACAAGGCAGAAGAGCAGGTGAATCTGAGCGAGGGCACTAGTCCCTCTGACAGGTATGATGATGGTATCAGAAGTACTCCTAGCAACCGTCCTAAGGCTGCTACTAGGCAGAGGAGGAAGAAAAATTCTGAGTCTGAAGATGAAGACTATGTAGCTGCTGAGGAGGAGGTCAACTCCAAGAAAAAGGTTGTCAAGAAGGAATTTGGCACAACTGCATCTACAAAGCCTGGATTGAACAAGAAGGCTCCTACAAAGAGGGTGCCCATGTCAAAGGTCAGAACCTCCACTCTTGAACATTCCAAATCAACTGTTGAAGAGGATGCTGGTGAGGTCAAGAAGAGAAAGGAAAGGGTCAAGAAGACCATGGAAAGAGTAATTGGAAATCCCTCAATGATGGTCCAATCAGATGAGGAATAAGAGGAAGAGGATGCTGCACCAGCACCCAAGGCACAAAGCTGATGGGGGATGCCATCAAGTCTGGGGCTGCCCCTTCTAAGCTCAAGACAGCCCCCAAAGCTTCTGCTCTAGCTCCCAAGACTGCACCAAAGAGGAGCACCAGGAACATACCAGCTGCTAAGAAGAACAAGGCCCCAGTGCCTGAGATTGAAGAAGAAGAAGATGATGGAGCCCAAGTGCTCAGGAAGTTAAAGCCCATGATCCCTGACCATGATGACAATCATCCAGTGGCAGAAAACATGAAGATCAGGAAGGATGCGGGTCTCAGACTATGGAGACAATCTGATCCATATGCTGTGATGAGGAGAACTGCTGTAGACTACATGTTCCATACCAAAGAACAATAGGAATTCTATGAGACTATTCTCCTGGACAAGAAGCCCATAGTCAGTGACATGAAGTGGGTTGATTGGGAATATATAGATGAAAATGAAGATCACTTTCCTGGAGTTCATGAGAGCTTCAGAATGAATGGAGTTGATGCTTTTGTGGGTCAAAAGTTGACCAAGTGGAATGATGAGCTCATTATGTAGTTTAACTCCACAGCTCATTCCTATCTTGATGGAAGGATTGTTTGGATGTCTGAAGGTACAAGGTACCAATCAATAGTTGCTGAATGGGCAAAGCAAATCAATACCCTTGAAGAGCATGAGGATGATACAGATGTGTATGCAAAGCCTAGGAAAGGACACAACTCCATAGCACATATGCACAAAGAGATTCGAGATGCAGCCTTGGAACATCACAAGTTTGGCTCCGTTTATTATCTCTTGTCAGGCCTGCCCACAATCAACACTATTTTGAGGCACACATTGTTTCCCAAGCTTGGTGATGATAGGATGATAAGAGGACATTCCATCAACTTGCTGCATATGTTTGATGTGCCTGAAAAGTTCAAAGTGACGACACTGATTGTAGAGACAATTAAGAGGACAACTGCAGACCAAAAGAGATCATGTGGATATGCTCCACACATCCAGATGCTCATCAACTCCAACATGGGCTAAGGCATGTATCTCTTGGACAAAGATCACCTTCCCTTGAGGCCTAATCATGAGGACAACACAGTTGTTATGGATGCTTCAGATCCTACATCAGTAGAGGCTCAAGAGAAGAGGGAGAAAGCAAAGGCAGAAAAGGCAGCCAAGATGCCAAGTGCAGAACAGGCTTCTCAAGTGTTTCTCAAGTCAAAGCAAGATCAACTGGGATATCTGATTCAAGCCACCTTGAGGATTGAGAAGGCCACCCTGACTCAGAACCAAGAAAGCCTGGAGAGGATCATTGAAGCAAAATTCTATGATCTTGACTTGAAGCTGACAGAGATGCAGACAGCATTTGAGCAGCTCCAGGAAGAAGCTGGGGAGAGGAAAGGGAAAGCTACCATAGATGCCTTTCAGAGAGTCCCTAGGGCACATAGATCTGCAACGGTGCCTATGACTGACACAAGAGCTACTACATCAACACCTGCAGCCACAACATCAGTAGCACCTCCAGTTGCCACTCCACCAGCTCCAACAACTTCAATCGATGCATTCGTCCTTGGAGTCCTCTAAATGCCTCCTCCAGAAGATCAGGCCTAGAGAGACGCATAGCACTATGCATTTTTGAGCTTTTTGGTAACTTGTTGCCAAAGGGGGAGAAAGTGTATAGATATAGGCTTCAAGAGTGAGAGCTTGCTTATTTTTGCTATATTTTTGCTACTTGGTTGATACTTATTTGTGTGCTTGCTTGGATGATACTATGTGTGTGAGAGAGATACTTGTTTGATTATGTGTTTGATCATATCATACTTTAATGCTTGTCCTTGAATGATGCTATTATTTATCTCATGTATGATCATTTACTTTGTCTTGGTGATGAGTGCATATTTCATATTCTATTATTTTGAGCGCTCCACCAAGATGTGTGTGACATGCAACAGTAACCCATGATCCTAATCGATTGTGCATTTGCATTCAAAAGCAAATTTTAAATAATGCACAAATTTAGGGGGAGCTCTTCTTATCACATACTTCTCAAAGCGACGATGTATTTCAGTCTTATTATCATTTTTCAAAGCTTTCATCTATATGTTGTCATTAATTACCAAAAAGGGGGAGATTGAAAGTGCAACTATCCCTGGGTGGTTTTGGTAATTCCTAACAACATATAGCTCATTGAACTAATGCCCATTCAAGATGATCATTTTAGAAAGTTCAATGATTGGCATGGCATGGACTAGGAATGTGGACCCCTCAAAATGCTAAGGACACATAGTGGCAAAAGCTCAAGACTCTACATTTTCATTCTAGTGATCCAGGATCACATTGAGTCCATAGAAAAAGCCAATACTATTAAAAGGGGATGAGGTGTTGCTTAATGACTTGCTTGCTCAAAATGCTTAGTGATATGCTCCAAAAGCCCTCAACCACTTTCTCATATCCACATATGTCCCAAACCAAAAGTCAAACTCGGCCCCACCGATTTGACCTATCCGGCGCCACCGAGTTCATTTGACATAGCCATAGCCAGAAACCCTAATCAGTTTGGCCTCACCAATTTTGATCTCGGTCTCACCGAGATGGGATTGCAAACTCTCTATTTCCCTTCGTAACGTTTCGGTCTAACCGAGATGAGTGATCGGTCCCACCAAGTTTGCAATGCAAACTCTCTTTTTCCTTTTCGTAACATTTCGGTCTCACCGAAATGAACGATCGGTCCCACCAACTTTGCCTGACCAACTCTCTGTTTGCCTATTACAGAAATCGGTCTCACCGGGATTACGTTATGCCCTAACCCTAATGAAATCGGCCCCACCGAGTTGACATGTCGGTCCCACCGAAAAGC